>NC_136273.1:82730111-82975144 GCF_964187855.1 Myxine glutinosa
TTATTTAAATTATACAATGGACTACAAAATGTAAATGTTTCATGATATTTGTTATATTATATCACCTTTATCTGTCAATATTGTTGAAATGAAGATCAAATAGCTGTATGTTGAAATATGTTGAAAAAGTCAAAACTTTACATGGGGTGTACTTACTTTTTCACGTGACTATAAATATATATACACGCACACACACTCATATATATTATATATATATATATATATATATATATATATATCTCTCTCTGGTGTTGGGCTAGCGGCTAGGGTGCCAGCTTAGGATCCCAGGATCCTGGGTTTGAATCCCGGTCGATCGCTGAATTAACGCCAGGGGGTTGACTCAGCTTGTCATCCTTCCGAGGTCGGCTAATTGAGTACCAGTTCACTGGTAATTCCCTGCTTGTCGTAAAAGGCGACAAAAAGGGTTGGCGGCAGGAAGGGCATCCGGCCGTAAATCATTGCTTCAAAAAGGGGACCGAAAAACAACAACAACCACGGTCGCCGAAATAGGCCAACCCTCGCTTTGCGGGGAAAAATGGCCTCTAAATGTGGTTATTTTTTTATTATTATTATTTTATATATATTGTTGTGGATATGGCATTTGGCCTCCATATCCGCTTGTAAATATTCCCCTATTTCCCCAATACTCCCCAACTATCCCCAATCCCCCATTCCCTAGTCCCATTGCCTGTAAATAACACTCTGTAGAACCGACCTTCCCATTTTTCCCCCATTAAATGTCGTGCCCAGGTCCACCGCATCTCACGTAGACAACTTTCGGACATCTTGCTAGTTATTCTTAGTCTATGTCAGTTAAGGACTCGTTTCCATTAATTCTGACTCTTCGTTGCACCAGAATGTGATTGTATGGCACCAGTAGTGAGTTTAGGACCTCCCCATACCTCCTCCCATCTTCCCCATGAAACAACAACAACAACAACAGAGGGGGGCGGCGCGGCACGGCGCGGGGAGTGTGCGTCCTCACTCCGGCTCGGTTAGCCGCCATTACCCATGTGCGCCGACGGGTTTACCACGAAGGGGCTGCCTGTCGGCCCCTCGTCAAGGGCGGAGCCGGTAACCCCCGCACCCAATGAGAAGCAACGGGCCGATTCCATCTGGGGCGGAGCTAACGAGCCGAGGGCGTGTCACTCCCCGCCGGATATACGCAGCCACTTACCGGACGTGACGTCAGATGCGCCCCCAGCTTGGAAAGACAAGTCACGACCTCCGAGCGCTGAGCGACCTCCCCGCATCTTTGGGCCGGACCGGGTCGATTCTGTCCTTGAGCCAAGAGTGCACCTTGAGCCATCGACTACCCGCTTTCCTTGCCATCAATCCCCGTGTGAGTCAGTTTTGTCCTGTTTATCTGTCGTCTGTCGGGGCTACTATAAGACCGTAATTAAGTGCCTATCTTACTATGCTGTCCCTCTCATTCCTGTAATCTAACCTTCCGCCATATTATAACCTCCTCCGGAGGTCTTGAGAACCGTATCCCTGGTGTCGTGTCATTTTAATCCCAGCCGTTGTGTCCTTTTCCTCAATTGATTTAGCGTAGCGCGACTCGGCAACGTTCGAGTATAATCGGGTAAACGTGCAGACGCGGTCATACCAAACCGCTCGGTAAACCAACATCCACAACCGCGTCTGTAACAATATATATATATATACAGTGATCCCTCGTTTATCGCGGGGGTTACGTTCCAGAACCCCCCGCGATAGACGAAAATCCGCGAAGTAGCGACCATATTTTTATTTTATTATTTATATATATTTTAAAGCTTTATTACCCTCCCCACACTCTTATTAACCTTTCCCACACTCTTATTAACCTTTCTCACACTCTTATTAACCTTTCCCATACTCTTATAAACACTTCCTATACTTTTAAACACTTTTTACACTCTTAAACATACGTAATTTTAACAACATATAAAATTCTAATGGGTACTCACCATTGAAGATACTGTAGCTACCCATGGGTCCCCCAAGCAAGACCAGCATCAGAATCTCCTTGCTCCAGCCGGTGACGTCACCGGCGGGGATCCCCGGCGCGAGAGTGGCTGGTCACGTGACCGCTAAAGCGTGCCGCGCTTTGCGGGTATAATCAGCTACACCTGTTGATCACGTGACCACCGAAGCACGCCACGCTTGAGAGGCGTGGCTTTCGGTTTCTGGTTGTGCTTTATAATGCAGCCCGATATTAAAACGGGCTTTTCAGTGTTCCCGAGTTGGTTTTGAGAATAAATATCTTCTCGGACGAGTTTGTGTCTTGCCCGTCATTTCGTCCGTATCAAGCAAGAGCCCCGGCTCTTCAATACTACAACTTGCGTGATGAAGATGATGATGAATTAGCTGTGCAGTACTGATGACGATGAAGGTGATGACGATGATGAATGTACTGCACAGCCAGAAAGAGCATTACAGTTACCCATTACGTGGGTAACTCGCGCAAGTGGAAGCTGCCGCATCTGCGTTTTCCATACGCACGACTCTTTGTCTACCCTTCTACTGTACACTATGTACAGTATTTTATTTCTTGTAATATGTTTTAATTACTGTATTTTTCTTATTTCTTTACGTTTTTTAATTTTTTAGGCTAGAAAATGCTTATTTTACCACAAAAATATTTAAAATAATAGTATATAAAAATACATTTATACCGCAAAATCCCGCGATATAGCGAAAAGTCCGCGATATAAATTTACATATACTAGCGAGAAAAACCCGCGATGTACCGAAGCCGCGAAAAGTGAACCGCGATATAGCGAGGGATGACTGTATATGTATATATGTATATATATATATATATGTATGTATGTATATATATGTATATATATATATATATATATATATATATATATATATATATATATATATATATATATATACACACACATGTATATATATATGTATATATATGTATGTATGTGTGTATATGCGCAATTTGCCCGATTGCTTCTGATCGGGATAAACGTCGTAACCACGTCATGTACAATACAGGCCTAATTTTCAATATATCAATAGATATAGACAGATGAACTGAATTGTTGTTTTTTTTACTTCCTGTGTATGTGCAAACCAACGACTCAGCATATACACCATGTGTGCAAGAAAAATGAATATGACTTGAGATTGCACAAACAACAATAATTTTAAACCTCCTCATGCACTGTCTGGACCCAATAGCTCTTAGCGATAATGGAATAACCTATATCACGATAATGAACATCATTATCACGCGATAATAGATTTAATGCAATTTGCGCCTTCAGAACCATGTTGCATACAATATCAATCCACATTAGAACAAACTGAATAGTCAGAGTTATGTCTCATTTTCCATCGAAGAAATCGCTTTGCTCCATTTGCCGAACGGCTGGATGAGCAGTTTGATGAGCAGTTTGATGAAAGTGGTTGATTCGGAACGTCTGGCTTGGCAAGTGATAGCAAGCTGCTTGCTATCGGAACACACCGAGCAAATCCTTTGTTTTCACTGACGTCACAGTTACCCATCTCGCATTGCGCGGTGGCCATTTTGATACCCAAGCTAATCTGTCCGTGTGCGCTGTTATTGATTTGTTGCGTTGGTTTATGGTGAATGCGTATCGCAAAAAGTCTGTTTTATAAAGTAATTTTTTTTGTTTTGTCATGTCATTTGGGATATGCTCCGCAGGTTGGTCGAAGCAATGAAGAGAAGGACAAGTTCTGGTGTGCGATAGAGAAGCTGAAGGAAAACGTGAAAGATGAAGAAGTTGTTGTGGTGGGAGGAGACCTGAATGGACATGTGGGAAGGAGTATGGATGGTTTTGAGGGAGTTCATGGGGGTTACGGATATGGTGTGAGAAATGGAGAAGGTGAAAGGATTTTGGAGTTTGCTGATGGAGTTGATTTGTTGATTTGTAATACTCAGTTCCAGAAAGAGGATAATAAGCTTGTTACATACACGTCAGGTGGGTCGACGACAACCGTTGACTACCTGATGGTGCGTAGGCGAGATAGGGGGCACCTCCGGGACACAAAGGTGATCCCGGGGGAGGAGGCTGTTTCACAGCACCACTTGGTTGTCTGCGACATAAAAATGAAAGGTGCGAGGAGAGCTCGGCGGGTGAAGTACCAACCAAGAATGAAGGTGTGGAGGTTGAAAGAGGTGACAGTAAGGGAGGCATTAAAAGAGAGGCTGAGTAGGGTAGAGGATGATGTGGTTGAGCTTGAAAGTGGTTGGATGTCAATGAAAGCTAGTCTGTTGGGAGCCGTTGGTGAGGTATGTGGATGGACAAAAGGACCACCGAGGCACTCGGAAACATGGTGGTGGGATGATGAAGTTGGAAAGAGGATTGACGAGAAGAGGAAGAAGTTCAAGGAGTGGCAGAAGGCGAAGGGTACGGGAGCAGAAACAGCAGAGCATGAAAGTTATAGGCAGCCAGGAAGGCTGCAAAGAAAGAGGTAGCAAAGGCGCAGGAGGCATGTAGGAAAATGTTCGGAGAACGCTTGGATTCGGAAGAGGGTCAGAGAGCAGTATTCAGGATTGCAAATCACATCGCGAAAGAGAGGTGTGACATGATGGGGGTGAGTTGCTTGAAGGATGAAGTGGGACAAATCGTTGTCGACCCAGATGGAATTAAAGGAAGATGGAAAAGATATATGGAAATGCTGTTGAATACAGAGAATGAATGGGATGGCAACATAGAGAGTAACCCAGTTTTAGGACCGGCAGAGAAGATAACTGAGAAGGAAGTTGAGGAAGCGATAACAGCAATGAAGAGTGGAAAAGCGGGAGGGCCGACGGGAGTTGTGGGAGATATGTTGAAGGCAGCAGGAAGTTGGGGTGTGAAGAGAATGACAGAGATCTGTAATCTGGTGGTGAAAGAAGCCCGCATTCCAGTGGATTGGGAACTGAGTACCCTCGCCCCTCTATACAAGGGGAAAGGTGACCCTCTGGAGTGTGGCTCGTACCGAGCGATAAAGTTATTGGAGCATGGAATGAAGGTATTGGAAAGGGTGTTGGAGAGGAGGATAAGGAAGAAAGTGAAGATCGACGAAATGCAGTTTGGATTTATGCTAGGAAGAGGAACGACAGATGCGCTTTTCATTGTGAGGCAGTTGCAGGAGAAGTACATGGAGAAGAGGAAGAAGTTGTTTCTTGGGTTTGTTGATCTGGAGAAAGCATTCGATAGGGTTCCACGCAAAGTATTGACATGGGCATTGAGGAAGTTAGGAGTGGAGGAATGGTTGATCAGAGTAGTGATGGCAATGTACAAAAGAGCGCGCACAGCTGTAAGGACGAAGGACGGGAACAGTGGTGAGTTTGAGGTGAAGGTGGGAGTGCATCAGGGGTCGGTACTAAGTCCACTACTATTTGTAGCTGTGATGGAGGTGCTGGCTCAGAACGTAAAGGAGGGTTTACCGTGGGAGTTGTTGTATGTAGATTATCTGGTGTTGATTGCGGAAAGAATGGATGGACTGAAGGAAAAGATGAACAAGTGGAAGGAATGTATGGAGACAAAAGGTCTGAAGGGGAATATCGGAAAGACGAAGGTGATGGCAAGTGGTAAAGCATGTGGTGAGGTGGAAAGAACTGGGAAGTGGCCGTGTGCTGTGTGCAGGAAGGGTGTCGGAGTGAACTCCATTCAATGTACAATGTGCGCTGAGTGGGTTCATCAAAAATGTAGTGGTCTGAGAGGGTCATTTACCAGTGTTGCAGCTACATTCAAATGTAAGGTGTGCACAGAGGGAGCTGCAGATGGAGGAAATGTTGAGTTGGATCTTGGAGACGGCGTGAAGCTGGAAGGTGTGAAAACATTTTGCTACCTCGGAGACATGCTGAATGGAGAGGGTGGATCAGACTCGGCAACGGTTGCTCGAGTGAGATGTGCATGGAAGAAGTTTCGGGAACTGAGTGGCGTGCTGATGAGGAGGAGAGTGTCGCTGAAGCTGAAGGGAAAGGTGTATGCTGCATGTGTGAGAAGTGTTATGATTTATGGGAGCGAGACATGGGTAATGAACGTAGAGCAGCAACGAAGGCTGGAAAGGGTGGAAATGCGAATGGTTCGATGGATGTGCGGAGTATCGTTGAGAGAGAGGAAGACAAATGATGAATTGCGAAAGATGATGGGAATATTGCCTGTGATTGATGCTGTGAAGAGGAACAGGCTGAGATGGTTTGGTCATGTGTTGAGGAAGGATGAAAGTGACTGGTTGAGAAGAGTGATGGAAATTGATGTAGAAGGAAGTAGAGGACGGGGAAGACCGAGAAAGACTTGGCTAAAGATGGTGGAAGAAGAAATGCGGGCAAGGGGGTTAACAAGGAGAGATGCAGAAAATAGGGCAAAATGGAGAAGATTGTCATGGGGACCGCAAGGCTAACCCCCACTCTAGCAGGGAAAATGGCCTTAAAATGCATGTTGTTGTTGTTGTTGTTGTTGTTGTTGTTGTCACGTTCATGTGGAGTGTGGTGCCATCTAGTTTATATTACGTATTGTTGCCCAACAAACACAGAACATTCGGTTTAAGTTTGCCGTGGACCAGTGAACTGGTGAACACCTGGGCAGTGGGTCAACCTGCAACCAACTACCTGTAGAACAGACTTGGAGTGTACGTAAGGATACGGTAGATCCAGGCTTGAGTATGGCTAGCAGTGCGAGTGCCAACCTTGGCTACCAAGAGACGCTCCCGCCGGACGTTCTTGTTCGTTACAAAGAGAAGATTTCTGTCATTGGGTGTGACCCTTATGGTCTATCAAACGATCAATTTGAGAAGAATGTGAGCAAGTGGCCTCAGGTGACCCACATCGACGTGATCAACTACCTGTTGTTCAGCAAATCGGCCTATACCAAAGATGAGTTGAAGAAGTATAAATCCCTCGAGGCATACAGGTTGTACCAAGATGGATGGGTGCGACAAATCCTACACAAAGAACTGAATGACGTCTACTTGATTCGATCCAAGGTATTAATATATTAAACAAACATGTATTTTTTAAAGCTGCTTGTGTTAATGTTATGGACCTGATTGATTAAGTGCCCTCCATTTGTTCAAAAACCACTGCAGTTTTAAGTTGTGCATGCATGTGTGCATACTTTGTAGACATGTGACGCACAGTGCGAAGTGAGTGCCGCCATGTGTGCTTTGTGCGTATGGCCATAAGTCATCACCTATATTTATCATGTAAGCAACGAACACATAGCACGTTCTTCACATGATAAAATCGAGATTCATTTTGACCAAGTTGATAAGAGTACATAACTTCAGAAAGTTTATTGGACAGTTTCAAATTCAATACTTTTATGTTCCAGGTTTCGCATTCCATGAAACATGTTCTTACTTCCTGTTAACAAAATGCTCGGAGCAGATAGGTGTGCGATCCCACTGTGATTCCGTTTGGATGTCACTGCGATTGATGGCAGCCTTCCACAAACGCCGCCTCTCTTCACTTAAATTTCTTGTTTCCTCACCCTGATTCAGTAGAAGTTTGGGCGTTTTGTAAAACTTAACTCCTGGCCTAACGCCTGGCCTGTTTGAACAACGAAATACGCCGCAAATTGGCATGACTGGTCGTGAACAAAAACTATTTAATGTGAATCCGCTGACGACGTTGTTCGAGAGGGTATCAAAATGGCCGAGGTGTCCCAGGGTGCCCTGCGCGCGTGCTCCGATGACGTCACAAGAAAACAAGCAATTGCATGGTAACGGAACACACCGAGCAAGTTGCATGATAACGGAACACACCGAGCAAGCTGCATGGTAACGGAACACACCGAGCAAGCTGCATGGTAACGGAACACACCGAACAAGTTGCATGGTAACGGAACACACCGAACAAGTTGCATGGTAACAGAACACACCGAGCAAGTTGCATGATAACGGAACACACCGAGCAAGCTGCATGGTAACGGAACACACCGAACAAGCTGCATGGTAACAGAACACTCCGAGCAAGTTGCATGATAACGGAACACACCGAGCAAGCTGCATGGTAACAGAACACACCGAGCAAGTTGCATGATAACGGAACACACTGAGCAAGCTGCATGGTAACGGAACACACCGAGCAAGCTGCATGGTAACGGAACACACCGAATAAGTTGCATGGTAACAGAACACACCGAGCAAGCTGCATGATAACGGAACACACCGAGCAAGCTGCATGGTAACGGAACACACCGAGCAAGCTGCATGGTAACGGAACACACCGAGCAAGCTGCATGGTAACGGAACACACCGAACAAGTTGCATGGTAACGGAACACACCGAGCAAGCTGCATGGTAACGGAACACACCGAACAAGTTGCATGGTAACGGAACACACCGAACAAGTTGCATGGTAACGGAACACACCGAGCAAGCTGCATGGTAACGGAACACACCGAGCAAGTTGCATGATAACGGAACACACCGAGCAAGCTGCATGGTAACGGAACACACCGAGCAAGCTGCATGGTAACAGAACACACCGAGCAAGTTGCATGATAACGGAACACACCGAGCAAGCTGCATGGTAACAGAACACACCGAGCAAGTTGCATGATAACGGAACACACCGAGCAAGCTGCATGGTAACGGAACACACCGAGCAAGCTGCATGGTAACGGAACACACCGAACAAGTTGCTTCGTAACGGAACACACCGAGCAAGCTGCATGATAACGGAACACACCGAGCAAGCTGCATGGTAACGGAACACACCGAGCAAGCTGCTTGGTAACGGAACACACTGAGCAAGCTGCATGGTAACGGAACACACCGAGCAAGCTGCATGGTAACGGAACACACCGAGCAAGCTGCATGGTAACGGAACACACCGAACAAGTTGCATGGTAACGGAACACACCGAGCAAGTTGCATGATAACGGAACACACCGAGCAAGCTGCATGGTAACGGAACACACCGAGCAAGTTGCATGGTAACGGAACACACCGAACAAGCTGCATGGTAACGGAACACACCGAGCAAGTTGCATGGTAACGGAACACACCGAGCAAGTTGCATGGTAACGGAACACACCGAGCAAGTTCATGCTAACGGAACACACCGAGCAACCTGTTGACCAATTGGGACATTTGTGAAGAAAGTCATATATGATTATCTTCAGACATTTAAAATACGCCTTTGATGTGGAACTTCGTGAATAATAAATGCCAAACAATCACGTCGTGACAAAAATGGGATGAATAAATCAAACACATGACACCATCTTTCCCACTCCTTTCAGTCCAACGAGAATGATGAAAGGAGAGAAGAACAATATGACCTGCTTGTCCTTGTCCTCAGTGCCAAAACTCTGCACACCAAGGAAGCTCATTTTCTCAATTGATCATTGACAGGATGTTGCCTTGTGTGCTTATCTTCGTGCACAGATAAAACAAACTCAAACGGATCACTGATTTCGACACACAAGATGCGCTTTTGGCACCTTGAGTGGTCAGTCGTTTGTTTTGAAATTCATTGCTTAATGATATACTGAAGAGCAGGGCCCTTGCTTGAGACGGACGAAGTGACGGGCAAGACACAAACTCGTCCGAGAAGATGTTTATTGTAAACACCAACTCGGGAACTCTGACAAGCCCGTTTATCGGGCTGCATATATATCAAAACCAGAAAGCACAACCGAAACCGAAAGCCACGCCTCTCAGGCGAGGCGCGCTTTGGTGGTCACGTGACCGACAGGTGCAAAGGATTATAACCTCACGCGCGGCACGCTTTGGTGGTCACGTGACCGGCCACCCCGGCACCGTGGTTTGCCCGCCGGTTACGTCACCGGCTGGAGCAAGGCGATTCTGTTGCTGGTCTCGCTTGGGGGACCCATGGGTCGCTACAATACCATTTAAATTACATCTTCGACAATATACATTCCATATTATATCATCTGCTTTATTTTATAGGTTGCATTTAATGCGGGTATATCTTTTGAGAAATTAACATGCCAAAAGCCGCGAATACACCATCAATATCCAGATTCAAGGTGCGAGTTACCTAATGCGCATGCGCAGCAGTTATCACGATAGTTAATTTCCATTATCGTTATCACGATAGCAAATCTAAAGCACGATTAGCTTCCCATCGCGATTTTCACCCATCACTAATCAAAATATATAAAACCGAAAAAACATTTTGTGAAGCCGTCCATTCGTCCGTGAAGCTATGTGTCTTTATGTCTATTAATAACGTACTGTTTGAATGTCGGTTGCATCCTGTCTATTAATTATGTATGTGTTTTAATGATGTGCCTTTCGACCTTTTGGACTGGTGAGGCCCCTTAGACCTTTGAAGATCCGCAATACCGCTAAGACCCAGAAGACTAAAAGACCCAGAGGACCCAAAAGACCCAGAAGACATCAAATACCACGAGGACCCAAAATACCCCTAGGACTTCGAAGATGCAAGATACACCACAGACCCAAAACACGCTAAAGACTCGTAAATACTGTTACGAATTCCGGGTTTATGGGGGTTACAATTCAGGTCATTTCTTATTAATGTATATTCTATTAAAGGTTGTTGTGATTAAAGGGTCAGGAGCCCTTCTGGGAAAAACGAGACCGGAAACGGGATCGTGAAGAAGAAGAAGAAGAAGAAGAGGAGGAGAAGAAAGGGCGGCCATCTTAAGCTTCGAGAGCTCCGACGCGAGCGGAGGCGATCGTTACCTACTTTGGAACGGAGTCGGAAAAGCCCGTCTGGCGAGGGGAGTTACCAGCGCGGGGTGATAGATTGCCGGTTACGCGTCAAGGTGCCGTGTGGTCCTGGAAGGAACCAAGCGCCCGGCGCTGTTCGCCTCGACGCCTACGAGGGCGTGTACGGGTCGCACCTTGGGCCTGGCGCGCGAAAGAGATTGGAAGGAGACGGTTGAGAGTTGAGACTGCAGCTCGAGACCGAGCCGCCGAACGTGAAGGACAAGGGAACCGTGCCTCTGTGAACCGAAGTCCGCGCGTCAGGAGAGCGCCGGATTACTGCGGAACCTGCGAAGTCGGGTATCTTCGCTGAGGTTGTCGAGTATCCTCACTCCCAGCCCCGGATTGGAATCGGACCTAGATTCCCCGATCGCTGGATCGACTCGACGTCACCTGGGAGGCGTGCAGGAATCGGACATTGCTTCCCCGTTCGCTGGATCGACTCAACGTCACCTGGGAGGCGTGCAGAGACATTGGGGGCAAGGGCCGTGAGTGTTGCCAACACTGTTGTGGGTTAAGGTGGCGCCACCTATGCTATAGATAAGGATTGTATGAAAGTGCTGTAAACACATTGTGATTCCTGTGCGGGATTTGGGAATATATTGGGGTTTGTTCGTAACCCTTGGTGTGGCCTTGTTATTGATTGACTTATTTTCACCCAAGGACCATACATCTTTCTGCCGGGGCTCCCCTCGAGGTTGACCCCGTAACAGAATTGGGGGCTCGTCCAAATTACAATTTGCAGATTCGCAATTGGGTCTACGTCCGGGATCTATAAAATTTTCTAAATTTTAGTCCGGGAAAGAATTCCCAAGAGTGGGAACTTTTCCAACGTTCCCAAAATTGTTTTGCTCTGCCGACAAAACAACAACAACAACAACAACAACAAAAAACAATAGCAATAATAGTAATACTGTTGCTTTTCTTTGTTGGAAATTTCTGGGGTGAAGGTTAACAGGTGTTAACAGTAGTCACCATGGCGTTTGTAGCACAGAACTTTGCGGTAACCCCTAGTGAGGCACAGTTCCGAGCATTACTAAAATCGGACCTCTTGAAATTGGCCAAACATTTTAACTTGGAGGTCCGAACTAATTTGAGGAAGGCAGAGTTGCAGACCACGGTGATACAGTCTATGGTGGGATTAGGAACATGGGACGAGTTAGCCTGGGAGTGGCTACCCGAAGAACCAGAAGACGTGGAGCTCCGAAAACTGGAGTTGCAATTACGGCGCCAGGAAAGGATGAAAACAGAGGAAAGGAAAGCAGAAAAGGAAAGAGCAGAAGAAGAAAGGAAAGCAGAAAAGGAAAGAGCAGAAGAAGAAAGGAAAGCAGAAAAGGAAAGAGCAGAGGAAAGGAGAGTGGAACGAGAACTCCAGGAAAGGTTAGAAGGGAGAAAAGCAGAGGAGAGGAGAGCTGCAAGGGAACTCGAAGCAGAGGAGAGAAAAGCGGAAAGGGAATTAAAGGAACGTGACATGGAGCTTCAGCAAGAAATTAAATTCAAGGAGCTGGAGTTAATGAGAGAACGGGGAGAGGTACCACCCTTGCTGACTGGGCCGACACCGAGCCAGAACACCTGGGATGTGGGCAGACTTGTGAGGCTGGTTCCACCCTTCAGTGAAAAGGAAGTCACTAAATTTTTTCCACACTTTGAGAAAGTGGCTCGACAGTTAAACTGGCCGGAGGAGGCCTGGACCATACTAGTGCAAAGTGTGCTGGTGGGTAAAGCTCAAGATATTTATTCGGCGCTACCAATGGACCAATGTGCAGATTATGAGGTATTGAAGAAGCACATTCTCAAAGCCTATGAGTTGGTTCCTGAAGCTTACCGGCAAAAATTCAGGAATGCCAGGAAGAGGGAGAGTGAGACCCATGTGGAGTTTGCCAGAGTGAAAGAAAACATGTTTGATCGGTGGTGTGAGTCAAAAGGAGTCGGGAACGACTTCGGAGCATTGCGTGACTTGATCCTGGTGGACGAATTTCAACAGTGTGTCCACGAGGACATCAAAGTGTACCTGCAGGAAAAGAAAGTACCGAAGTTGTGGGACGCAGCCACCATGGCAGATGATTATGCCTTAACACACCGGATAGGGGTCCACGAACCTAACTCCTCGCCTAGATTTCCGCAGGGGAGTTGTGGAACAGCAGGTGCGGAGAACGACAATACATGGCGGCGGCCTCGAGATGATTATGGGGACAACGCTGATACCCGAACTGTTCGAAATCAGAGGGCGACGGGCCCAAGACAAACTTATTTTCCGGGGGGCCCGAGGCAGACCACGAGTTTTTCCTCCGGGCCTGTTTGCGCTTTTTGCAAGAAACCTGGACACTTGATGTCCAGTTGTTACCTCATGAAAAGGGAAAACCCAGAGCGGAGTCCGACTATTACAACTCCGAATGCGATGGCAAGCGTAAGAAATCGCCCACAGAAGAGTTACCAACCATTTATTTATGAGGGGTTTGTCTCACTCGAGGGAGACTTGACTAACCCAAGACCTGTTAGGGTATTGAGGGACACAGGAGCCCATCAATCCTTAATGCTTGAAGGCATTTTGCCATTGTCAAAGAGTACCGCAACTGGTGATAGTGTTCGGTTATAAGGGATCGGTGGCTGTGTTAGGGCCCCACTTCATGTCATCCATTTGGAATCCGATTTGGTGTCAGGACCGGTCACTGTTGGTTTACAAGTCACGCTTCCTGTAGAGGGAGTATCTGTGGTTATCGGGAATGATTTGGCCGGGGGGCAAATTTATGGTAACCCGAGGGTTGGTAAAGAGCACAGCAGGGAAAATAACACCACACCAGCTCGGGATGGTGACAAAAGTACCAAGTTATTTGTAGGGGGACTGAACTTCAAAACAGAGGAAGAAGTTCTGACCTCTGTTTTCAACAGATATGGGCCGCTGGTGGAAGTGCGGTTGGTAAAAGACAGGGAGACGCAACGGTCAAGAGGGTTCGGCTTTGTCACGTTTGCAAGCACAAAAGACGCCAGGGAGGCAGAGAAGAATTGGAATGGTAAGGAGTTGGAGGGTCGGACCATAACAGTAGGGAAGGCATTTCGTAGGCGTCGAGAGGTCTACAGAAGAGGACAACTTGGCGGTAGAGTTGGTGTTGGCAGCGGCCGATATTACTATGGAGGCTCCCAGAGTTGCAGCATCTCCCGAAAGAATGATTGTCAGAGCACTGGCCGAGACGGAGACCGCCAGTCAGGTGACTGCTGGGACAAGGGGTCCCACCGTAACTGTTAGGAGTCCGGAGAAGTTGAAGCACTCTATATACGGCGGAGCCGCCGAGCCTGGGCTCCTACACGGACTAACCATGAACGCCACGTTCTTAAAGGCGTCCCGGTAGGGAACTTTCCTGCACGGACTAACCGTGAACTCCACGTTCTTAAAGGCGTCCATGTAATGAACTTTCCTCCCCGGACTAACCGTGAACTCCACATTCCTTAAGGCGTCCATGTAGTGAGTACTCAGCTGGGCCTCCCGAAAAAGTGCTATCGAGTTGTGTAACTTTGGGGCTTTGGTCACCACCCCTTAACCGTCATCCAAGAGAAACTAGAAGTTGTTGACGCTTGGTCCAGAGGGAATTACCTTTGGAATCTCTGGGGGTTTTGTGAAAGTTTGTTGCTTTATTTTTGAGATGGGATAATTGTGCCCGGGGGGAACTGATGATTTGGGGTGTGAGTTATTTTGGTTTGTTTATCAAAGTTGGCCTGCAAAGAAAGTTTTCGCGGTGTTAAAACTTTCTTTCTTGAAGGGGGGGAGTGTTACGAATTCCGGGTTTATGGGGGTTACAATTCAGGTCATTTCTTATTAATGTATATTCTATTAAAGGTTGTTGTGATTAAAGGGTCAGGAGCCCTTCTGGGAAAAACAAGACCGGAAACGGGATCGTGAAGAAGAGGAGGAGAAGAAAGGGCGGCCATCTTAAGCTTCGAGAGCTCCGACGCGAGCGGAGGCGATCGTTACCTACTTTGGAACAGAGTCGGAAAAGCCCGTCTGGTGAGAGGAGTTACCAGCGTGGGGTGATAGATTGCCGGTTACGCGTCAAGGTGCCGTGTGGTCCTGGAAGGAACCAAGCGCCCGGCGCTGTTCGCCTCGACGCCTACGAGGGCGTGTACGGGTCGCACCTTGGGCCTGGTGCGCGAAAGAGATTGGAAGGAGACGGTTGAGAGTTGAGACTGCAGCTCGAGACTGAGCCGCCGAATGTGAAGGACAAGGGAACCGTGCCTCTGTGAACCGAAGTCCGCGCGTCAGGAGAGCGCCGGATTACTGCGGAACCTGCGAAGTCGGGTAGCCTCGCTGAGGTTGTCGAGTATCCTCACTCCCAGCCCCGGATTGGAATCGGACCTAGATTCCCTGATCGCTGGATCGACTCGACATCACCTGGGAGGCGTGCAGGAATCGGACATTGCTTCCCCGATCGCTGGATCGACTCGACGTCACCTGGGAGGCGTGCAGAGACATTGGGGGCAAGGGCCGTGAGTGTTGACAACACTGTTGTGGGTTAAGGTGGCGCCACCTATACTATAGATAAGGATTGTATGAAAGTGCTGGAAACGCATTGTGATTCCTGTGCGGGATTTGGGAATATATTGGGGTTTGTTCGTAACCCTTGGTGTGGCCTCGTTATTGATTGACTTATTTTCACCCAAGGACCATGCATCTTTCTGCTGGGGCTCCCCTTGAGGTTGACCCCGTAACAATACCCAAATCTCTTTGTTGCACCAATGTGCCAATGAGATTGGCCTTGGCCCCTGTAAATGTTGCCAGAAGGCGGGAGACTGATCGTTATGGGGGCCACGACATCCCTTATTTGGGTACGCGAGGGTAGTTTCCTCAGTAGTAGTAGTGGTGGTAGTGGTAGTAGTAGTGGTGGTGGTGGTGGTGGTGGTGGTGGTGTCTGCAGTGTTTAGAGTGCTGTACTGAGGCGGCATTATGATGCCTTGTGGCAGTGTATGATTATTGAGTACTGTGTCATTTATTTGCTCTCCTCTCTCCTTGGCTTTACACCACCCCCCCTATAGAGGCCTTTACTAGAGGGTTATATTTCTCTGATAGATCAATGGTTTCATTTGTTAGCCCACCCTTGCTCTTTTGTCATCCAATGATGAATGATGTTTGTGATGCTGTGTCTAATTTATCTTGCCATTTTCTCACACTTTTGAATTTGCTCCCCCCCCTCCCCCCCCCTTATTTTTTGAATTTTTCCCTCCCTTATCTCTCTTTAATTTCTTCTCATCATTACTCCAGTCACTTCTCGCTCTTTCGCTTCTTTAATAAATTCATTCAATTCCTGAATGTGTCCTGATTTATCCAGCTTGTGGTTTATCGGAAAAAGCGTTCCCGGAGTGATTGGACCGATGTTGTAATTGTCATGGCAGTGCACATAATGCGGCAAATGGCGTTGGTTCGCTCGGCCAATTGATTAACTGCTGCATAGCCGTCAGCACGGTTCCATATCTGCTCGTTCAACTCACTGGCACGGTAACCTGACTTTGGGCACGAAGATCTGGCCCGAGTTGAGCATTGCAGACGTTGTCCATGGTCTCTCTAAGACACACCGCCCTCATGGGGTTATCCATAGGCGATGTCCGTTACAATATATATTCACATGCATATCAGATGCACCGATGCATTGTGGTCTCCGTGAATCAGTTACATTTCAGTTTGGCATCTTGCTGCTACAAACCTTAGATGGTCACATGGCACGATTACAACCCAGTCCGACAAAGACGGTTCTTCCTCAAATGTGGAGTTTAGGGGCATTGTGGGAATTCTGAATTGCATCTGTTGATACTTGTCAATGTTGCTTCACTCTTCATGGAATTCCGCAAGGATGAGATGTGCATCGGTCAGTTTTGGCGACTCATTTTGATGTCTATCGGCCATCTCACCAGCCTGCCCTTACTTTGGCCACAATCTGCTGATCAAAGAACATTTGACGATTTATAACGTAGTGGCCTTCACATTCCATAATCTCTTCAAAGTCTCATTCAACCAACCATTTTGATTCGTGATGTCAGACGTGTTCTCACTGTCTGTACAGTTAGGACACATAAATTGTTCAGTCACCTGCACTTTGCACAGGAAAACATCGATTCTGCCTTCGGTGCACTTATTTTACTGTGGCTGTGATCACGTGCACCGAGCCATAGTTGGAAGGACAATGACCTCCTGGCAAGGACGATGCAGCAACTGCAGGTACTTGAAATTGATGATTTTTTAAAATTTTTATGTCTACTACTATTTGAGAAAAGGTGAAAACGAATTGTGTTTTACTTTTGATGAATAGTACTCCACAAACACAGAAACCTGTAATAGAATTCCTCAGTACCAAATGTGTAACTTGGAGGAATCAAAGTTTGGGAAACGGACATATGGAATTCCAGACTAAGATGAAAATTTTGCACCGATGGAACTCGAATCTGTTCATAGATTTCCAAGTGCGTTTCGAACCGCGTTAACAGCAAGTTAATCCACTAACAATGTGGAATTCGACCACAAACAAGGCTCTCTTCTTCATTAAACTGACCTTCATGCCACTCGACTAGAGGATGTTTCAAAATTGTTTTTCTAATGCAAGTTTATCAGGCATACCAACGGACGTTTCCACTAATGGTATACGAGCACGGCTTTATCTCATAAAGAGCAAATGCGTGTAACTCTAATGCAAGAAAATGCAAACTGCCATCGTAATTATGCTTTTCGCCCATTTCCTCCTTTGTGCCCTTTAAGGACCAGCTGTCTCTCATTATCACACCCTCGATGACACATCGTCATGGCACTCGAACCATCTCGCGCCTTCCCGAGGCACGTACAATCGTACATTGACGGGTTCACACATCGAGCCATGTGTCTCTCCTCCAGCTTGGTTCTCAGGCGTTCCTTTTACCAGGGCCAAATGACAACTATCGGGGACGCCTCTTCGTGGTGGTTGTACCCTCCAACGCAAGTCGGGTACAAATGATCCCCGTTCTTCCCTGCTGCCCGGATTCTTCTGGGCAGCGCGGTCACTGTCAGGGAGCCAATTGGTCCACATGGATCCCTTATTTTATTTTTTTTAATTATTTTTTTGTATACAAGGTCGAGGCTCGTGAAAGAGCTAGCATTAATCACACAAAAAGTCAAACCGACACATAAAACATATAATAAGGGGAGCGATAGACAAGATGTGGAGAGGGGGAGGACACAAACACAACATTTGAGAGCAGGGACATCGACAGATCTGTGGGAGGGAGAGGGCTTGGAGGGAGATGGAAGAGGTATAAAACATGGACACGGCAAGGACTTCCAGGAAAGAAGTTGGAATGTCAAAAAAGTGGATCTGGGGTGAATTAGCGGGGGTAGAAAAGATCAAGGTTTTGGATGGGGGAAGATAAGAGATGGTGGTGAACAGCTGTTTTAAAGATCTGGAGGGAGGGGTGGGATTGAAGGGAGTGGGGGAGTTTGTTCCAGGGGCGAAAGAAAAGAGGAATGAAAGAGTGAAGGTGAGCAGAAAGTCTTGATTTTGGCAGTTTAACCATAAGAGGGTTGCTGGCAGATCTTGTGCGACCTGCAGGAATATTTTGGGGACAGAGCACAGAGAGAGCTGGGGGTGCAAGGCCGGAGAGGTGTCGGTAGAAGACAGAAAGACCACCAACCTGCCTGCGGTGAGTGAGTGAAAGGCCCTCGGAGTTGGCTTCATCGCGGGAGATGAAGTTAGCTCTGTCTCTCCCTCTCCCTCCCTATCCCTCCCTCCCTCCCCTCTCTCCCTTCCTCTCCGCCCCCCTCCATCCCCCTCTCTCTCTCTCTCTCTCTCTCTCTCTCTCTCTCTCTCTCTCTCTCTCTCTCTCTCTAACTTGTCGTGGCCCTGACTTTGTAAAGGTGGGGGTACACCATCCTGGATGTGGCGGATATTTCGGTCGCTCCTGGGAGATCGATCGGCTATCGTATCGTGTGCTGTGGGCTTGTTCAAGAGAACTGTCCGTGGCTGGCTATACAACACCAACAACAACAACTCTGGCCAAACAGCTTGTGATGCTTACGGTCCAAAAGGGAATTTGTAAAAATTCCAAATTAGGTTGTTCCTGCACCTGTGAAAGCATTCCTACTATTCCTGTCTTCCCCAAAACTTTCTCGTTCCCTCCCATTTAGCCATCATCGAGCCCTTCTTCACTTCATTATCTTTATACCTTCCCACATCCCAAGCATTTGTCAAATTGCATCAAAGCTTTTGACTTCACTCACTGTTGGTTTGTGGTTTTGCCGGTATGTTCACGAGGTATAATCACAAGCTACCATGTGATAATTAACCGACAAATGGCATTTTTCCATTCGTGGCTCTGCCGCATCCACATCCCACAGTACTCCCCTGCGTCTGAGCAACACAGCTCACTCCAAACGGCGAATGCATCACAGGTAGTGGATGCACGATGGCCCATTACCATCCCATCTGCATTTATATTGTGGACATTAAAAGTCCCATGGTATCTCTAGAGTGCGCGATGTAAATGTGAATGGGACAGCTGCTTTGGTCGCCATCGTGCTGACTATGTGCTCCTCGAGAACGACAGGTTTTTAGTCCTAAGGTGTGTTTCCTACCCAAGAGCAGCAGCTAGTGGAGACGAGCACGCCATTAAATTGTCCATAACGCCATCCGCGGGCCATTCCTCCGTTATATGTCTTGTGGTTTGCTCTTTTGGACAGAATAGAGGAAACTCGGAATCTTTTGCTTCTCTTCTTTGGATTGTCAGAACTAAAAATGATGATCGCACATGCAATATGCCCTTCTCTTTTCCTAGGGCCTTTAACCCAAATATCGAAAGGGCCTTTATAGCCGAGTTCAAGCACTCCAGCCTCATGCGCACGTCGGTTGGTCCTTTCTTTCGTCCCAGGTGTGGTCTTGCCAGGTCTTGCTAATAATCCCAGGTGTGGTCTAACAATGTTCGAGTCTTGCCAATAACTCGTGATTTGCTTCAGGTTGTCTGCTCATACGCAGGTGCACAGTTTATATTTATGACGCGGTGAAAATGCTGTCAAAACACTGCTTGCTGTGGGCACAAGTGCCTGCATTGACAGATTGACGTATAATAAAATGTAATATCTAGATATAAAACGGAATGGAAAGGTTGCTGTTGCCAGTCGTGCACCATCTCTACTATTTCAACTGCACATGTGTAATGCTCGAGTCGATCCAAGTACGTTTTTATACCTCCGCCGGAGGCATGTTGTTTTCAGTTTGTCTGTGCGTCCGTCCCTCTGTGTGTGGTAGATTTTCGTTACCGCGATAACGTACAAATAAATGGCCAAAGGGATCAAAGTCAAACTTGGTAAATGTATGTATAATAATGTAACGATTAACTGATTAGATTTTGGGGTCACGAGGTCAAAGTTCAGAGTTTGTAATAGATTTTCGTTACCGCGATAACGTACAAATAAATGGCCAAAGGGATCAAAGTCAAACTTGGTAAAAGTATGTATAATGATGTAACGATTAACTGATTAGATTTTGGGGTCACGAGGTCAAAGTTCAGAGTTTGTCATAGATTTTCGTTACCGCGTTAACTTACAAATAAATGGCTAACGGAATCAAAGTCAAACTTGGTAAAAGTATGTATAATGATGTAACGATTAACTGATTAGATTTTGGGGTCATGAGGTCAAAGTTCAGAGTCTGTAATAGATTTTCGTTACCGCGATAACTTACAAACGGCCGAAGGGATCAAAGTAAAACTTGGTAAAAGTATGTATAATAATGTAACGATTAAGTGATTAGATTTTGGGGTCACGAGGTCAAAGTTCAGAGTCTGTAATAGGTTTTCGTTACCGCGATAACTTACAGATGGCTGAAGGGATCAATGTCAAACTTGGTAAAAGTATGTATAATAATGTAACGATTAAGTGATTAGATTTTGGGGTCACGAGGTCAAAGTTCAGAGTCTGTAATAGGTTTTCGTTACCGCGATAACTTACAGATGGCTGAAGGGATCAATGTCAAACTTGGTAAAAGTATGTATAATAATGTAACGATTAAGTGATTAGATTTTGGGGTCACGAGGTCAAAGTTCAGAGTCTGTAATAGGTTTTCGTTACCGCGATAACTTACAGATGGCTGAAGGGATCAATGTCAAACTTGGTAAAAGTATGTATAATAATGTAACGATTAAGTGATTAGATTTTGGGGTCGCGAGGTCAAAGTTCAGAGTCTGTAAAGGTTTTCGTTACCGCGATAACTTACAGATGGCTGAAGGGATCAAAGTAAAACTTGGTAAAAGTATGTATAATAATGTAACGATTAAGTGATTAGATTTTGGGGTCACGAGGTCAAAGTTCAGAGTCTGTAATAGGTTTTCGTTACCGCGATAACTTACAGATGGCTGAAGGGATCAATGTCAAACTTGGTAAAAGTATGTATAATAATGTAACGATTAAGTGATTAGATTTTGGGGTCGCGAGGTCAAAGTTCAGAGTCTGTAATAGGTTTTCGTTACCGCGATAACTTACAGATGGCTGAAGGGATCAATGTCAAACTTGGTAAAAGTATGTATAATAATGTAACGATTAAGTGATTAGATTTTGGGGTCGCGAGGTCAAAGTTCAGAGTCTGTAATAGGTTTTCGTTACCGCGATAACTTACAGATGGCTGAAGGGATCAATGTCAAACTTGGTAAAAGTATGTATAATAATGTAACGATTAAGTGATTAGATTTTGGGGTCGCGAGGTCAAAGTTCAGAGTCTGTAATAGATTTTCGTTGCCGCGATAACTTACAGATGGCTGAAGGGATCAAAGTAAAACTTGGTAAAAGTATGTGAAATGATGTAATGATTACCTGATTAGATTTTGGGGTCACGAGGTCAAAGTTCAGAGTCTAATAGATTTTGGTCACCGTGATAACTTACAGATGGCTGAAGGGATCTATGTCAAACTTGGTAAAAGTATGTATAATAATGTAACGATTCACTGATTAGATTTTGGGGTCAATAGATCAAAGTTCAGAGTCTGTAATAGGTTTTCGTTACCGCGATAACTTACAAACGACCAAAGGGATCTATGTCAAACTTGGTAAAAGTATGTGAAATGATGTACTGATTAACTGATTCGATTTTGGGGTCACGAGGTCAAAGTACAGAGTCTGCAATAGGTTTTCGTTAACGCAATAACTTAAGAACGGCTGAAGGGAACATGTCAAACTTGGTGCAAGTATGTATACTGATGTAAAGATAAACGCATTTGATTATGCGGTCAAGAGGTCAATGGCCACGTTCGGTAAAATTTGTGTTACTGTACTAACTTATGAACCAGTGATGGGATTTTGACCAAACTTAGTATAAGTATATATTATGATGCAAAGATGAATTGATTCGATTTTGGCATCAAAGGTCAGAGTTCATGTCAGGTAAAAATGTGATGCTTCAGAACAGCTGAAGGGATTGAATTCAAACTTGATACAAGTATGTATAATGATGTAATAATGCGGGTGGAGGCATATCGGTCGACATCGTGACGTCGAAGAGTGCCTTTGTAGTTTATTATTAACCTAGAACACTACTCAGGAGAGCGCTTACCTCCGCCAGGCTAAACAGTAGACGTGCAACAACGGAGAACGTTGCACACATCGTTCCTAGACTGAGGTGGAGCATTGCTGAATGACTGCTGAAAGTATGCACTGTTGCGCATGTAGTGCGAGGATGGAAATGGAAAAATGATCTACCACTACCCCTACCCTATTTTAATGGCACCAGTTACCCCCACCCTCTTCTGAGGTCAGCTTGGGAAAGTTTTTGGCTAAGTGTTTCACAAACTGGCAGACTAGGCCTGATGTTGTTTGACTGAAGGTGATTCCGCAGGTAATTTATTCAGTGCCATTGATGACTCTCATGCTCTTCCCGAAAGATAATGTGGGATCTTTAACATCCAAAATATGATTGCTGGCAGAAATAGAATACCCAGCTTAATGTCCATCTTAAGGGATAGTGCACTTTGTAATGCAACGCCCACCTGTCTGCAAAGTACCAATCGGACAGTTTGTAGTTATTTGGCGTCGGGAATCGAATGCCGATTAGATGCCTCATAGGTAAGTGTGCTGTCTCCACAACATCCTGTTGGTCACATTTATTAATTATAGCGCATACCTACGCAGAGCTCGAAGAGCGCAGGTCACAGTAGAGCGCATACCTCTGCCAGGCTGAACAGTTTACGGTTTGTATCCCACTGATAGGCCGGATATAGATTCGGATCTGAAACAAAATCGAATCGGCTTGTTATTGTCACCTAACCAACTCACCTACCACGTTTTGTCATAATGAGTACACAACTTTTTGAAATATCATGCTCTATATAGTTTTTGGCCCTATCTCCCAATGGTGAAGAATCACTTAAAAATTATTGGATCCAGATCCGGATTCGGATCTTCACCAAAATAGAATAAATTCTTCCTTGTCACACACACACAACCTGTCCATCAGGTTTTGTCCAAATCCGTCCATAATTTTTTGAAATATCGTGCTCTATCATTTTTGGCTCAATCCACGCAATGGTGAAGAATCACTTTAAAAATTCTCTGATCTGGATCCGGATTAGAATCTTCACCAAAATCGAATCAAGTCTTCCTTGTCATATACGGAACCTGCCCACCAAATTTCTTCCGAATCCGTACAAAACTTATTGAGATATCCTGTTCACAAACAGACGAACAAACAAAAAATCGGTTAGAGACCGAGGACTTGCTGGAATGTACTTTTTATTTATCGGCCATTTTGGACAAATATGGCGGCCGAACCATGTGACCGATGACGCCATCATTATTTGTTTTCTAAACTAATTTATTCCTACATTATGCTCAAGAAATTTCATCTTGATCGGATGAAGTTTTGAACTTGTCGAATTATGACGTCATAATGGAGACACCTATGACATCATGAACATATTTTATTCTCCATGGAGAGTTCTTTACAATGAGCCATGTCTCAATTTTTTCTATTCAGCACTTTCGGACATATAGAGGTGAAAAGTTTTTCGGTGTTTCCAAGATGGCGGCCGAACCACGTGACCGATGACGTCATCATTATTTTTTTCTCCACCAGTTTATACCGACATGGCGCTCAACAAATTGCATCTTGATTGGATGAAGTTTTATACTTGTCCAATTATTATTGAATTATGACGTCATAATGGAGGCCTTGGGCCGAGAGAGTTAAAAATTGGGCACAGTCTATTCCAGGGCAAGACAAATATGTGTGTAAAGTATGGCGATTCTATGTGCAACGATGTAGACGTAGTACTGCGCACAAACAGAGACAGACAGACAGACAAACGGACAGACAGACGAACCAACCAACCAACCAACCAACATTATTTCCCCCCCCCCCCCCCCCAAAAGGTTGCCATTGATCCATCAAATTGTCCACTTCATCAAGACTAAAATTGAGGATCTTGATCAAAGCTTGACCGATAGGATGATAAGTGCCGATATTTCAGTTGAAAATTAATGATTTTAGAAGTTTCACCTTGGGTTGACCTTTGACCATTTGATCTCAAAATAGTTGGTTTCCCAATTCAGTGAGGCACTATGCAAATGCTGTTAAATTTTCAAGTCAATCAGATGCAAATTGATGATTTTTAGATGAAAATTGATGGTTTTGGAAGTTTGACCTTGAGTGGTCTTTGACCTTTTGACCGCAAAAATAGTTGGCTTCCCTATTTAGTGACAATATGCAAATGCAGTTCAATTATCAATTCAATCGGATGAAAATTGACGGTTTTGCAGATGAAAATGGATGATTTTGGAAGTTTCATCTAGAGTTGACTTTTGATCTTTTGACCTCAAAAATAGTTGGTTTCCCAATTCAGTGATGCACTATGCAATTTTCTTCAAACTTCAGGTTAATCTGATGAACATTTATGATTTTTCAGGTAAAGATGTATTATTTTTCAGATGAAAATTGGTGATTTTAGAAGTTTGACCTTGAGTTGACCTTTGACCTTCTGACCTCATAAATAGTTGGTTTCCCAATTTAGTGACTCAATATACAAATGTTCAGTTTTCAAGTCAATCGGATGAAAAATGGCAATTTTAGAAATTCGACCTCCTGATGACCTTTGACTTTTGAGCTCAAAATCAATAGGCTTCTCAATTGTGACGACCTATACAACTTGGTGAAGTTTCATGACAATCTGTTTAGAATTGCGACCTGTAGGCTGGTGACAAACATACAGACAGACAGAATAACAAACGCAACCGACCAATATTCTTGAAAAATCTTCGATTTTGCAACAAGAAATATGTCGTGCATTGCACGATACTTGCAGAATCCCTACAATAAGTTGTTGGCCTTTGTTGCCCTCAAAAATACTAGGTGGTTGAATTCAGTGTCCAGATATGCAAGTCCTCTTAAAATTTCAAGTCAATCGGATGAAAATTGAGGATTTTAGAAATCTGGCCTATGTTGACCTTTTGGCCTATGTTGACCTCAAAAATACTTGGTGGTTGAATTCAGTGACCAGATATGCAAATCCTCTTCAAATTTCAAGTCAGTCGGATTAAAATCGAGGACTTTAGAAATTTGACAAAGTTGGTGACCTTTGGCCTATGTTGACCTTTTGACCCGAAAAACAATAGGCTTCTTGCTTATGACCAACTCTACCATTTGGTGAAGTTTCGTGAAGATCGGTTGAAAATTGTGACCTGCAGGCGACTGACATATAGACACACCAATAGACAGACAAATAGACAGAATAACGCACAAGACCAACCAATATACTTGAAAAATGTTAGTTTTTCGCAATAATGAGACAAACCGACGAAACAAACAGATAGACAAAGTTCATATGCATGCTTCATATCGGTGGTGAGGGTTGAGAGAGAGAGAGAGAGAGAGAGAGAGAGAGAGAGAGAGAGAGAGAGAGAGAGAGAGAGAGAGAGAGAGACAGACAGACAGACAGACAGACAGAGACAGACAGAGACCGAGAGAGAAAGAAAAAGAAAAAGAATGAATCAAAAGTACCCCCACATTTTTTTAAGTCATTGATAGATGGCCCGTGGGTTTTTTTGTTTTTTTTAAGTATACATAGTCGAGGCTCGTGGAAGAGCTAGGACTAGTTAATTCCCCACCTAAGTTAAACGTAGATCAGGGTGCAACAGAAAAAAAGGGACAGTAGAGAGAGGGTGAAAACACCAAATGCGGAGATGAAGGCAAAGCCAGAGGGAGACTTGGACAATGAGTGTGGAGACGATTGTGGGGCATTCAGGTGTGTGTGCGTGTGTGTGCATGTGCGTGTGATTTCAGAATGATGAAATTAATTCTGGCTAAAAGGATGACGATGGATGAATAAAATATGGATAGACAAACCATATTTAAAAACTTTGCCAGAATTATCGGTAGATACTTTATCGCCTACCGCCAAGGCGTTCCTCCGAATAGGTTTCAACCCGTGTTAGATACAGATTTGGCAAACAGGCAGAACCTGCCTGCATATAAGCTGCAACAAGTTGGGGGAAAATATGGAATGTACAGAGAAATTATTTTAAATAACCTTTTATGTTATTAATAATCATTAAAAAAAAGTTATTTTAAATTTTCATGTTGATTTCGATGTTAGCTTTTGGTTACCATATAATGTAAAGTGGCAATGATGTGCTGTACCTTCAGTGGAGAATGGACATAAGGATTCCATCCGCTCTCTATAACCATCCATCAAACCATTTTGTGCTGATTGTAATTTTGAACCATGTGGTGCTGCAGAAATCTTATGACTCCATGGTGCACTTCCTGCTTTGATTTATTTGCAGTGGCAACCAAGAGGTCAAAACGGTCATGCTGTGGCTGGGAGTATCCGGGAGTGCCGAGAGGTCTGTTTATTTAACCTCTATGGTTGATGGACCTGCTGAGGAGGTGTTGGGGTTATGGTGAGCTCGGCACAGTAAGTGCTCCCCCTTCTTGTACACATAACCTCTCCCTTCTTTATCATTTTCAAATCGGTTTATTCTTCTTTTTCTCTCGGTTCCATCGAAGTATCATGGGGAGTGGTTCCCTGAAAGATATGCCTTCATGCATTTTACACAATGATCCTTTGTTGATATACTGGTGGAGTTGTTTATTTTAATTTGCAAATATGAATATACACCAGTGTGACTCCGGCGCGTTCCACGTGCCTCACCACACGTCGTTTCAGAGGGATAGGCATCTTTGACCATGTCTGCTACCTCAGGGCGTGAGGGATGGCAGGAATGGTGGATGGGGCTTAGTGGTGGTAATGGTGGGTTGGGGATCGTGGGGGAAGGAGGAATGGTGGAGGGGGGATGGGGTGTATGGTGATGGATGGATGGTGGGGGAGACTGACCAAAATTGGGTCTTCAGGGACTTTTGGATCTTCAGGGTATTTTGGGTCTTCAGGGTATTTAAGGGTATTTGGGGTCTTTTAGGTATTCTGGGTCTTTAAGGGTCTTTTCAGTATTTGTGGTATTTTGTGTTTTCAGGGTATTTAAGGGTCTTCAGGGTCTTTTCGGTATTTTGGGTCATTTATGTATTTTAGGGTCTTCGGGGTCTTCAGTGTCTTTAAGGGTGTTTTTGGTATTCAGGGTGTTTTGGGTCTTCGGGATGTTTTGGGTCTTCAGGATGTTTTGGGTCCTCGGGGTGTTTTGTGTCTTCAGGGTGTTTTGGGTCTTCGGGGTGTTTTGGGTCTTCAGGGTGTTTTGGATCTGCGGGGTGTTTTGGATCTGCGGGGTGTTTTGGGTCTTCTGGGTGTATTGGGTCTTCGGGGTGTTTTGGGTCTTCGAGGTGTTTTGGGTCTTCAAGGTGTTTTGGGTCTTCGGGGTGTTTTGGGTCTTCGGAGTGTTTTGGGTCTTTGGGGTGTTTTGGGTCTTTGGGGTGTTTTGGGTCTTTGGGGTGTTTTGGGTCTTCTGGGTGTTTTGGGTCTTCGGGGTGTTTGGGGTGTTTGGGGCTTTGGGGTGTTTTGGGTCTTTGGGGTGTTTTGGGGGCTTCTGGGTATTTAAGGGTATTTGGGGTCTTTTTGGTATTCTGGGTCTTTAAGGGTCTTTTCAGTATTTGTGGTATTTTGTGTCTTCAGGGTCTTCAGGTTATTTTCGGTATTTTGGGTCATTTAGGTATTTTCGGGTCGTTGAGGTCTTCAGTGTCTTTCAGGGTCTTTTTGGTATTCAGGGTGTTTTGGGTCTTCGGGATGTTTTGGGTCTTCGGGATGTTTTGGGTCTTCGGGATGTTTTGGGTCCTCGGGGTGTTTTGGGTCCTCGGGGTGTTTTGGGTCTTCGGGGTGTTTTGGGTCTTCGGGGTGTTTTGGGTCTTCGGGGTGTTTTGGGTCTTCGGGGTGTTTTGGGTCTTCGGGGTGTTTTGGGTCTTCGGGGTGTTTTGGGTCTTCGGGGTGTTTTGGGTCTTCGGGGTGTTTTTGGTCTTCGGGGTGTTTTGGGTCTTCGGGGTGTTTTGGGTCTTCGGGGTGATTTGGGTCTTCGGGGTCTTTTGCGTCTTCAGGGTATTTAAGGGTAGTTGGGGTCTTTTAGGTATTCTGGGTCTTTAAGGGTCTTTTCAGTATATGTGGTATTTTGTGTCTTCAGGGTCTTTTCGGTATTTTGGGTCATTTAGGTCTTTTAGGGTCATTGAGGTCTTCAGTGTCTTTAAGGGTCTTTTTGGTATTCAGGGTGTTTTGGGTCTTCAGGATGTTTAGGGTCTTCGGGATGTTTTGGGTCCTCAGGGTGTTTTGGGTCTTCGGGGTGTTTTGGGTCTTCGGGGTGTTTTGTGTCTTCGGGGTGTTTTGTGTCTTCGGGGTGTTTTGTGTCTTCGGGGTGTTTTGGGTCTTTGGGGTATTTTTGGTGTTCAGGGTCTTCATAGGCTTTTGCGTCTTAAGGGTCCTTTTGGTTCTTCTGGGTCTTCAAGGGTCTTTGGAGTATTTTGGTTCCTCGGGGTATTTAAGGGTATTTTGGGTCTTCATGGTCTTTTAGGTGTTTTGGGTCTTCAAGGTGGTTTGGGTCTTCAAGGTGTTTTGGGTCTTCAGGGTGTTTTTGGTCTTCAGGGTGTTTTGTGTCTTCAGGGTGTTTTGTGTCTTCAGGGTGTTTTGTGTCTTCAGGGTGTTTTGGGTCTTCGGGATGTTTTGGGTCTTCGGGATGTTTTGGGTCTTCGGGGTGTTCTGGGTCTTTGGGGTCTTCAGGGTCTTTTGGGTCTTCAGTGTGTTTTGGATCTTCAGGGTCTTCTGGGTCTTTGGGGCCATTCGGACCTTCAGGCTCTTTTGGATCATCTAGGCCTTTAAGGGTATTTTGGGTCTTTGGGGTGTTTTGGGTCTTCGGGGTGTTTTGGGTCTTGGGGTATTTTGGGTGTTCAGGGTCTTCATAGGCTTTTGGGTCTGAAGGGTCTTTTGGTTCTTCTGGGTCTTCAAGGGTCTTTGGGGTATTTTGGTTCCTCAGGGTATTTAAGGGTCTTTTGGGTCTTCATGGTCTTTTAGGTGTTTTGGGTCTTCAAGGTAGCTTGGGTCTTCAAGGTGTTTTGGGTCTTCAGGGTGTTTTGGGTCTTCAGGGTGTTGTGTCTTCAGGGTGTATTGGGTCTTCGGGATGTTTTGGGTTTTCGGGATGTTTTGGGTCTTCGGGATGTTTTGGGTCTTCGGGATGTTTTGGGTCGTCGGGGTGTTTTGGGTCTTTGGGGTATTTTGGGTCCTCAGTGTGTTTTGGATCTTCAGGGTCTTCTGGGTCTTTGGGGCCATTTGGACCTTCAGGCTCTTTTGGATCATCTAGGCCTTTAAGGGTATTTTGGGTCTTTGGGGTGTTTTGGGTCTTTGGGGTTTTTTGGTTCTTCAGGGTGTTTTGCGTCTTCAGGGTATTTTGGGTCTTCAGGGTCTTTCCCTCTTCAGGGTCTTTTGGGTCTTCGGGGTATTTTGCGTCTTCGGGGTGTTTCGGGTATTCAGGGTCTTTGGGGCAATTTGGGTCTTCGGGGCCATTTGGGTCTTCGGGGCCATTTGGGTATTCAGGGTCTTTTGGATCCTCTGGGCCTTTAAGGGTATTTTGGGTCTTGGGGTGTTTTGGGGTCTTCAGGGTCTTTGGTGTCTTCAGGGTCTTTTGGTTCCTCTGAGACTTTCAGGATATTTGGGGTATTTTGGGTATTCGGGGTCTTTTAGTTCTTTTGGGTGTTTTGGGTCTTTTGGGTCCTTTGGGTCTTGAAGGGTATTTTGGGTATTCAGGGTCTTTTGGGTCTTCGTGGTATTTTGGGTCTTTGCAGTCTTTAAGGGTATTTTGGGTCTTGGTGGTCTTATGGGTTTTGGGGGAGTTTAAAGGGTCATCTAAGGTCTGAGGGGTCTCAGCAGTTTAAAGGGTCAAAAGGTATATTCCAACAGTACGTAATTAAGAGTTCACGGACTGTGTTTTGGGTGTTAGTATTATTTGAAGAAGAGGAGGAATAAGATAAAGAAGAAGACGTTTTGGTCACAAATAAATAAATAATGCGTTGCTATCTTTATAAAAAACTCTCTTCCTCACTCGCCCTGCATTGCCCTCTCTCCACCTCACCCCCAGGAATACCTTTGGCTACGGCTTCCCCTTCGCTCCCACCTTTTGTTCATATGTGTGTTTCTACCGTCCACCAAACAGTGATGACTCCATCTACATCTCGCTGTCTGATAATATGGACCAACTTCTATATACCCATCCCAACTCTCTCTTCCTCATATGTGGTGATTTCAATTGTCACCATGCCAGTTGGCTGGGTGTGGGTACCCCTCTCACCAGCCATGGTTATTCAGCAAAGGACTTCTGTGACTCACTGGGACTGACACAATCTGTCAATTTCCCGACCCGGATCTCAGTCAACGGAGCATCTTCTCTTCTGGACTTGGTTATGACTAACTTCCCTGAAAATGTCTGCTGCTCTTCTTCTCCTCCAATCGGCTCATCTGATCATGTGCTTGTTAAAGTGGACATCTCTCTGACCATTCTCAGAGAGCCTCCTCGGCATCGACGAGTCTGGCATTTCACTCAGGCCAACTGGCACGGTCTTCAAGCAGCCATCAATCATCTGACTGGTCTCCCATCTCTCCCGCCTCTGACATCAACTCATCCTGGGAATTCTTCTAAAGTAAATTGCTCTCTCTCATGCACAGATTTATCCCATCTCGTCTTCAGTTGTCATACCCTTCCTCCCGTCCATGGTACACGGAATCTTGTGGTGGGGCTATTGCCCAGAAACAACTTGCTTTCGTCTCCTGGAAAGCAAATCCAACGGAAGGAAATCTCATTTCCTTTCACAAAGCCCGAAACAAGTGTGTGTCCACCCTCAGGAGAGCCAGGAAACAATATCTCTCCGTTCTCAGGACAGAACTCTCTTATCTGTCTCCCTCTTCCAAATCCTGGTGGCATCTGGTCAAATCTGTTTCTGGTGTTTGTTCCCCCTCCATCCCCTCCCTCACCTCCAACGGCCACACGGCTGACTCCGCACGTGAAAAAGCTGAATGCCTCAACTCTGTGTTTGCCTCTAAATCTTGTGTCCCAAACCCATCCCTCTCTGAACCCACCGTACCCAGTCGTACCCAGCTGCTCCTGGACTCTGTGTCCTTTCCTCCTGACAAGGTGGAAAGGTTTCTGTCAACCCTCGACTCTGATTCTGCAACTGGTCCTGACGGCATCAGCCCACAGGTCCTAAAATCATGTTATTCCGCTCTTTCACTCCCTCTCTCTGTTCTCTTCACCCTCTCCTTTGCTCAAGGTCATCTGCCATCTGCTTGGAAATCAGCCAACATCACCGCGTTGCACAAAAAATGTGCAAAAATAGATCCTAGCAACTACAGACCAATCAGCCTTCTCCCAATTATCAGCAAAGTCATGGAATCCATAATTGCTTCAGATATGAAATCTTTCCTCTTCTCCAATGGCTTGATCTCTGACCATCAATTTGGTTTCAGACCTGGTCACTCTACTCTGGACATGCTGCTTCTGCTTTCTCAACAATGGATGGAGGTCCTCAACGCCAAACAGGAAATTAGAGCTGTCTCCCTTGACATTTCACGTGCCTTCGATACGGTCTGGCACCCCGCTCTGCTCACCAAACCCTCCTCCTTTGGTATCCATGGAAATCTCCATGCATGGCTGGCGGACTTCCTCTCTAGTCGTAGTCAACGTGTGGCCCTGAATGAGTTTCTCTCATCTCCTCTTCCTGTTCAGGCTGGAGTTCCCCAAGGCAGTGTTCTGGGCCCTGTGCTTTTTCTGGTCTTCATCAATGATCTCTCTGACTCTCTTGAAAATCCTCTCTATCTCTTTGCTGATGACTCTACTCTCTGTCGCTCCATTCCTCATCCCTCAGATCGGCAGTCTGCAGCCTCCTCACTCTCTGCAGACCTGGACAAAATCACAGACTGGGCAAACAAGTGGAACATGTCTTTCAATCCTGACAAATCTCACACTCTTACGATGTCTCTCCGAAAAGACCGACTGGACAACCCTCCCATCCACTTTCTGAATACTCCTCTCCAAGAAGTTCTGTCACTCAAGCTTTTGGGTCTCACTATCTGCCATGATCTTTCCTGGGAAAACCACATTTCATATCTGGCCTCCAAAGCCAGTCGCCGACTGGGCATCCTCCGTCGTGCGAAGTCCTTCCTTGGTACACCTGAGCTCCTCACCACTTACAAGGCTTTCATCCACAGCTCTATGGAATACTGCTCTACCCTCTGGTCTGGTGCTTCTGCCTCACACCTAGCTCGTCTTCACGCTGTTGAAACCAAAGCGTTCAGAATCATTGGAATCTCCCGCGATTAAGCTAACTCCAAGGACCTTTTACTCACTCACCGCAGACAGGTTGGTGGTATTTCCGTCTTCTACCGACTCCTCTCTGGCCTTACCCCCCCCCCCCCCCCCCAGCTCTCTCTGGGCTCTATCCCCCAAATATTCCTACAGGTCGCACAAGATCTGCCTGCAACCCTCTTATGGTTAAACTGCCAAAATGAAGACTTTTTGCTCACCTTCACTCCTTCATTCCTCTTTTCTCCCACCTCTGGAACAAACTCCCTCACTCTCTTCAATCCCACTCCACCCTCCAGGTCTTTAAAACAGCTGTTCACCACCATCTCTTATCTTCCCCCATCCAAAACCTCGACCTCTTCTACCCACGTTAATTCAAATCCTGGAGGTTCTGGCAGTGTCCATGTGTTTTATACCTCTCCCAACCCCCCCCCCCCCCAATCCCCACATTCCCATGCCTCCTCCTTCCAAGCCCTCTCCCTCCCACAGATCTTCCGATGTCCCTGGTCTCTGCTGTTGTACTTGTGTGATTCCCTGTCTCTCCCCATCTTCTCTCCCTTTATTGCATGTTTTGTGTGTCCGTTTTTTGTGTGATTGATGTTAGCTCCTACACGAGCCTCGATCCTGTTTACAAAAAAAAAAAAAAGTTCCAAGAGAACCAAATGACCCCGTAGACCCAAAAGACCATTAAAAACCCAGAGGACCCAAAATAACCTGAAGACCCAAAACATCCCAACGATCCTTGAAGACCCAAAAGACCAAAAAGAAAAAAGGCCCTTAAAGACTCAAAAGGTCTAAAAGACCCAAAGGCCCAATGGAACCCAAAGACCCAAAATACCCTCAAGACCCAGAATACCGCAAAGACCCTTATAGTCCCCAAAGACCAAAACGACCCAAAAGACTGAAAAGACACTGAAGATGCAAAAGACCAACTATACCCAAAAGACTGAAAGGACCCTGAAGACCCAAAATACCCTTAAAAGGGAACCCAAAAGCTTCTTTTTTCTGAAAAACCATTGGCAATCATTAATCACGGTCTAATTTGAAGGGAAGTTTTTTTATTTGCCAACCACAAAGTGCCGGGAAAAACCCGAGACTGTAGATTTTTGAGATTGCCAGTGACGTCAAATTGTGAACTCACCGTGATCCAATTACCAATTTTTATTAAAATTATAACAAAACCTACCAATAACGAAAATTGGACGATTTTTTTTTTTTTTTTGTATACTGAATCGAGGCTCGTGAAAGAGCTAACATTTACTTCACAAACAAATCAACCAGACAAACAAAATGTATAAAAAGAGGGAGCGGAAGACAAGATGGGGAGAGAAGGGGAAGCACACAAACACAACATTTGAGAGCAGGGAGATGTGTGGAAGGGAGAGGGCTTGGGGGAGGAGGCATGGGAAGGGGGGGGGGGGGGGGGATTTATTATATGGAAATGGATATGGAATATATGGATATGGAAATATAGAAATAATGGATATGGATATGGAAATTATATGGATATGGAAATGGAAAACGAACATTTATTACTCCCGCCAAGGAGTAATGCATTCGATCGTGTGTGTGTGTGTGTGTGTGTGTGTGTGTGTGTGTGTGTGTGTGTGTGTGTGTGTGTGTGTGTGTGTGTGTGTGTGTGTGCGCGCGTGTTCGTGTGTTTGTGAACAAGATATCTGGAAAAGTTCTGAGCGGACTTGGATGAAAGTTGGTGGAATGAATGCCCTTGGGATAAGGAAGAATTGATTAGTTTTTGGTGAAGCTCAGGATATTATTCCGGATCCAGGAAGTTTTTGAAGGATTGTTTACCATCGGAAGATAGCGCTCACTTTTTTTTAACATTATCTGAAAATATATTCTATATTTAACATTGTGATATGAAAATCGTTTTCATATTTGTTGTAAATGTAGTTTAAACTCGTGGTTATGCGTTAGAGCGGTGTATTTTGTTAGCAGCGTCGTCTTCAAGGTTCTTTTTTTTTTTCTAATAAAGACATATTCTGTCATTTTAAAACCACCAAAGTGTGTATTCGGTTTCCCCGTTTCATGAAATGTATCGTTTGATACGTATAATGCTTTAAAACTGTTTTTTGTTTTTGTTTTTTTTACCTCAGAAGAGATGTCCACATTTACCTCAGCGAATGTCAATCGCGGTGTCAGTATTTGATGAACTTGTAAAGACTTAGGTGAGTTATAAGTGTGACAAGCATGTGCACGGGATTCTTCCCAGAAGAATGAGTGGTCGCATTAGCTTGTACGACTTAAAATGAGCGAGTTTTGTTTTGACGTTTGGGCCAGTTTTACATGTTGTATCCCTCAGGAATGAAACGAACGTTTTCCTGGCTTACAATTTTATTTGAAGTCACACATGCCTCAAAATACACTCACTTATATAGAATTGAACGCTGAATCCGAAAATGTAAGTGAAATTGCCTTGTTTTTTTTTAACATTATCTTCTATATATTCTAAATATATATCTGTGCAGTGTCTGTCTTGTGTTGTCTTGTCTTGTGTTGTCACTGAACTACTCCCTCAAACTTTTGTGAAATCGTACTATTCCAACTTGACCCACGGCGGGAGTATGCGCTATACTGAGTGGCGTTCTAGTTGCAAAATGAGTTTCTTGTGATTTTTGAGTCGGAGATCCGTTTGAAAATGTTGGAGGATTGGTGGAATGCAGGTGAGTTTAGGGAATGTAGGAAGGAAGAATTGTAAGAGATGGAATTTTTATTTGAAATGAAGATATTTGGTGAGCAAGTCGAAAGCAACCTTTTAAAGAAGAAGAAGAAAAATGTGTTATAATATACGACAGAATACAGCACTTGAGGGGAAAGTTTTAACATTTTTTAACTAAACCGTGAAAACTATCTGGGGAAATGGGGGTGAAACACGTGGTTGAAGAATGAAAGAACGAACAAGAACAAAGAAGGATTTTTTTTTTTAATTAACATTTTAAACAAAGGGTAAGATGTTCGGGAAAGTATGGGGTGAAAAGAGGACTGGGAAAAACAGAGAGAACGAAAGTAAATGGACCAGAAGCGACCCATGAGAGAAGACAACAAGGCCTCAAGGCAGGAAACTTAAAATATCAGGCCTGAAAAACGTGGCAGGAAATAACCGACGATTTTATACAGGTATGCACGATTTACACCGAGATCTTCCTAGAGACACACAGTAGGTACACACACCGTAAAATAAAAATACAGTTTTGACAAAAATACAAACGGGAACAATTACTTAACTTTGATAGTGTGGAGAGCATGGAGATCTTGGGAAAAACGCAACCTCACCCAACTACCCACTCAAACTACTTTCTCAACAACCCTCTCAAAGGTCTCAAAGGCTCAAACTCTTGGGTCTCATTCACATCCATGATCCTTCTTTGGCAAGCCACATTTCAAAGTTTTTTTTTTTTTTTTAATTCCAACTTCTTTCCTGGAAGTCCTTGCAGTGTTCATATGTTTTATACCTCTCCCACCTCCCCCCAAGCCTCCCCTCCCACATTTATCCCGATGTCCCTGCTCTCAAATGTTGTGTTTGTGTCCTTCCCCCTCTCTCCCCATCTTGTCTACCACTCCCCTTATTTTTTTGTGTTTTATGTGTCGGTTTGACTTTTTGTGTGATTAATGTTAGCTTTCACGAGCCTCGATCTTGTATACAAAAAAAAAAAAAAAAAGTTGGCCTCCAAAGCCAAATGCCAACTGGACATTCTTCTTCATGCAAATTACTTCCTTGGCACACATGAGCTCCTGTCCACCAACAAGGCTTTCCACTGCAGATTGATGAAGTACTGCTCTCCCATCTGCGCTGGCTCCTCTTCCTCACATCAGCTTGTCGCTGTGGAAACCAACGCTTTCAAGATCATTGGAGTATTCACGAAGAGGTTGAGTCCATGGGCCGATCACTTTGCCATCACAGACAGGTCGGTGGTCTCTGTCTTATTTCTGGTCTGCCACCCTCCGCTCAAGGAAGCATCCCATACAATTTTTGAAGTCTTTGGTATTACTCGGCCTTGGTTCGAAACACTGACCTGCCAGACTCGGAGCGTATGCTCGAAGAATCATCACGTCACCGAGTCTGATGAAACTTGATCGGTTTTATTGCACGTGTGACCTCAAGTCGACCTGCCACGAGGATGTCTCCTTATGTTCTCCGACTCTTACGGCTGACATTAAGCACTCGCCAAGGTGATCATTTAATTTGAGTTTTACCAGCACGAGTGGAGCGAGAGTTGAACTGATGTGATTAGGAAAGGGGCAGATATGTTGCATTAGCACATCTGCAGGTGGGAAGTGTCTTCCATTTGCTGGTAATTTTATGAAATAAAAAACAAACCACAACTGCTATTATATATTCTTTAACTCTCAGCACAGCATGATGCATGTAACAATGTCGCGCATATCAGAACTTCCCAGGAATTATAATATTCAGTCGCTTCTGGTGTGCTGGCTTTTCCTTGGGTCGGTGAGCCATTTCCCAGCTTGTGCTCAACCTATTTCTCACACATGTCGCTCGTTTTTTATAATGCAAAGGGCTTTTGGAGTTTCAGTCCTTTATATTTTATAATGTTAAATTATTCTCTTTCCAGATACTGCCACAAAGTTTTACATTGCTGTGGTGATCTAATCCCGAAACACCCCACACCACAGTTTGTCTGCGCACCCCTGCATCACGACGTGGCTCGGAAGCCTCATTTTTCTTGCACCTTGGGATCGCTGGGTGTCATTAATTTTAAAATGCAGGCACTAACTCCTGAAGGTGTTGTATACTGTATTGGAAAAAAATTATGGCAACAGAGTAAAAGCTGGGTATAAAATGCAAATACCACCGGATGTAATTACATCTTGTGTGTAAACATTGATTGCTGTGTAGTACAGACATGTGTTGATGTAATACATTGTGACTGGTTGTCATGGAAACACTCAGAGTCATACCTGCAGAAGGACTATAAAAGTATACAGTGCCTTCGGAAAGTATTCACATCCCCTTGACTTTTTTCACATTTTGTCGTGTTACAGCCTGAATTAGAATGGATTAAATCGAGATGTTTTTGTCACTGATCTACACATAATACCACATAATGTCAAAGTGGAATTTATTTTTTAGGAAAAATTTCCACAACAAGAAAGGCAATGTGCAGAGCACTATACTTGATAAATCCATCTCATGCCCCCCCCCCCCCCCAAAAGAGTTGCCATGGATACATCAAATTGTATATTTCATTAAGATTTTAATTGACGATCTTCATCAAGGCTTGGTTCAATCGGATAGTAATTGGTAATTTTAGAAGTTTGACCTTTTGAATATAGTTGTCTTCCAAATTCAGTGATGCACTGTGCAATTGCTCTTTGATTTTCAAGTTAATAGGATGAAAATGGACAATTTTTCAGATGCAAATTGATGATTTTAGAAGTTTGACCTTAAGTTGACCTTTCATATTCTGACCTCAAATGGTTTGTTTCCCAATTAAGTGATGCACGATGCATGCCACGCAAACATTTAGTCTTCTTGCAAAACACACACTATACTTTATTTCAGCAAGTAATACGCAATCTCCAACCACCTGGAGGGTGGATACTCTGATAGGTTGAACCGAAATTGTATGTTGGGTCACTAAATTGATTTACCAATTAAAACATAGAAGCATATTGTATTCAAGGTCAACAGCGCAAAGGTTTAAAGGTCAGGGTCGCATAAAATCAGCAATTTTCATCCTATTAACTTGAAATTTGAACAAGTTTTTCATATTGGGTCACTGAAGCCTATTGTTTGAGGTCAAAATGTCAAAGCTTAAGGCCACATAAAATCAGCAATTTTCATCCTATTAACTTGAAATTTGAACAAGTTTTGCATATTGGGTCACTGAAGCCTATTGTTTGAGGTCAAAATGTCAAAGCTTAAGGCCACATAAAATCAGCAATTTTCATCCTATTAACTTGAAATTTGAACAAGTTTTTCATATTGGGTCACTGAAGCCTATTGTTTGAGGTCAAAATGTCAAAGCTTAAGGCCATATAAAATCAGCAATTTTCATCCTATTAACTTGAAATTTGAACAAGTTTTGCATATTGGGTCACTGAAGCCTATTGTTTGAGGTCAAAATGTCAAAGCTTAAGGCCATATAAAATCAGCAATTTTCATCCTATTAACTTGAAATTTGAACACGATTTGCATATTGGGTCTCAGACCTGGTTCACAAAAAATCTCAATGATTTATTTAGCCTTTTTGATGTTTCAATGGTTTCCATGCCAACAATTTCACTCCATCATAATCAAATTGGCGTTTTGTGAATTTATTATAACCATACCTCAGTAATTTTTTAAGATATCAAATTGAAACGTACATGACTTATTTGCATGTATGCATAGTAAATGTGCGGGGGTTTTTGCTCAAACTTTGTCAAATATCAAGGTCAAGGCCATCCAAAACATGTAAAACACCGATTAGGCCACAATTAGAAAATGCATCAACCAAATTTATCATGCTTAACATTCGCTTGATAGGTCAAATTTTCGATATTTCCAAATTGTTACCTGATGTTAGGCATTATTATACGTTATCCTTTTCACCCGAGTACCTCTATAAAGTATGTACAACTCGCTGAACTACCCAGCATTGCCCAGGTGAATTCAATGAAATATGTATTTGAATATTTCCTACATGACAAATTGGGAAATGTTGGATTTATATTTTCATATGAATTACCAATCTTGAGCGTTGCAAAATGCGCTTGGACTGCCTTCCCTTCTTTTAAACTAATTTTTATTAACTTAATTTTTTATTAATGCAACAAATCACTACAACCTCAACATACAATCTTCACAAGACACATTGCTCGATCGCTCCTGGGAAATACCCAGGCAATGTATAAGCAACATAATCACTCGAGGCCTGAACACGGAGGTGTTTAATAAACCTATGTAAAGCAATCTTTTTTGAAAGCAGGTCCACGTGTAAAAACCATGATAATTAAATTTGTGTTGTTGACAACAAATCACTCCAACAACCTCAGCATATAATCTTCACAACACCAATACATATTACTTGATTGCCAGTGGGGGGTAGGAGGGGGTTGAGGGGGGAGGGGGAACCCAGGCAGTGTATAAGTCCAAGACCCGATTGGGTCCTGAAGGCCAATTATCAGGTTTTATCTGGGGTCGAAAATTTTTAGATCTGAACTTAGCCCTCAACCTTCCTCTGGATGAAAAAGGAGGCCATGCAAAGTTGGGTTTCACTGATTCCTGCGGGGTTGGATTGCATAAGCGAGCAAACACACACAAACAAACAAACTTTCTTCTTCATGTATTATATAAGAATTGGAGTATGTCTATTCTATTGGAACGTGAGTATTTTATAAGATACATACAATGGGAACGTGAATCTATACAATAAAACCAAATATGCCTGTTTATCAGCTGTATGAACATAAACCTACATCGTAATGCATTGTCGACACGCCACACAAACACACCACACAAACACACCACACAAACACACCACACAAACACACCACACAAACACACCACACAAATACACCGCACAAACACACCACACAAACACACCGCACAAACACACCGCACAAACACACTACACAAACACACCGTACAAACACACCGCACAAACACACCACACAAACACACCGCACAAACACACCACACAAACACACCACACAAACACACAGCACAAACACACCGCACAAACACACCGCACAAACACACCACACAAACACACCGCACAAACACACCACACAAACACACCGCACAAACACACCGCACAAACACACCACACAAACACACCACACAAACACACCACACAAACACACCACACAAACACACCACACAAACACACCGCACAAGCACACCACACAAACACACCGCACAAACACACCGCACAAACACACCGCACAAACACACCGCACAAGCACACCACACAAACACACCGCACAAGCACACCACACAAATACACCGCACAAACACACCGCACAAACACACCGCACAAACACACCGCACAAACACACCGCACAAACACACCGCACAAACACACCGCACAAACACACCACACAAACACACCCAACAAACACACCGCACAAACACACCACACAAACACACCGCACAAGCACACCACACAAATACACCGCACAAACACACCGCACAAACACACCGCACAAACACACCACACAAACACACCACACAAACACATCACACAAAACAAGTCATGCTGAGAGTCAGTAATTCTGATTGCACTTTCTAGTTCTGTTTAGTTTTGGTCCATTCTGTGTTCTAGCTCTTCCATAGGGCTTGACTTTTCATGCAACAAGTAAAAGAATCAACGTGTACAATATCAACAGGAGCTGATTATCAACTTGCCAGGCTTTCCGAGCAGCGACTCCTTAGCAATTTCAAACGCCATTAATTCTTACTTTGTTTCAATTATGAGTAGTACATCCCCATTACACAAGGACAATATTCCAGCTTTTTTTCCTTTTCCACCAAATAGTGTTCCCATGGTGCAACCCACGATGGTCTATAAAGAACTATTAAAGACCAAAGTGGGGAAGAGTTGTGGGCCGGATGGCATCTCTCCTCGACTTATACGAGAGTTCGCCTTGGAACTAAGCATCCCTCTCTGTGACATTATCAATGCCTCATATAAACAAGGTGTTGTTCCCAGTTAATGGAAGAAATCAATAGTTGTTCCTCGACCTAAACAATCACCACCGACACTGGACAAGCTGATACCGATCGCATTAACTGATCATTTCGCGAAGCTTGCGGAGCTATTCGTGTATCGATGGCTCATGTCCGACATTTCTGCTAACATCGACCCTCAACAGTTTGGGAACCGTGCAGGTATGTCCTCCACCCACTATCTCATACAACTGATGGATTTCCTGTATGGTGGAGCTGACAGACCTGGTACAATTTCGACTATTGTTTTGACTGACTTTTCGAAGGCTTTTGACTCAGTAGATCACACGGTAGCCATCAACAAACTGTACGTGATGGGAGCAAGACCTTCCTTAATTCCGTGGGTCTGCAGCTTCCTCGCAAACCGCATCCAGCGAGTTCGTTATAAGGGAGAACTTTCGATGCCTCTCTCAACAACTGGTGGAGTCCCACAAGGAACGCGACTGGGCCCACTCATCTTCATGGCCGTCATCAATGACGCTCTTCAGTTATCTGATATGAAGAGGTGGAAATATGTGGATGACAACTTTGGCAGAGTCGCGTCAAATGGACTCTCCATCTACCCTATCAACAGCCCTTTCAGAATTTGAACAGTGGTGTACAGATTCCAAGATGAAGCTCAACCCAGTTAAGTTCCAGATAACGCGAGTGTCGTTTACTCACCGCCAGCTGCCACCACTGCTAATCCAACTTAATAACGTTAGACTGGAGGAAAGTCAGCAGGTCAAGCTGTTGGGAGTTGTTGTCGGCAATGATCTCAAGTGGGCAGATCATGTAAACCTCATCGTTTTGAAAGCATCGAGAAAGTTGTACATGCTTCGATCTTTGAGGAAGTTCCATTATCCGACAGAAGATCTCATCACTGTGTACACTTCTTACATCAGACCTATGTTAGAATATTGCTGTCCCGTATGGCATTCCTCATTGACACAACAACAGCATGGATTGATTGAATCGATGCAAAGAAGAGCATTGAGAATTATTTTTGCTGGCGATTATGATTCCTACCACAATGCTTTGAGTGCCTGCCAGCTGAATTCACTGCAAGAATGTCGTGAACAACTTTGTAGCAACTTTGCATCTTCTTTGTATAGTAGATTCCCAGACTGGTTACCAAACAAACAATCGTCACTTAGACAATTACGTCACAGCAATAAGCTTATAGAAATTAGGTGCAGGACTGAACGTTACAGAAAGAGTGCAATGCCTTATATAGTTAGACTTTTAAATACCATGAATGTGTTCCAAGTGAGATTAATCTCTTAACACATATTCTCCAAGTGAGATTCATAACAGATTTACCTTTTCTTTCCCTAGTTTTATATTTCAAGGAAATTTTTATCTTGGAACGTGGTACTTATTATTAGTCCCCTACCGGTGTACACCGGAGGGGACTATAGGTTTGTACTCCGTCCCTCCGTCTGTCAGTCTGTCAGTCCGTCACGCAAAGAACAGTTTTCCGGACTTTTTTTCTAAACTCTTAATGCTAATGCTTTCAAACTTGGTACATGGTTTCCTCATGATAAGATACAGATCAAGTTCGAACTTCACGACGTTTCGATCATTTTTGACAAAGTTATGGCACTTTGAACTTTGGGAATTTCCCCAACAGTTTTCCGGACGAAAGACTGCCGGTAGGGGACATGTATTGCAGCGCAATACACAGAATGCTTGTTAGTCCCTTACCGGTGTACACCGGAGGGAACTATAGGTTTGCACTCCGTCCCTCCGTCTGTCAGTCTGTCAGTCTGTCCGTCTGTCCGTCCATCACGCAAAGAACAGTTTTCTGGACTTTTTTTTCTAAACTCTTAATGCTAATGATTTCAAACTTGGTACATGGTTTCCTCATGATAAGTTACAGATCAAGTTCGAACTTCACCACGTTTCCATGATTTTTGACAAAGTTATGGCACTTTGAACTTTGGGAATTCTGATAATTCTGATGATCCTTACCTCAGTGCCATCTTAAGTTTTAATTTCCTTTAAAAAAGATTTTCTCTGCAATAATATGACCGATTGAGATCAAATTTTCACCATATGTGGGACTCGGTCTGTAGAATATTTTAATCATAATTATGATGTCACAGGTCGCGTGGTTCGGCCGCCATATTGTTTTTCGTGAAAACACGAAAACCCCTTTTTCTCTGCAACGGCTGAACAGATCGAGGCCAAACTTTGCAGGCAGAATCGCATACCCATGACGAAAAAAAGTCAGTGAGCATGACGTCATGCGTCACATGGTTTCAGAGTTATGACGTTTTTAAGCATGAACCTTTAAAACCGAGCTCCTCCGTCATTTTTGATCCAATCGAGGGGAAACTTCACAGATCTGTTCAGCCTGTCAATGTACTAAAATGTCCTTTTGGAATTTGCGATCGGGCACGTGAGTAGTGTAATAATGTTGCTTCTGGGACACCTCCGTTTAACATGGGAAATCCCTATCTAATGTCATTTACCCCCTTGTCTTTTTCAAAAATCATAAACACCTCTATTTCTCCCACCCTCATCTTTATGAACCTTTTGTCTGTAGTACCTATCCTTAATGTTGTTCATTAGACCACTCAAACACTACAAATATTTGTTTTCTCTTATAGACCTATCATCCTTCTTCTACATATCATCTGGCAGATTAATCTTTGACCCACTCAAACATTGACCCATTCACTTCCATATTAATTCTTTCCCTCCCTCATTGCCCCTAAAGACCTCTATTTCTCTCACCCTGTTCTTTACGAACCTTCTAACCTTTTGACATGTTATCCTTATTCATTAGACCACTTAAACACCTGTGATCCTTCTGACCTTATGAACCTTTTAACCTTTTACTCTTAATATCATCTGGTGAATATAACCCACTCAAACAACGACCCTACAAATATTTGTTTATGCGTGGGAAATAATTTAATTCTCCTACAACTCTCTTCACCATCTAATATATTAACAAAAAATATGTTTGAGTTTGGTTCTTTATTAAGATATTTTAACTGAGCTAAGATAAAATGGTAAACCTCCCTCAATGTTCTTATTTGAGCGCCTCCAGTGCCACATACCATTTTAAAATTAAAGTATATATTTTCCTGACAACCATCAAAGTTTTCCGTCCACTCAAAAATATTTCCATCTTTTTTACCCAATTCACCGGTATTTAAATTAATTCTCTTATTTGTTTTGTGAACTTTTTTACCAGTTGCCTTTTCAATTATACCTATTTGATATTTTTCACATTCATTATGTTTTCCATTTATATACCAAGGTTGATTACACCTCCACTCTTTAGTCTGGTTGATACTTGGTTCTATCATTTATATAATAGTAAAAAAGGCGGCAGTAGCCCGTTAAAATCCCCAACCCCCCCCCCCCCCCCCCTTTTTAACTTATCACTTATATATATCTTATCACTTATATATATCTTATCACTTATGTATATCTTATCACTTATATATATCTTATCACTTATATATATATCTTATCACTTATATACTTATATAACCATAAGGGAGACTATCAATTCCATTTTCTAAAATAAACCTCTTATCATCAAAAGCCCCCAATGCTTTCTTATTTATCTCTTCTGAATATAATTGATGTTTATAACTTCTTATTCCATTAATCTTTCTAAACTCTTCTTTCTTTGTTGTTAAACAGTTATAATAATCCTTAAAGTTTATTGTTTCTTTAATAACATTTTTCTTTACACCTTTTAACTTCTTATCAGTCTTTTCAACGTTATTCACAATGTATTTATAAGCATAAGCCTTTGACCTCAATCCCACAAATTCACTCATAACATTTCCTCCTAATTCATCCTTGAACTTTCCAATCACCTTTTTATTTTTAGAAGAGAACAACTCACTCTCTGGACTGTAATTACTCGTGTCATAGATATTAATGTCTCTTTTCATGTCTGAATAAACATCGTTGGTATTAATTTTCAAAATAAAACTATCTGTATCCATATAAAGTAGATTAACATCATTTTGATATTTCTTCCTCAAGTTATTATAAAAGTAATCATACATTAATGACTTTGATAAATCAAGAATTGTTGTTCCAATATAAATAGGTTTGTTCATTTCAATACTCTCTTTAATCAAATGGATCGCACAAAAGTTCTCAGTAAAGACCTCAGCTCGAGTAAAACTCGGTCTATTAATTAATTTTGATGCTTGTTCCCAAGATGTTGATAGTCTGATATTTTGTCTTTTCCTCACATTCTCCATAGTCTTACCAAAGACTGCATTATTCATCAATTTATAAAAGTCTTTCTCAAAATCTGTTTTTGACTCTGTTCTTCTTTGTGTATTAAAATCAATGTACCCCTTTAACCAATGACTTTGATTGAACTTTAGAACCCTATGGATCTTCTCTACTCTTAGACCTTTTGATAAATATTGTCGCAAATTTCTTTGGTGTAGAACATAATTTTTCTTGTTATATAATGTAGTAAGTAATTTTTCTGTTGATTCACCTATATCAAACGATCGTTGATAATCACTCAACCATTCTTTCTTTGGACTTTCTTTCTCACAAGCAAATGGGAGATCTTTGTGTAGGTTATGGAGTTCCTCTGGATATTTTAAATCAATTTCAAAATAATAACCAACTTTTTCTTCATCCAATTCTTTTTGTGTAGAGATACATACATCTTGTAAAACGTTTTTGTAGTCTTTTTCCTTTACCCATCTAAGTTTTCCATAAGGAAGAGCCTGAGACATTGCCCAGCCATACAGGTTGTTCGCGTCATAGTACATCAAGTAAGAACTCTCTTTCGTTGGATCATAATTTGGAAGATATTTGTTATTTGCTTTTGCGTATCTACTCGAGCAGACTTGTGAAATTCCACCTCTTTTTGCCTTTTCAATCATCAAAAGCATATCAACATCGGTTATCAAATCCAAATCTTGTTTTGTCATTTTCAACATCGCACTCCAGGCCAATCCAGGTGCTGTGTAGTAGTGAGCAGGATCCAATCCATATCCAGTGCGACAAACAGATCTAAAGGCTTCAAATACATCGGCCAATAAAAGCACATCAGTTTTGAGATACAAATCGTGATACTCGCCAAGATTCTTGATGTTATATTTTTCCCAAACATTTTGTGCGTGTACATAATCTTTATCAGATATATGACTATTATTTAATTTGTTATAGAAATTTTCTTTTGAAGGAAGTTGTGTTTCATTGAATCTCTCAAATGAGTCCATATAGTCATAGGGGTAAATTCCCTTTTGTGTTAGAAAATCTTTATCTAAAAAATACTCTGAAAGACATGGAAACTCTTTTAGATTTTGAACCAAGTTAACCAATGGACTTGCCATGAATTTAAATGTATCAAGAAATCTGATATGAGTAATAGGAGATGTGTGAATTGTTTTTGTGAATGAAATGTATTTCTGATCCGTGTTTGGAATTGCTGAGATACTTCCAGAAGTCTTTGAGAGTTCCTTGATAAATAGATGTGTATCATAATGAGCGTTGTTATGAAGAAAGACAGGAATGAAAGAGGGGAGTTGATAATTAATATTACAACTTTGATGAGCCGGACCTCTATATTTACCAGTGAGATGACAATGGTCTCTAACCTTTAGACATTTACCAATTTTCTCCTCACAAATATGACAGACATTGTTTTTTATAAATTCCCTTTTTTCTTTACTTGTTAAGGACATTGGTTTATTGGTTTCTCTCATTATCTTGGTTAATCGAACACAGTCTTTTTCTAGTCGTTTCACAAACTCCTCTGGGGTATTTGAGCCTCTATACATCTCTAACTTGTTATATTTATCACCAACGGATGATTTGATATAATAACAAAAACCACAAGGAGTATGTTTTTGATATTTATTTGTGTATGATTCTTTTGGATCTTGAGAAGCAGTATCAATTTTTTCTAAAATACTTTCAAAATCAGCATATATAACAAATGGATGTTTGATCTTTTTATTTTCATCTTTGAATGTGATCTTTGAGCCTTCTTTAGGCATATTGATTACCGTTGATTTATGTTCGCCACAATAATTTGAATGTTTATCTAATCTTTCTTGTGAATTGAAGAAGTTAAGACAACGCAAACAAATATATATTTTATTTGTTCTCTTACAGACTTGTGGTTTTATTAATTTAGCAATATCTTTGATGTATGTATAATGTGAATTTTCGTCTGAATTAAAATATAGAAGATTAATATGAGTTTGTTTACAATTGTCAGAAAGCTTTAAAACCTGAATGTTGTTTGTTTCTGTTAGACCATAAACATTAACTGATAAATTATTCATCTTTTCAAATTTAGGAATATCATTTAAAGTCATCGGAAACTTTAGATCTTTCGTATTTAATGTATTCTCATATTTTTTATAATGAGATACTCTTTCATCATGAAAATGTGGAGGATGTAAGTGTGCTAAAATAGACCAGAGAAAACATTTATTGTCTTTATTTTTGATATTGATAACTGCTTTTCTATTTTTGATAACACTGGGTAAATCAATGTAAGAAGAAGCTTTTAGAGGATCTGATTTAAGAATATGAATGTCTATGTAAATAATTTTTCCTATATTGAATCCACTTCCTACGATTGAATTATCCACATCTTGCTCTTGTTTAATAAGTTCATCATAGACTCCTGATGTTTTAAAATCTTGATATGAAGATATAAAGTGTGGCTCAGTTCTCATGTATGGTGCATCTATAACTCCTTCATCCTTTGTCATTTCTAATTTTACTCCCATATAAAATTTAAGTGGTTTCATTTCCTTTAGTGTTTTTTCAATCAACGTTTGAACAGCAGGTTTAACTATTTCTACAGCATCAACTATAGACTCTGGTTCAGGAGGTTTGAAGTTAAAGACTCTTATTTTAATATGTCCTTTGAATGCTCCATCAGAGTTTTTAGTTGTGATAAAATTTGATAAATGTAGATTTGTTTTAAGATGTATTTTGAAGCCTTTCTTGAGGATATTTTTATTACATGTAGAACAGTGTTTTGTTTCAGGTGGAAGAGGGGAAAGTTTGTTTAAAATGTTGTATGTATGTTTTGCGGTGAGAATATGTTGTTTATAATATTTTACTTCCTTCTCGCAAGTATCACAATAAACCATATTTATAGCGTGAGAAAACGTGGTGTTTTATATATATCACTGTGCTTAAAATAAAACACTTTTGAGCTTTACAGCTCCGTTTTATATATATCACTGTGCTTAAACTAAAACACTTTTTCACTCAGAATCATCTAAGTCATAACTATCACATGAATACTCAGAATCATACTCAGAGTCATCAATAAAGCTACTCTCATAACTATCATTTGAGCACAAACTATTAGTATCATAACTATCATCTGTGTTCAATGAAATACTATCATCACCATCATCCAAGTTCAATGAAATACTATCATCACTATCGTCCGAGTTCAATGAAATAGTAAAATCTTCACTGCTGTATTGACTCATATTTAATTAGCAAGAAAAATATTCCCATCAATATCTATATACTTTCTTTCATTAACAGATTCAATCTCTACAATTTTTATATCAAAAGTTATCTTTAAATAATCTCTAACTATCATAGAACGAAATGACATTTCACCAGAAATATTAACATCATTCATTTTACTTAGATCTACACCCTTTGGATTATTAAAGAAAATACAAATGTCTCCTCTAGAATTATTAATGGTCTTATCATTCTTTTTCAAAGTATCGTGGTCAATCACTTTTTCAAGCTTTGAATAAATTGCCAGGAGTAGAGGAGAAACTTTTGTTAGATTTACTTTAATGGATGTCTTTCCAGGTATAGTTAGAGCTCTTCCTTTAAATGAAATAGAGGGGCTCATGTTATTTTCCATAACTGGTTTTACCCAAAAATTTCCATATTTATCTTTGTTCAATTTAACATCTTTGACATATTTTTCTATATCTTCCACCGAAGTAGAGATTGATTGAAATTTGTCTTTTGTGCTTTGAAACATTGTATTTATTAATGAATAAACTTGCGTTTAGTTTAAGTAAAAATTTACCACATAAATATGATAAGTTCTGAAGGATATTTAGAATTTCCAGACTCTCCATATGATAAATTAGAGAATTGTCCGGCTTGTGATAGAGTGGGGCTTAATGATGAGGATTCATATAAACAATGTTTATTCTGTGATTATATTCTAATTAATGATAATAAGAAATATAAAAAAACATATAACTCTTTTAAATTAGAACCAAAAATGAATTACTTTACAAGATTAATAAGAGAGATGAATGTTAAGCATTATGGTGATAATACACCATTTCTTACAAGGAAAGAGACTCTTTGTATTGAGGAAATGTATAAGGGTTTAATGATATTTATTATTCAAAATAATTTTAATGGAAATGTTAATACAAGATACTACATAAATAAAATAATGAATTATTTTGAAATTAAACCAGAACTCAGGATAAAATATAGAGTTTCTAAAATAGCTCAAAAAAAGTTGGATGACTTGTTTTCCAAATATATAAATGAATGATTTTTTACCCGTTTGGGAAAATAAGATAAAATTTAATAACCATAAAAACATTCCAAATTCATTGAGATGTCTAATAGTTGGTTCAAGCGGATGTGGGAAAACCTGTTTACTTTTAAAGATGCTCCTTGGTCCTAATTTTTTAGATTATGATAATTTAATAATTTTTACAAAGTCAAGTTTTCAACCCGAGTATCAACTACTCTCACAGGGTTTTAATGCAGGTCTTAAAAAGGAAGACATTATCGGTTTATTTAAACTTCAAAACAAACTGAATGATTATAATATTGAAGATATAATACAATTATTTTGTGATACACAGAAATCAAAATCGAAACCCATAACTTGTATTCTCAGTGATAATACGGATGATATACCTTCACCTCAAGATTTAGATAAATCAAAAAAGAACCTCGTCATCTTTGATGATTGTGTTAATGAGAGAAACCAAACAGTAATGGATAGCTACTATACAAGAGGGAGACATTCTTCTTGTAATTGTATATATCTTAGTCAATCATATTTTCAACTCCCTCGACGCTCAATAAGAAACAATGCCAATACTTTTATTTTATTTAAGTTAAATTCAATAGATGTAAATAATTTTTGGAGAGATAATTGCTCTACATTATGTAGTAAAAAAGAATTTGAAAATTATATGAAACACACGATTGGAAAATATAAATATATTGTTGTGAAACAAGATGAGATACTAAATGATATTTTTCAATAAATAAATACAGAAAATGAATACTGAAGAAAGAGAAAGAAAGTTTAAGGAACATCAACAATTAGTTTCAAAAGTTGTTAAACAACAGGAAGAGATAAAGAAGAAACGGAGACAGAAACTAACTGGTGAAGAAGCCTTTGAAAGAAAACAAGAGAAATTCTTTAAACCACTTTTGAAAACTCAACACTCACCTACAGTTCCCACGGTAGAATTTACTCCGAAAAAACTTCAAATGCTCAAAGATTTTAGTCAGATAACAAAACAAGAACTTGGTGAATTAGAATATGATGACGAGGGATTATTTCGGAAACTTGAGGAGGTAAATCAACCCCCTAATTATGTTGTGGAAGCTCTTCAAAACAATGAATATTCGGCGGGTTCAAAAACCAGAGCAGGTCTCATTCCAACAGAAGAACCAGCAGTGTTCCATCTTGTGAAAGAAAAGGTATTGATATTTAATGATGAATTGATGTTCTTGAGTTCTACTCAACCAAATGTTAAATTAACTCCAAGATTAATGTTTCTTCTAACAAACCCTGGATTCAGCGGTTCAAAATATTTTGAGGAACCACTTGATATGGAAAGAGAGGAAGATAGAGTATATATTGAGTTGTTAAATACACTTGATTATGGAGTTTCTGTTGCTGGTAAAAGTAAGAAGAATGAGAAGGAGAAACATATTATTGATGCTTTAAGTAAGCTTGGTTCGGGTGTTAGTTTTCTTCCAAATGACCCATCACAATTAGTTAATAGGCTATTATTGTTGTTAGGTAGTAAGAAGGCTGGAAACAACAATTGTTTTAATGAATCCTCAGCCATTTTAGATCAGTTGATGAACATGAAAATAATTAATAAATGTCAATACAAAGATATTTTATTAGATATTAAATAAGATGAGAAGCACAATTCTTAGTTTTAATTTCACAACGAGCGATTACACAGCTTCATTCCCTTACCCACTACAACTTAACCCCCTTACCTCATATGAGGCATCTTTATTGTCGATGGAAACTTATAATACCTTGTTTAATATCACAGAGAAAAACAACAAGTTTAGTTATAATCCAGGCACTGCCTACAAAACTATAACCGTTTCACCCGGAGCTTACGAGATTTCTCAAATATCTTCAGAAGTCTCTCGCCTTATGAAAGAAAAAGGTGATGAACCAAAAAATATTGTAATAGATATTCAAACACACACTTCAAAATCAACTATTAAACTTAAAAATAATTATAAAGTTGATTTCACAATTGAAAATTCGTTTAGAGAGCTATTGGGTTTCTCTTCAAAAAAGATTGAAACTAACGGGACGTTTTACAGTGATAATGTTATCCAAATATCCTCCGGTATAAATTCAGTATTAATTCATTGTGATTTGATTGATGGTGCTTATAACGATGGAATAAGAACAAATACAATATTTTCATTCAGTGCATACTCAACCCCGATTGGTTATAAATTTAATATGGAACCCAAAAATCTTGTCTATTTACCTGTGTCAGGAAAAACCATATACAGAGTAAATTTTAGGATAACCGACCAAGATAATCGTATGATATCCTTTAATGATGAAATTATATCCATCAGAATTCACCTACGTGAAGTTTTTCAATAAATAAATAATGGTTATTGTGAGAAAACACGAGTTGGGAAAATATAAAATAATTACAGGGGAGGGCATGTTCCTTTCACCAGACTATACAAGGTATGTGGGTAGAGGATACTATAAACCTAAGAGACAACGAGGTGTAGGTCATCAATTTCGAAATAAAGGAGATGGGATAATTGATACTCTAATGGGTATTGGTTCAACCATCCTTAAACATAAAGACCTAATTGGTTCAACTGCTTCTGCCGTGGGCTCCGTTGCGGGTGCTATAAAGAGTATAAAAGATGCTCAAAAGGAGTCTCATAAATTACAAGCAATCAAAGAAATAAAAAAAGGTAAAACTCAACTATCTTCACAAGAACGACAAAAAATCATTAAAATACTTGGGTCAGGGTTTCAACAATTTTAATGCTATATAAATACAAGTATGGAAGCGATTGATAGTATCTATGATTTGGATGATACGATTATCATTTCAAACTCCACTAAAAAGGAAGACTATTTTAAGGTAAATGCTATAACAGGAACAGACTGGAATTCAAACGGAACAAAAAGTTTTGAAATAAATAATCAACAAACTTACTTGAATATAGCTGATAGTTTCTTGCTGTGTAAATTTAAATTCACTAAGGCTGCGAATAATACTAATGCTACACTCGTAAATGATTTCTTCTGGAAAATGTTTGACAGTGTCCGCCTGTATATTGGAACACAAGAGGTTGAAGCGGTTGATTATGTCTCTGCTACATCTGAAATGATGAAATTTACACTATATTCGTTTAGTGATAGAATGGGTAAGGGAGCTGTTGAGGGTTTTATTCCTGATATGTCAACGGGTACAAACGCAGACCCTGGTTATAGTCAAAGGAAGTCAATGTATAATGATGACGCAAAAGCTGAGAATAGTTTTACCGTAGCAGTACCTCTGAAAGGTATATTTGGATTTTGTGATTATGATAAAGTTTTGTATGGGCTTAAAATTAGATTTCAACTACAAAGGAATGATAATGTAAATAGATTGCTTTTTGGGGATGAAAATGCTTTTGGAGAAAATAATAAATTTGTTATTAATGATTTGTGTTGGTATATCAGTGAATATACTCCTAATCTTAAAACGGAAGAGATGTTAAATAGAAGACTTAACTCAAAGAAACCGCTAAATGTATCATACCTTAAAAGAAGATGTCAACACGTTAAACTGGAACACACTACCTACACTTGGAATTTAGGTGTTCTTCAAGGAAAGCCACGATACCTCTGGCTCATTTTTAAAAAACCAGATGGAGAGGACGGTACTAATAAGAATAATGCCCTGAGTGATAATGCAAAGGTGAAACAACTTCGGGTTTCTCTTGATGGCACATTTTATCCGCGAGATAGATTGGAAATTGATTGGGAAAAAAATGATTATGCGGAAGCCTACAAGTCCTACCAAAAGGTGTGTGAAAGTAATGGTAATAATGATCCTATTTTGGATATGGTTGCGTTTCAAAAACTTTATACAATCTACGCAATTGACCTGAGTTCTCAAAAGGAAACTATAAAGTCTAATCGAGTGGATACTTCTCTATACATTGAAAGAGGGGAGAGTGAAGAGGTTAATGCATATTGTTTGCTTTTGGAGGAAACAGAATTACAGATTAATACAGATAATGGTGTTATGATTAATATCACATAGGTTTTTTCTCATAAATAAATGGTTGGGGTATATGTTAATCAAATCAATCTTAATAAATTAACATCTTGTATTCAAAATCAAAAGCCTTGTATTATTAATGTTAATACAATTCAAAGAAAAGGAGCTGTAAGAATTGATGTTTTACTCACACACACACAAGTAAAAACACTAAATGATGTTGGATCACTTAAAATTAAAATGACGAAACCTATGTTAAAGAAATATTCAATAGACGAGTCAAGAGGAGGATTTCTCCCGTTTCTAATTCCTTTATTTGCTGGTTTAAGTGCGGCGGGAGCATTGACTGGTGGTATTTCAGCAGCGGTAAAAACTGCTAACGAAAGGAAGGCACAACTAAAAGCTCAAAAAGAATTGGAAAGACATAACAAGGAGTTGGAGAAACAAATTAGTGGAAGTGGTGTAATTGTAGATTTTGCTCAAAAACTTGAAAGTCTACCTGATAAAGCTAGATTGTTGGTTGGAGATATGCTTTCCTCTATCGCTCAAGCGGGTGTTAAACTAACTAAACGGGGTAATGGATTGTATCTTTCTCATAAATAAATGGATAAATGGTTTAAACAATTTGGAAAGAATACAACGTCAAATATAGAACTAGCTAAGTATTGTAAAACACTAAAAATTGATAATGTGGTTATTTGTATGAGAGATGAATTAACACATATAAATAAGAATACAAAGAATATTATTATGAATTTAGACACACAGAATGGTTCTCATTGGGTTTGTATTCATAATAGTCAGGATAAATATTATTTTGATAGTTATGGTATGCCACCACCTGTTGAAGTAATACAATTCTTACAGAATGGTGTTTATCAAACATTCCAAGTTCAAGAAATTAATTCTAAATGTTGTGGCCAATTATGTTTATATGTATTATTTCAACTCAACAATAATGAAAATTTTTATGATATCATTTTTTATCTAATATAAATGACCTATGTTGGAAAAGATGGTTCTATCTTTGGAAAATCCTCTCAGGATATTGATTTATCAAATTATTATACAAAGGCACAGGCTGAACGACAAAAATATAGTGTAAGTAAAAATATTAATATGAAGAATACTTATAAATTAATCAATTATCCAAACCCTACAGATGCGAATGACTTGATTAGATTCAGTGATTTATCACAATATATATCTTTAAAGAAAACAGCACGTTTTGTGAAACAAGTAAAATTTACAACCACAACACCTGGTTATACTGACCATACACCTTTCCTCATTGAATTTAACTACCTGCTTACAATTAAATTTTATAAAGAAGGACATTTAGTTAATATGCGAATTAATAAATGGGGGTATGATATGCCTGATTTAGGGTATAATTGGTCTTTTTCAATAAACATAGAAGACCTACATGATTTAAATCAGTCTCGTAAAGAAGAATATTATCCACTTGGTGAAGATAAGGATTTATGTGGAAGTACAATTAGTAAACAACAAATACGTGATTTTAAGAAAATAAAAATATATGATAGTATAGCGATGGTTCGCATGACAAAGAAGGAAGGTAATGAGATAAGGATAGAAAGCCGAGGAATACAAACCGATTTGGTAGTGGGAAGATGGGGTGGTATTACCTGTCATAATATTAATCTCACATATATTTCTGATACATAAATGGCAGGAAGAAGACTACAAGAGAATTATAATTTTTGTATTCAAGGATACCTACAAGAAAAGGGTGCTCGGTATTACATACCTTATGATTTGGAGCATATACATGGGAATTTTGTCATTAAAAACTGGCCTTATACTGATATTGTTAAACCCACAAATAGAGACTTGTTTAAAATATTAAATAAAAATGAACTTCTCAAAGTTATGAAATATAAAACTCTTTTAGAAATCGTCAACAAATCTTATTGGTATCCTATTATGAGAAGAATAATTATAGATACAAGAATATCTCAAAATCCAGATGAGTATATGTATAATATTCTTTGGGGTTCAAACTCAAGGGTAGCAAGGGATGAGGAAGGAGTTGAAGAAGAGAAGGAGGAAAGAGAGAAAAAGGAGAAGGAGGAAAGGGAGAGGGAGGAGAAGGAGGAGAGGGAGAAAAAGGAGGAGAAGGAGGAGAGGGAGAAAAAGGAGAAGGAGGAAAGGGAGAAAAGGGAGAAGGAGGAAAGGGAGAAAAGGGAGAAAAAGGAGAAGGAGGAGAGGGAGAAAATGGAGGAAGAGGAGAGGGAGCAAAGAGAGAGGGAGGAAAAATATAAAAAGATGGAAATCAGTGAGATTCATAAAAGATTGAGTGTATTAAAGCAAATAAATCAATCTCAACGCACCGAAGAGGAAATTAAAGAATTAACAACTCTTATGAAGATAATGGTTTCAAAAATAAGAACGTCAATGTCTTCAATTTCAGGGAGGAGATTTAAACGAGAAAGTGGTGAAGAAGAAGAAGAAGAAGAAGGAAAAGATTATGTGATTGATGATGTTGGTGTCATTGACTTTAGTTAGTTTTTATTTGTAAATAAATGGAGGAGAGAGTGAAGGCATTCCTTAGGATTCTTTATGTTTTAAAAATAAAGATTGAAATGTATATGTTGAAAACCAAAAAGGTTTTGATACTCTGTCGGAATTTTTCTGATAAATAAATATGAGTTATTGTCTCAAATGTAAAAAGAAAACTAAATCTAAAAATATCTCTTATGTTAAAGCTAAAAATAATAGAGTTTATCAAAAAGGAATATGTCAAGTATGTGGCTCTAAAAAGTGCCAATTCATCTCTCCTAAAAGAGGAGGAGACATACAAAAGTTTCTGTCAGGAAGTAAATTTACAACAACTGGAATTCCAGGGGAATTACACCTTCCAGGGTATTCTTTCTGTGGTCCAGGAACAAACTTGGATAAAAGATTAGATGAGGCTGACAATCCTAAACCTTGGTCTAAACCTACAAATAGGGTTGACGAAGTGTGTATGAAGCATGATATTGCTTATGGGAAAACCACTACGTTGACTGAAAAACATAAAGCCGACAGCGAAATGTTGTATAATTTGTCTTTGATACAAAATCCAACGTTGAGAGAGAAAGTTGATAGGTTTATTGTGAGAAATTTGATAAATGCTAAATTGAAACTTGGTCTTGGTTATTCCTCAAAAAACTATTAGGCTCTAATGATGCCATCAAGACTGAGGAGCTTTTGGCTGAAGAATTACACAAACCTATAATCACAAAGTTTAAAAGAAGGAAGGTTTATTCTAAATACACTGACCACATATGGTCCGCTGATTTAATTGAATTGAATAATGACAGGGGATACAGGTATGCTTTAACCGTTATTGATTTGAGGAGTAGATTTGCCTGGGTTGTCCCTTTAAAAAATAAAAGGGGTGATACTTTAATGTTAGCCTTTAAGCTAATATTTGATCGGGATAAAAGGAAACCAAAGAAGTTATGGACTGATGAGGGAACAGAGTTCTATAACAAAATATTCATGAAATTTCTTAAGGGGAAGGGTATTAAATTATACAGCACCTTTAATGAAGGAAAGGCAGTTGTTATTGAGCGTTTTAATCGTACTTTAAAAGAGAAATTATATAAAAAATTCACACAACTCGGTTCTCAAAAATGGGTGTATTTAATTCAGGATATTGTAGATAATTACAATAATACAGTTCATTCATCAACACAATCAAAACCATCAGAAACATTTACAAAATTAGAATATGAAAAGGAGATTAATTTGAGAAAGCCCAAGTTTAAAGTTGGTGATATTGTAAGAACTAGGGCATGCCCGTACTATATATATGCCCGTACTATATATCTATCTAAAATTATATCCCCCCCCCCTCTATTTACATGAAATGGTTTGGTTCATTCGCAACGCCAAAGCGAACGGCGAACGGCTTGCGAGTACAGTGACAATCCCCCCCCTCTATTTACATGAATGGTTTGGTCCATTCGCAACGACCACAGAACCCCCCCCTCATGCAATGGTTTGGTCCAAAGCGAACGGCTTCCGGAGTTTGGTAAAGCAATCGCCATCGCGTGCACAAACGCGCAGGAAAGCGAATGAATCGCAAATTCGTTTTTATTAGTGATACGAATTGAATTGGGAGAAATTGGGAGATGAATGAATTGGGAGAAATAATGCGCATAAGAAATCGAATTACGTACCGTAATGGCGGTCAGCTCGTAACGCGCTCAGCTCCGCTCGTCTCACATCGGCCACGCCTACGCAACAAAGCGTTCTGTGATTGGATGCCGGAAAGCGTGCTGCCGGACAGTCGTCACTGTCCGGAAGTTCGCAAATCGCAGTTAGGATGAATCGTTTTAATTTAATCGCAGTTTGAATTCGTTTTAAAACATAGTTTAACGGCAACATAGTTTTCCAACGTGAAATAAATGAATACGCTGTCAAATGTGCCATCCGAGGCAGAGTGTGTCCGCCACGTTCGGCACACGCGCTAGTTCGCTGCTCTCTGATTGGTTGAATCGTTTTTTGGACATCGCTCGGTAAGTAATTGTCCGATTAATATGAAACCTTGAAAAGGCACATCCTCGGGTCCCCAGCAATATACCTGGCAAGTTAAAAGTATATCGGACCCGTGGTTGTCGAGAAACAGCGGTCACAGACAAACACACAGACAGACACACACACACACAGAGATTGCTGGAATTATAGATAGATATACAAATGGAAAAGTCATTTTGAGAAAGGTTATACACAAAAATGGACTCGTGAATTATTTAAAATCATTGATGTAATGGATACAGTCCCTTGGACCTACAAATTATATGATTTAAATGGAGAAGAAATCTTGGGTTCATTTTACTCACAAGAATTACAAAAAACACAAGTAAGCAGATAATACCCTTGAAAATAATAAATAAATAAATAAAATGTAATGGGGATACGTTTTTAAATCTGTGAACCCCAAACACAGAATCCCACAACTTTTTAGTTGGGGCTTAACTTTTGTGTGTGTATAATGGGGATACGTTTTTAAATCTGTGAACCCCAAACACAGAATCCCACAACTTTTTAGTTGGGGCTTAACTTTTGTGTGTGTATAATGGGGATACGTTTTTAAATCTGTGAACCCCAAACACAGAATCCCACAACTTTTTAGTTGGGGCTTAACTTTTGTGTGTGTATAATGGGGATACGTTTTTAAATCTGTGAACCCCAAACACAGAATCCCACAACTTTTTAGTTGGGGCTTAACTTTTGTGTGTGTATAATGGGGATACGTTTTTAAATCTGTGAACCCCAAACACAGAATCCCACAACTTTTTAGTTGGGGCTTAACTTTTGTGTGTGTGTGTATGTGCGAGTGAGTCATAATAATATACAAACCCTAACCCAACCCAAGCCCTAACCCAACCCCATCCCTAACCCAAACCCATCCCTAACCCAACCCATCCCTAACCCAACCCCATCCCTAACCCAACCCCATCCCTAACCCAACCCCATCCCTAACCCAACCCCATCCCTAACCCAACCCCATCCCTAACCCAACCCCAACCCTAACCCAACCCCATCCCTAACCCAACCCCATCCCTAACCCAACCCATCCCTAACCCTCACATTCAAAATCCCAACCCTAACCCAATCCCATCCCTAACCCAACCCCAACCCTAACCCTCACATTCAAAATCCCAACCCTAACCCAATCCCATCCCTAACCCAACCCCAACCCTAACCCTCACATTCAAAATCCCAACCCTAACCCAACCCATCCCTAACCCAACCCCATCCCTAACCCAACCCCATCCCTAACCCAACCCCAACCCTAACCCTCACATTCAAAATCCCACCCAAACCCTAACATAATCTTTCTTTTCTTCTTTTTTAAATACGTTTTTTTTTTTTTTTTCCTCTTCCTCCAATTCTGTCTTTCAAGGCTTTTAAGTTTGAAGAAGTAGAAATGGGAAGAAAGAATTTTCCAGCATTTTCTTCCTCGAACTTTCTTGATATTGCTTAAATCAAGCGTCATTAAATAAAGAACATTGTTCATTGCTTTAGAATCCAAAGAGTCTCCAAGAGGAACCCCACAGGTAGAGTCTCCAAAATAAAACCAACTTTCCAAGTTCCCAAGGTATAACCACATTCCTGTTGAGCCTCCAAGATAGGTATCACATTCCGAGTCATCAAAACAAAACCCCCATTCCGAGTCTCCAAAAATATAACCATCTTTCCAAGTCCCCAAGGTAAAACCACAATTTTCAGAAATATTGGGGGTTTCCGTGATAAGTCTCACATAGTATAACTGCGGACCATCAGGGAAAACTTCCCTTTCCCAATTTTTTAGGGTTTCTATGATGTGTCTCACATAGTATAACTGCGGACCATCAGGGAGAATTCCCATTTCACAATTTTTTAGGGTTTCTATGATGTGTCTCACATAGTATAACTGCGGACCATCAGGGAGAACTCTCCTTGCCCAATTTTTTAGGGTTTCTATGATGTGTCTCACATAGTATAACTGCGGACCATCAGGGAGAACTCTCCTTGCCCAATTTTTTAGGGTTTCTATGATGTGTCTCACATAGTATAACTGCGGACCATCAGGGAGAACTCTCCTTGCCCAATTTTTTAGGGTTTCTATGATGTGTCTCACATAGTATAACTGCGGACCATCAGGGAGAACTCTCCTTGCCCAATTTTTTAGGGTTTCTATGATGTGTCTCACATAGTATAACTGCGGACCATCAGGGAGAACTCTCCTTTCCCAATTTTCAGAAATTTGTGGGTCTCCAATGTATGACTTGTATTCTGGCTCATCAAGGTAGAACTTGTTCAGTGGGTTTTGTTTTGATAACTCACAACAAGTATCATCATGGTAAAACTCTTTTTCAGGATTTTGTGGATCTCCAAGGTATAACTCTTTGGCTGGGTCATCAAGGTAGAACTCGTTCTGGGGGTCTTGGTTGTTCAAAATGTCTTCAAACAAAAAAATAACTTCATCCCAAGTTGTGTTAAAAGCAGAATTTTCATTTCGTATCTCAGATACAATTTCCTGTGAAAGAAAATAACAATGTATTAATTTAATACAATATTTTTTATTTGTATAAATCAAGCTCTATGAATATTAAAATAAACTTTGTTAACTCTTACACGAGTCTCATCTTAAAAAAAAAAAAAAAAAAAAAAAAAAAAAATTAAATAAATAAATAAATAAATAAACACACTTACCTCCATTGATAAGAGGTTCGAGTCCAGTTCATCAATCTGAAGGTTGAGTTCTACACAGGTAGTAGGACTCCATGGAATAGCAAAGTTATCCCATTCCATTTCGGCATAGTAGTCCATTCTCAAGTGAAGCAGAAAGCGTGTTTGAAAAAGCCTGTGTGGTCGGTGCCTTTTATAAGGACTGGGTGTGTCTTCCTGTGGAAATTCCCTGGGCGTGTCTTAACTGGAAATGATGTGATGGAAATTCCCTGAAAATGATGTAATGTATTACCTGGAAATGATACAATGCTGAAGAGTTTATAAAGTGGGTGGGACTTAGCAAAAGTGGGAGGAGCTTAGCAAAAGTGGGCGGGGCTTAGTAAAAAGTGGGCGTGGCTTAACAAAAAGTGGGCGGGGCTTAGTAAAAAATGGGCGTGGTTTACCAAAAAGTGGGCGGAGCTTACCAAAAAATGGTATGTGTCACTGGAGGCGCTCAAATAAGAACATTGAGGGAGGTTTACCATTTTATCTTAGCTCAGTTAAAATATCTTAATAAAGAACCAAACTCAAACATATTTTTTGTTAATATATTAGATGGTGAAGAGAGTTGTAGGAGAATTAAATTATTTCCCACGCATAAACAAATATTTGTAGGGTCGTTGTTTGAGTGGGTTATATTCACCAGATGATATTAAGAGTAAAAGGTTAAAAGGTTCATAAGGTCAGAAGGATCACAGGTGTTTAAGTGGTCTAATGAATAAGGATAACATGTCAAAAGGTTAGAAGGTTCGTAAAGAACAGGGTGAGAGAAATAGAGGTCTTTAGGGGCAATGAGGGAGGGAAAGAATTAATATGGAAGTGAATGGGTCAATGTTTGAGTGGGTCAAAGATTAATCTGCCAGATGATATGTAGAAGAAGGATGATAGGTCTATAAGAGAAAACAAATATTTGTAGTGTTTGAGTGGTCTAATGAACAACATTAAGGATAGGTACTACAGACAAAAGGTTCATAAAGATGAGGGTGGGAGAAATAGAGGTGTTTATGATTTTTGAAAAAGACAAGGGGGTAAATGACATTAGATAGGGATTTCCCATGTTAAACGGAGGTGTCCCAGAAGCAACATTATTACACTACTCACGTGGTTTGGCAGATATCGTTAATTTAACGAAAATATTTTTTAAAAATTGATATCTCTTGTTTATTCTAGAGTTCTCCTCAAGCCGCACCACGCACCCTCAGCCTCGTCTCGCGAACGTCAAAAGCGCGACACAGCGCGCACTTTCGGGAGGGGCGGAGCCAAGCCGAGCAACATATATATACACATCGATCATTGATCGTGAACCAGAAAATATAATAAATTACTGATATTTAGCGACTCGAAAGGTTCTTTATCAACAACTTATTTTCTCGTGCTTCTGCTGACCTGTCTGCAAGGTGTATAAATCAAAGTCCCGAGTGCGAATCACAGGTGAGCCCGTCCTGAGGTAATTAGCGATTGGGAACGATTCAGAACCTGTGGGTGAATAACCCTTGGTAATTTCCCCAACAGTTTTCCGGACGACAGACTGCCGGTAGGGGACATGTATTACAGCGCAATACTCAGAATGCTTGTTTTTCATCTATCTATAATTCCAGTAATCTCTGTACGTTTGTACGTTTGTACGTTTGTCTGTCTGTGACCGCTGTTTCTCGACAACCACGGGTCCGATATACTTTTAACTTGCCAGGTATATTGCTGGGGACCCGAGGATGTGCCTTTTCAAGGTTTCATATTAATCGGACAATTACTTACCGAGCTATGTCCAAAAAACGATTCAACCAATCAGAGAGCAGCGAACGATCGCGTGTGCCGAACGTGGCGGGCACACTCTGCCTCGGATGGCACATTTGAGAGCGTATTCATTTATTTCACGTTTGCAAACTATGTTGGCGTTAAACTATGTTTTACAACTAATAAAAACGAATTTGCGATTCATTCGCTTTCCTGCGCGTTTGTGTACGCGATGGCGATTTCTTTACCAAACTCCGGAAGCCGTTCGCTTTGGACCGAACCATTGCATGTAAATAGAGGGGGGGGATTGTCACCACTCGCAAGCCGTTCGCTTTGGACCAAACCATTTCATGTAAATAGAGGGGGGGGGATATAATTTTAGAACCATATAGACCATATAGACCCTAAGCATCGCGGAGCACATTTTCCAGGAGCACCTTGGGAACTCCACGGGTTTCCTCGTAGATAAGACCCGAGATGCGAGACCCGAGATGCGAGATCCATATAGATTATAGACCCTAACCCTATGATATATGTTTTATGTGTCGGTTTGTCTTTCTGTGTGATTAATGTTCGCTCTTTCACGAGCCTCGATTCAGTATACAAAAAAAAAAAAAAAAAAAAAAAAAAAAATAGTACGGGCATGCCCTAGTGTTATTAATGCCTGAATATGCAGTTGTTGTGTATTAAAAAATGTTTTATTCATTTTAATTATTTGTATGTTATAGTGATTGCAAATTATTGACTTATTTATTTCATGATCTCGTATTTTATGTTATGTTGTAAATCATTCACAATTCAGCCTTGGCTGCGACGAATTGATAATAAAACCATGATCATGATTGATTGATTTATATCAACATATGTATGGCTGCACTACGGTGCACATAATTTCATTGTTAGACATGAGATGTGATTCTATCACATGTTATTTGCATTTTATACTAGCTTCTTCCTTTTTATCCTTAATTATTTCGAATACTGTGCATGTATGTGTAAATGGGGTTGGGGGCGGGGGGGGGGGTGGTCTGAAGCCCAGCTCCATGCCTAGATTGGGCTAACAGCCCGAAATGCATCCATGGATGGGCTCTCCCCTGTCCTGTGTTGGGCTGGAAAATCTCCCAAGAAGGTAATTGGTCAAACAAAAGATTCACCTCAGTATCTTCTTGCATTCTGCAAGCTTGTCCCAGTAGTATATTATATCTGTAGGTAAGTTATTCTTGGATAATATTATAAGTGTTGACTGTGTTGCTTTGACACAATAGCAAGACACGAGCCGCTGCTATAGGGGATTTCCTAATGCAGCCCAGCGCTCCCAATTAAGAATAGGAATTCACATTGATATTCACAGCTGCCTTACAAGATATAACCACCTTTTAGAGGCCATTTTCCCCCACAGAGCAGGGGTGGGCCTGTTTCGGGCACCGTGGTCCCCTTTTACTAGATATAATGAAAGAAAAACAATCATTGCATTTGCCAAAGAAAAATCAAATGGCTAAAGGGATAAATGGCTCAAAAAGGAAAACAAAGGAACCATGACAAAAGCATAGTGAGTAACAGGTGTATACCAGTGACAATTGTCTACTCACCACTGCCAGTCACAACCTTAAACATCACCTCGACATTTAATCATACATTGTGTGGATTGTCAGTGATGTCGTAACAAAGCCCCTTTTGGCTTTTGTGCTGGATAATGACTCGTGCATCTAAATGTATCGTGTATGTCTCGGTGGGTAGGGGGAATGCACTCGACGGGTTTTGCAAACTCCCATTTTATCCCGTTGGATTAGTTATGGAATCGTATTTTTATTTGCAGCTCACGGGACCATATTAATGCGAGGTATCACACTAGGGTGTGGGGTGGGTGGTTGTCGGACTGTCAGGATTACTGCAAGGGGAGGGGAGGGTGGTGGTGTCAGGGGATTGTCTCAAGGAACATGTAAATGTTTTGGTTGGGGGAGAGGGGGGGGGGGGAAGGTGCGGTTTGAACCAACGGATCCGTAGCATTAGCTTGGCCTATGTATGGTGTCACAGGTGGTATTTTGAGGGTGTGGGGTGGAGGGGGCATGTCTAAAGTTACCGATAAAGGTGTTGCTTAATGTATAGTATTAGACACCCCTTATGTAATTATCGTGACATGGCATACCCATGTGTGACTGGTTCACATAAACACTGCCTCCCTATTTTATCAGTAACTTATGTACTAACTGCTTAGAGCCTTAGACCATCCTTTGCTGTAGTTCCAACAAATGTTATCAGGTTATGTCTCAAGTTGTGAGAATGCATTCAGTCAAATCGTTAAAACAGATGCAATTGCAAATAAATATGCTGAATTAATTAAATAGTGTGATTTACAAATTAAATCATAACAAATGCATTATCATATATATATATATATATATATATATACACACACACACACACACACACACACACACACACACACACACACACACACACACACACACACACATACACACTAGCCGAAAGCACCGGGCATTGCCCGGGTTCTTTTTGAATGAATTTACCACTATAATTCAGCTTTTACTCGCAGCCGTAGAAGATTGACTACTATAATTCAGCTCAGCTTTTAATTGCGAAATGGACCCAGCCTAGCCAAAGCGGCCTCGGCCGGCCTCGCCACCTAGCCTATAACCTTCCCTGGGCCCGGCCCGGCATTTTTGGTTCTTTTTGAATGAATTTACTACCATAATTCAGCTTTTACTCGCGGCCATAGAAGATTGACTACAATGATTCAGCTCAGCTTTTAATTGCGAAATGGGCCCAGCCTGGCCGAGGTGGGCCTCGACCGGTCTCGCCACCGAGCCTAAAACCTTCCCGGGGCCCGACCCGACATTTTTTGTATTCGAGGTTTCCTCCTATCTTTCACCATTCAGCAGATTAGCTTCCGCAGACAAACAAACAAAAACTTTCTTTTATAATATAGAGAGACAAGCAGAAAGCACCCGGCGTTCCTCGGGTTCTTTTTGAATGAATTTACTACTATAATTCGGCTTTTACTCGTGGCCGTAGAAGATTGACTACTATAATTCAGCTCAGCCTTTAATTGCGAAATGGGCCCAGCCTGGCCGAAGCAGCCTCGACCGGCCTCGCTACCTCGCCTATAACCTTCCCGGGTCCTGTCCCGCCATTTTTGGTTCTTTTTGAATGAATTTACTACCATAATTCAGCTTTTATTCGCGGCCGTAGACGATTGACCACGATAATTCAGCTCAGCTTTTAATTGCGAAATGGGCCCGGCCTGGCCGAAGTGGGCCTGGACCGGTCTCGCCACCGAGCCTAAAACCTTCCCAGGGCCCGTCCCGACATTTTTTGTATTAGAGGTTTCCTCCTATCTTTCAACGTTCTGGAGATTAGCGTGTGCAGACAAACAAACAAAAACTTTCTTTTATAATATAAAGAGATACAGTCACGTGAAAAAGTAAGTACACCCCATGTAAAGTTTTCACTTTTTCAACATATTTCAACATACAGCTATTTGATCTTCATTTCAACAATATTGATAGGTAAAGGTGATATAATATAACAAATATCATAAAATATTTACATTTTGTAGTCCATTGTATAATTTAAATAAACATAAATGCAAAATTTCGCATGTGGAAAAAGTAAGTACATCCTTGGCTCTAATAGGTGGTATTGCCCCCTTTGGCAGAAACAACCTCAAGTAGGCGTTTCGGACAACTGTCTACCAGTCTCTGACATCGACTGGGAGAAATTTTTGCCCACTCCTCCATGCAGAATTCCTTCAGCTGTGCGATGTTTGAGGGGTTTCTTGCATGCACAGCTCGTTTCAAATCCTCCCACAACATCGCGATGGGATTTAGATCCGGGCTTTGACTTGGCCATTCCAGAACCCTCCATTTCTCTCTTTTCAGCCATTTCTTGGTGCATTTACTGGTATGTTTAGGGTCATTGTCATGTTTCAAGGTCCACCTTCGGTTGAGCTTCAACATTCCGACAGATGGCCTCACATTATCCTCAAGCACCCTATGGTACAATGAAGAATTCATAGTGGATTATAAGATGGTGAGCTGCCCAGGCTCTGATGCAGGAAAGCTGCCCCAAACCATAATATTTCCACCACCATGCTTTACAGTTGGTATCAGGTTCTTGTGGTCAAATGCTGTCTTTGGTTTTCGCCAAACATATCTTCTGGTACTGTGGCCAAATAGCTCCACCTTTGACTCATCTGTCCAGAGCACATTGCTCCAGAAGTGCTGGTCTTTGCCGAGGTGTTCATTGGCAAACTTTAGTCTTGCCCTGATGTTCTTTCTGGACAGCAAAGGTTTCCTCCTGGCACACCTCCCATGTCGATCAAATTTGTGCAGCCTCTTTCTAATGGTAGACTCGTGCACTTTGACATCAACAGTGGCAAGAGCTACCTGTAGGTCCCGTGATGACATTCTGGGGGTTCTTCGAGACTTCTTTCAGCATCTTGCGGTCTGCTTTCGGGCTGAACTTACTGGGGCGGCTGGATGTACATGCTGGATGGACATCCCATACAGGCGACCAACCACCCGCATGGATCGCTCGGCCCTCCGAGGCCGAGCCATGACAACGTACATCCACTTGGAGAGGCTCCTAGCGTAGAGGACTGGGGGAGTAGTGTCCCCCACATGGGGGAATGGTACTGACCATTCCTCACATGGGGGGGGGGGGGGGGCATGAGTATTAGTTTAGGGGGGTGGCAGTGATAGGCACATGGGGGTTGCCTCCATGGGGCACCGAAGCTAGCCGAGAGAGGGCTAGGATAATTATTAGGGATTTAGAAGACAGTAGAGACATGAGATTTAAGTTGTGACACCTGAACTATAGAGGGGACGTCAAGAGTTTAGGTGGTTGATAAAGGAAAGGGAGTGCTTAGTTTAAAGGGACGACGGGGAAGCACGAGTTGTAGGGGAAATTAGGTAGGTAGATGATGCTGTGTGTTTGATGAGGAATTGTGTTGTAGTGTGAGTTGAATAAAGGGGTTGAATTGCATGGTGTGCAAGATATTTGGTGTGAGAATGCTTATGAATGAATGAATGATCGTTTTAAGGCCATTTCTCCCCGCTGGAGCAGGGGTTAGCCTTGCGGGCCCCATGACAATCATGGTTCCCTGTTTGAGGCAATGTTTTTACGGCCGGATGCCCTTCCTGACGCCAGGTGTGAGAATGCTTGGTGTGGAATAAAAGGTGAGGAGTGCATGGTGCGAAGGACTGAATGGGGGGAAGTGGAACCCATTCCCGAAAGCCCGGGGAGGTAGTGTAAAGCCAGGTAGAGGGCATCGGCAAATTTGCATGGATATTGACACCTGTGGTGCGGGCAGTGGAACGAAGTGCTTTGTAGGGGTGCATGAGACTGTGGAATGGCTGGGTGTGTGGCTTAATTGGTGAGTATGGTTATTGGGGCACTCCGCCACTGGTAGTTTGTCGGCCAGGTGAGGCTGCAGGCAGGCTCTGGGAGCTGGTCAGTTGTAGTTGTGAGTGGGGCCCGAGGATCCCCGGAGAGGACCCGGGTTGCCCGATGCCAAGGTGGGCATAGAGGGGGTAAGTGCCAGGGAGAGCTTCCCCGGTTAGGTAGTCGCAGGAGCAGACAAGCTCGGGAGGCGGCTTCAGTGGCGTAGGTGCGCAGGTAGGTGGACCTGCTGGTAGAGCCACACGACCCAGCCCCGAAATTGTGTGAGAGCACAGCGAGAAAATTTGTGGGAGTGAGACCCAAATTTGGAGGAACCACAGTGTGGGCAATGGGAATTGGGGTTCTTAGAACCACATAGTTTAAAGAGGCCGATTGGCAGGGTACGACCCCAGGTAGTTTAATAGTGTAAATGTCAGTAGTGTAGTTAGGATGTAAGAAATCCCTTCGCACCATCCACAGCCAGTCACCGAGGAGGACGAGCTCCACGCCGAGGCTGTGTAAGCTGTTTGAGAAGTGAGACGCATCATGACGTAGGTGAGACATTGTTGTGTTCCACCCCTTCCTTTCTGGGAGGGAGTTGGGGACGAATTTGGTATAGAGGGGGATATGGGAGACAGGATGTAGAGACGGATTGTAAATACAAGGGGGGCTAGGGTAGTGTAGCCAACTGTGGGGGGTACGGACGGCTCGGGATGAGTTTTCTCTGCTCGCTCTACCGCGTCCCTCGCACCGCACCAGGCATGGTGGTGTCTGGTCACCTTGTTTTTTGTGTGCCACTGTGTCCTTTCCGCTTGCTTGTTGTGCTTCGTCTTCCCTCCCCGACCCAGGATCATTTTGGAGGCCGAACTGTGCAGCACCATTTCACACCAGTGCAGCCGACCTGTGCAGCACCTTGCTGCCAGTCCTTTTGCTGCACCCTTGCTACACCTGTGCAGCTGACTTGTGCAGCACCTTGCTGCCAAACCATCTTGCTGCATCTTGTCACGCTTATGGACCACAAGCCTTGTGGCCTCGCACCTCTGCTGTGCAGCATCTTGCTGCAAAATCATCTTGCACCTTCAGACCACTTGTTTGAGTGGCACTGATGCCACGCAGTTGGACCACGTGAGAGTGGCCCTGCTGGCCAATGGAAAAGCATTGTTTACTATTGTGTGCTAGGTATGAAGAAGATGTGTAAGATTGGATGGCCCTGATGCTTCAAATGGCCTGTATGCCGGTCAGGGCCAGCCGGTTTTGTTAGCCGCACACAGAAGACACAAGATGCAAGATGCAAGCAGCAAGTGCCATTTAGGAGTGTGTTTTTCTCTCCTCCACTTTCTTCCCAAAGTGCAGGTCCTGGGTTGTAGAATTGTAAATAAAAGTTTAAGTTCTGTGCATGTAAATATAAGAATGTGCCCACCGGCTATGTGTTTTGTTTGAAATTCCGGAAATACTCGGGTAGTTGTGGGTGTGAATCTTTTAGAGGGACATATCTAGTGTTAAAAATGTCGCACACATGGGTCAGAATAAATGTGAGGGGAATTACACCTATGTGTCACATGTAAAAGTAAAGGTTAAATTTGCATGCCAGGCTCCACCGGTCGTTCCATTGTTGGGGTCGACTCGGGACGAGTCTGGTGAGAGAGGGATGTAGTGTTACGGTTTTGTGAATGAAGATAACCCCCCTCGTAGGTAGATGCACCACAACATGTAGCCTCACTTTAGTTCAGTTATTTCTTAGTAAGTAAATGTAAGCAGAATCTCCTTTCCTGTGTTAGTTTTGCGTTGAGCAGGCCAGTGAGTTTTTTTTTTTTTCTTTTGTTTTTTTGTATACAACATCGAGGCTCGTGAAGGAGCGAACATTTATCACACAGAAAGACAAACCGACAAACCGACACATAACCGACAAACCAACACATAAAACAAAAAGCATCGGGAGCGGTAGACAAGATGGGGAGAGAGGGGGAAGGACACAAACACAACATTTGAGAGCAGGAACCGAGAGACATGGAAACATCGAGAGATCTGTGGGAGGGAGAGGGCTTTGGGGGGGAGGCATGGGAAAGGGGGTGGGAGAGGCATAAATCATATGGACACTGCCAGGACTACCAGGAAAGAAGTTGGAATTACAAACAAGGTGGATCTGGGGTGAATGAGTGGGGGTAGAAAAGATCAAGGTTTTGGATGGGGGAAGATAAGAGATGGTGGTGAACAGCTGTTTTAAAGACCTGGAGGGAGGAGTGGGATTGAAGGGAGTGTGGGAGTTTGTTCCAGAGGCGGGAGAAAAGAGGAATGAAGGAGTGAAGGTGAGCAGAGAGCCGAGATTTTGGCAGTCTAACCATCAGAGGCTTGCTGGCAGATCTTGTGCGACCTGTAGGAATATTTGGGGGACAGAGCACAGAGAGAGCTGGGGGAGTAAGGCCAGAGAGGAGTCGGTAGAAGACAGAAAGACCACCTACCTGCCTGCGGTGAGTGAGTGAAAGGCCCTCAGAGATAGCTTCATCGCGGGAGATTCCAATGATTCTGAAAGCTTTGGTTTCAACAGCGTGAAGCCGAGCTAGGTGTGAGGCAGGAGCACCAGCCCATAGGGGAGAACACTATTCCATTGAGCTGCGGATGAAAGCCTTGTATGTGGTGAGGAGCTCAGGTGTGCCTAGGAAGGACTTCGCACGACGGAGGATGCCCAGTCGGCGACTGGCTTTGCAGGCCAGCTTGGAAATGTGGTTTTCCCAAGAAAGATCATGGCAGATAGTGAGACCCAAAAGCTTGAGCGACAGAACTTCTTGGAGAGGATTGTTGAGAAAGTAGATGGGAGGGTTGTCCAGTCGATCTTTTCGGAGAGACATAGTAAGAGTGTGAGATTTGTCAGGATTGAAAGACATGTTCCACTTGTTTGACCAGTCTGTGATTTTGTCCAGGTCTTCAGAGAGTGAGGAGGCTGCAGACTGCCGATCTGAGGGAAGAGGAATGGAGCGGCAGAGAGTGGAGTCATCAGCAAAGAGATAGAGAGGATTTTCCAGAGAGTCGGAGAGATCATTGATAAAGACCAGAAAAAGCACAGGGCCCAGCACACTGCCTTGGGGAACTCCAGCCTGAACAGGAAGGAGAGATGACAACAGAACGAGGGCCAGTTAGGTGTTCTTTGAGCTGAAATGCCATGTGCTCGGCCTGGAACAAGTCTGGCAAGGCTGAAGGGAGGAGCTGCATGGGGAGTGGCCGGTAAGCTGCGAGCAGCCAATCGGTGCTCGAGGGGAGTGGCTCACAACGGCAGCGAGAGGAGGGGCTTGGAACATTCGGGTAAGGCTGGGGAGGGGCCATATAAGACCCTGCCCTGAGCCCCTCGCAGTCAGAACGAGGCAGAACCGCAGCAGAACGAGTCAGAGCTGGGAGAGACGTTGTGGTAAAAGTGGAGTGTGCCCTAAAAGTGGTGTGGTTGAGTCGGAGATCAAAGAGACATTGTAGCCACGAGTGGATTGAATTGCTTGTTATAGCCTCGCTGTACATGAACTCTCCCCGTGCCCTGTGCCCTGCGCTCTGCGGCTGTATTAAACGCGCTGTGTGAAGACGACACATTCCGGGCCACAGACGCGCGACCTCCTTGCCTGCGCTCCCAGCACACATGCCGTGAACAAACGAGGGCCACGCCGGGCGAGCTGTCCGGAGTGGACGGCCGCAGGGCCCGTTTGGCGGGCGAACTGTTCTTCCTCCTTTTCCCCCATGTGAGTGAGTGGGCCCGTGTCTGGGTGATAAGTTAAGACTGTTAAGCATCTGCTCTGTGTCTCTTCGCCCTGTACATTGTAAATAAACCTGTTCTTCCTTCTATTTGATCGCCCCCGTCAGTTCCATATATTGGCCTAGCATCGCACGAATAGAACCGCTCGAATCGGGTTCAATAAAAGTAACGGCACGAGTCACGTGATACACAAACCGCTCGGCGTATTCGATTAGCGTGGCTTGTACGAGGTCCGGTCCTCGTTTTCGTGGCAGCGTGGGTACCAAAGGTACGTGTGGAATCGACCCGATACCCTTTCCCACACCGGCTACGGGAGTGGCGACTCGGCCTCGTGGACAGGAAGACCCGAGGGGGAAAAGGGGTTTAACCCCCCCTCTGTACGTCGACGGGCTTCGAAAGATCCGCAACAATATATATATATATATATATATATATATATATATATATATATATATATATATATATATATATATATATATATATATATATATATGGTCCATATATATATGTATATGTATATATATATGTATATATATATATATATATGTATATATATATATATATGTATATATATATATATATGTATATATATCTATATTATAATAGCCGTAGATGATTCTGTCTGTCTGTCTGTCTGTCTATCTGTTGGGTGTCTGTCCGGGGTGTGGCTTACTCGGTTTGCAGAGTAGCTCCACCCATAGCTCCACCCATTCTGGGAGTGGCTATAAACAAATATCCACCATTTTATTAACTCGCATAGCTTTGAGTCCTGTTTTGTAGGCCCGTGGTGTCTTGCTCTCCCCCAGTTTTATTTCAAATCAAATTCGATAAATCATTTCATTTTTCACAGTCGCTAACATAGTTTTAGACTCGGTTGAAAAAAAACGGGAAGAAAATCCAATGAAAGTTGCCGTTTATAGAACGAAATGAATTCTCAAAGGCCTGTAACTTCAAGGCCATTGAGTCTCTCTCACGCCTTTATCTCCAATCTAACTCACCATATGATTTCATTTTTATCGATGGTTTTACTTTTAGACTCGGTGTCAGCAATAATTGAGAACAATCCACACACGCGGGAAAATGCAGAGATATATTTTTTAAAATCGCGTCATGGTGTATCATACACCGCCCAACATGACACCGCCGGCAATGTGTCGATATATATTAAAAATTCGCTTTTGCTTTTCCGTTATGATATATTACTATTTCGTTTGATGATAGTCGTCACAAAAACGTCAACAATGATGCCGACATATATTTCTTCGTTTTTATTTCATTCAACATATTAGCCGGAAGTAAAATATGTTTCAGGAAATTACCGAGAGATATTTCTTCGTTTTTTTTATTAGTTATGTGCGCATACACTTTAAATAGGTTTATTTGAAATCTTTAATTTTCCACAAACATTCCACACACGCGGGAAAATGCAGAGATATATTTTTTAAAATCGCGTCATGGTGTATCATACACCGCCCAACATGACACCGACGGCAATGTGTCGATATCTATTTTAAATTCGATATATCATTTCATTTTTCACAGTCGCTAACATAGTTTTAGACTCGGTTGAAAAAAAACGAGAAGAAAATCCGATGAAAGTTGCCGTTTATAGAACGAAATGAATTCTCAAATGCCTGTAACTTCAAGGCCATTGAGTCTCTCTCACGCCTTTATCTCCAATATAACTCACCATATGATTTCATTTTTATCGATGGTTTTAGAGTCGGTGTCAGCAATAATTGAGAACATTCCACACACGCGGGAAAATGCAGATATATTTTTTAAAATCGCGTCATGGTGTATCATACACCGCCTAACATGACACCGACGGCAACGTGTCGATACATATTAAAAATTCGATATATCATTTCATTTTTCACAGTCGCTAACATAGTTTTCGACTCGGTTGAAAAAAAACGGGAAGGAAATCCAATGAAAGTTGCCGTTTATAGAACGAAATGAATTCTCAAACGCCTGTAACTTCAACTTCAAGGCCATTGAGTCTCTCTCACGCCTTTATCTCCAATCTAACTCACCATATGATTTCATTTTTATCGATGGTTTTGGACTCGGTGTCAGCAATAATTGAGAACATTCCACACACGCGGGAAAATGCAGAGATATATTTTTAAAAATCGCGTCATGGTGTATCATACACCGCCCAACATGACACCGACGGCAACGTGTCGATATATATTAAAAATTCGCTTTTGCTTTTCCGTTAAGATATATTACTTTTTCGTTTGATGACAGTCGTCACAAAAACGTCAACAATGATGCCGACATATATTTCTTCGTTTTTATTTAATTCAACATTATTAGCCGGAAGTAAAATATGTTTCAGGAAATTACCGAGAGATATTTCTTCGTTTTTAAAAATTAGTTATGTGCGAATACACTTTAAATAGGTTTATTTGAAATCTTTAATTTTCCACAATATAATTTACTTGCCATTTATCATTTGATGATTACGAGACAAATTCCTCTTGAGGATCGTGACAATTCATGCGCTGCGTGGAAACTTCTATTTCCAAAATGAATGAGACGATCGATGAAGAACGCAGACTTGAACAGGATGCAGCAAGAAAACGAATGAGACGGGCGAACGAGTCCATCGACGAACGTCAATGCAAACTTGCGGGGTCACCCGTGGGAATCCCACGGGCATGGATGTGTGTGACATTTCGACATATTGAGTTAGATGCTGCACATTCATTTTTACAAAATGGTTACTGGCAAGTCATCAGATCCAGAAATGGTGTAAAAACCACCGTTTAGAGGCCATTTTTCCCCGCAAAGCGGGGGTTGGCCTTTTCGGGGACCGTGGTAGTTGTTGTTTTTTTGTCCCCTTTTTGAAGCAATGTTTTACGGCCGGATGCCCTTCCTGACGCCAACCCTTTTTGCCGCCTTCAACGACAAACAGGGAATTACCAGTGAACTGGTACTCAATTAGCCGACCTCGGAAGGATGACAGGCTGAGTCAACCCCCCTGGCATTAATTCGGCGATCGACCGAGATTCGAACCCAGGATCCTAAGCCGGCACCCTAGCCGCTAGCCCAACACCAGAAATGGTGTCATGAACACAATTTATTTACGCACAAGCACAAAAGCAAGACGGGCCGATTTCCGATTCCGACGGGCCGACGGGCGAGACGGGCCGATTTCCGATTCCGACGGGCCGATTTGGAGCAAGAAAAAGAACGAGACGGGAGAAAAAGGAGAGAAACGAGACGGGGAAAGCCGATTGGAGAGGCGAGTGAGGCGCGATTGGAGAGGAGTGTGAGGCGCGATTGGAGAGGAGTGTGAGGCACGATTGGAGAGGAGTGTGAGGCGTGATTGGAGAGGAGTGTGAGGCACGATTGGAGAGGAGTGATTGGAGGGGAGTGTGAGGCACGATTGGAGAGGAGTGTGAGGCACGATTGGAGAGGAGTGTGAGGCGCGATTGGAGAGGAGTGTGAGGCGCGATTGGAGAGGAGTGTGAGGCGCGATTGGAGAGGCGTGTGAAGGATTGGAGAGGAGAGGAGTGTGAGGGATTGGAGAGGTGAGGGATTGGAAAGGAGAGGGATGTGAGGGTTTGGAGAGGAGAGGAGTGCTAGGTGGAGAGAGGAGAGTGTCAGGTGGAGACAGGAGAGTGTCAGGTGGAGACAGGAGAGTGTCAGGTGGAGAGGAGTGAGGGGTCACATATTATGTGAAATAACTAAATTCACACCATTTCTGGATCTGATGACTTGCCAGTAACCATTTTGTAAAAATGAATGTGCAGCATATAACTCAATATGTCGAAATGTCACACACATCCATGCCCGTGGGATTCCCACGGGTGACCCCGCTAGTATATATATATATGTATATGTATATATATATGTATATATATATATATATATATGTATATATATATATATATATATATATATGTATATATATATATATATATATATATATGTATATATATATATATATGTATATATATATATATATATATATACATACACACACACACACACACACACACACACACACACACACACACACACACACACATACAGTCACGTGAAAAAGAAAGGACACCCCATGTAAAGTTTTGAATTTTTCAACATATTTCAACATACAGCTATTTGATCTTCATTTCAACAATATTGACAGATAAAGGTGATATAATATAACAAATATCATGAAACATTTACATTTTGTAGTCCATTGTATAATTTAAATAAACATAAATGCAAATTTCGCACGTGGAAAAAGTAAGTACACCCTTGGCTCTAATAGGTGGTATTGCCCCCTTTGGCAGAAACAACCTCAAGTAGGCGTTTCTTATAACTGTCTACCAGTCTCTGACATCGACTGGGATAAATTTTTGCCCACTCCTCCATGCAGAATTCTTTCAGCTGTGTGATGTTTGAGGGGTTTCTTGCACAACATCTCGATGGGATTTAGATCTGGGCTTTGACTTGGCCATTCCAGAACCCTCAATTTCTTTCTTTTCAGCCATTCCTTGGTTGATTTACTGGTATGTTTAAGGTCATTGTCATGTTGCAAGGTCCACTTTCGGTTGAGCTTCAACTCTCCGACAGATGGCCTCACATTATCCTCAAGCACCCTTTGGAACAATGAATAATTCATAGTGGATTCTATGATGGTGAGCTGCCCAGGCCCTGATGCAGCAAAGCTTTCCCAAACCATAATATTTCCACCACCATGCTTTACAGTTGGTATCAGGTTCTTGTGGTCAAATGCTGTCTTTGGTTTTCGCCAAACATGTCTTCTTGTACTGTGGCCAAATAGCTCTACCTTTGACTCATCTGTCCAGAGCACATTGTTCCAGAAGTGCTGGTCTTTGCCGAGGTGTTCATTGGTAAACATTTGTCTTGCCCTGATGTTCTTTCTGGACAGCAAAGGTTTCCTCCTGGGACACCTCCCTTGTAGATCAAATTTGTACAGCCTCTTTCTAATGGTAGACTCGTGCACTTTGACATCAACAGTGGCAAGAGCTACCTGTAGGTCCCGTGATGACATTCTGGGGTTCTTCGAGACTTCTTTCAGCATCTTGGGGTCTGCTCTCGGGCTGAACTTGCTGGGGCAGCCTGGCTTGAACAAGTTGGCAGTTGTTTGGAATCTTCTCCACGTGTAGATGATCTTCCGGACAGTCGAATGATTGATTTCAAATTGTTTGAAGATCTTTTTAAATCCCTTCCCAGATTCGTAGGCATCTATAACCTTCTTTCTGAAGGCCTCAGAGAGCTCTTTTGATCTAGGCGTGGTGACGCCGCACACTTCAACAACAACAAAGAGCAAACCAAACTAAATGTGTGAGGTTTAAATACGACAGGTTCCTCCAAGATCCTCTCTAACGATGTTCGAATCATTTGCACCTGAGCTGGTGCACCTGATTCTAATTTTAGGTATTTGAAGTAGTGATAAATGTAGGGGTGTACTTACTTTTTCCACATGCGAAATTTGCATTTATGTTTATTTAAATTATACAATGGATGACAAAATGTAAATGTTTCATGATATTTGTTATATTATATCACCTTTATCTGTCAATATTGTTGAAATGAACATGAAATAGCTGTATGTTGAAATATGTTGAAAAAGTCAAAACTTTACATGGGGTGTACTTACTTTTTCATGTGACTGTATATATATATATATATATATATATATATATATATATATATATATATATATATATATATATATATATATATATATATATATATATATATATATATATATATATATATGTGTATGTATATGTATATGTATATATATATATATATATATATATATATATATATATATATATATATATATATATTGTTGCGAATATGGAATTTGGCCTCCATATCCGCTTGTAAATATTCCCCTATTTTCTCCGATACTCCCCAACTCTCCCTTACCCCATTCCCTAGTCCCATTGTCTGTAAACAACACCCATTAGAGCCGATCTTCCCCTTCATCCCCCCATTAAATGTCGTGCCCAGGTCCCCCGCACCACACGTAGACAATTATAGGACATCTTGCTAGTTATTCTTAATCTATGTCAGTTAAGGACTTGTTTCCATTAATTATGACTCTTCGTTGCACCAGAATGTGATTATATGGCACCTGTTAGGAAGTTTAGGACCTCCCCATACCTCTCCGCATCTCTTCCCCATGAAGAAGCGCCAACTACAACAACAACAACAAAAGAGGGGGGCGGCGCGGTGACGGCATGGGGAGTGGGCGTCCTCCTTCCGGCTCGGTTAGCCGCCATTGACCACGCGCTCCACGGGGTTACCACGAAGGGGCTCCCTGTCGGCCCCTCGTCAAGGGCGGAGCCGGTAACCCCCGCACCCAATGAGAAGCCATGGGCCGATGCCATCTGGGGCGGCGCTAACGAGCCGAGGGCGTGTCACTCCCCGCCGGATATACGCGGCCCCGCGCCGGACGTGACGTCAGATGCGCCCCGAGCTTGGAAGGACAAGACGCCACCCTCCCGAGCGCTGAGCGACCTCCCCGGCATCTCCACCAAAGTCGCGACCCTCCCGAGCGCTGAGCGACCTCCCCGGCATCTCCACCAAAGTCGCGACCCACGAGCGCTGAGCGACCTCCCCGCATCTGCTGGACACCACCGTACGTGATTCTGTCCCTGAGCCAGGTGCACCTGAGCCATCGACTGCCGCTTTCCTTGCCATCAAATCCCGTGTGAGTCAGCGTTGTCCCGTTTATCTGTGGTCTGTCTAGGGTTAATATAAGAGTGTGTCTAAGTGCCTGTCTTCCTATGCTGTCCCTCTTGTAGTTGTAATCTAACCTTTTTCCGTACGAATATACTTGAGAACTGAACCCCTGGTGTCGTATTGTGTCATTATAATCCAGCCGGGTGTCTTCTTTTTCTTATTGAGCCAGCATAGCGCGATTAGTCAACCCCGGGTGCAATCGGGGTAACTTGTACGGATACGGCGGCCATCCCGCTCGGCCCACCATACCATCAAAGTCGTATCTGTAACAATTGGTGTCGGGAGTGAGATTCGAGGCCCGACCAAATTTTGAAAAAAAAAAAAAACGAATAGAGGAAAAAAAAAATTTGGTCAAAATTTGGAGCGGCCGAAATTTGTTTTGTTTTACGAAACTCGAATTTTGCAAGTCGCGCTATGGCGGATCAAGACGGCTGGGGTCCGGTAGGGGAGAGTGAAGCAGGGTCGGTCCAGGACCAAATTGAGACACGTGAGGAGAGCGAAACAGCGGGGGTAGCAGACGCGCGAAATGGCGCCTCGCACATAGCTACGGCGGCCGCACCCGCTGCACAAGTGGGAGGGATGGCCCAGATGCAGGTCCTCATGGAGCAATTTATGGCGCAAATGCAGGCGTCCCTCAAACTGCAGAGTAACCAATTGGGGAACCGGATGGATGCTCAGGGTGAGCGATTGGAGGGCCAAATGGGGGTAATGGGAAACCAAATGGGGGTAATGAGGGACGAAGCGAGGGGTACCGGTGAGAAGTTAGACAATAATTTTGAGGAGTTAGACAAGAAAATTGGGAAGTTAGACAATAATTTTGAGGAGTTAGACAAGAAAATTGGGAAGTTAGACAATAATTTTGAGGAGTTAGACAAGAAAATTGGGAAGTTAGACAATAATTTTGAGGGGTTAGACAACGGGATAAAAGAAGTGAAAAATGGGTTAACGGGGGTAGAAAAAAGAATGGCCGCTCAAGAGAATCAAATGGAAGGGATGCAAAAAGGGTTAGAGGGGTTAGAAAACAGTATGGAAGGCAAATTGAGGGACATGAGGGACCAAGCGGAAAGGGAAGTTAAACAAATGGAGCAGCAGATAGAGGGGGTCAGAATGGGGGTAGAAACCAAACTGGATGCTCACAGGGAGGAAATGGAGCAGATGAGGGTGGCATCTGGGCAGGAGATGCAAGTGATGGGAGAGGAGATCCGAAGAGGAGTGAGTGAGGAGGTCGGAGGAGTGCGCGAGGAGGTGAGGCACTGTGAGGAGCACATGGAAAAGGAGGTGAGAAAGGCGACTGTGAAGTTACAAGGGGGCATAGAGGACCTGACGCAGGAGGTGGAGCAGCTGACGGTGGGACAGACGGAGTTAGTGGAGCAGGTTCAAAGGAACACTGCGGTATTAGGAGGTTTAAAGGCGACACAGAAAGAACTAAAAGATGACTTGGTAGCGACGAAGAGGGAATGTCAGATGGTACGTGAGGGACTGACAACGAGGTTGGACGAGGTGATAGAGGTAATGGAGACGAAGGACCGGCAGGTGAGGACGCACATGGAAACGGTCAAGGTAGCCTTGGAGGACGAGCTTGAGGAGACGTACCGGGGAATAAAAGAGGTGAGGCACAAATTAGAAGAAGTGGAAGAAGGGGTGAGCGAAATTAAGAAGCGACGGAGAGGGGATAACAAGGAGATAAAAGAGGAGATAAAAGAATTGGTCCAAAGTCTGTGTTCGGATCGTGATGATGTGCTCATTAACCGGATGAGGGATTCGCAGGTGATGGAGGAGAAGCGAAGAGGAAGAGGACCTGGTGTAAGTGGTGACCAATATGGTCGTGCGTATGATGCGCCAGGGGATTTAAGAAGCTTGGGGGTCGAGATGGACCCGGGTGTTCGTGAGAGGCCGTTGGTGAAGTGTGCGACAGGTCTGGTGTGCGAAAAAGGAGGTGTGCGAGAAAATCCGACTCTGGGGTGTGTGAGGAAAAAGTGCGTGCCAAGGAGTGAGGGTGCTGGCGAGAGTGAGTCGGTCGTAGCGAGTGTGCGAGGGAGCACATGGAAGCGCGGTGTGGTGAGTGTTGCAGAGGGTGTAACGGGAGAGTGTGCGCGAGAAAGGTGTGTGACGGACAGGTGCACGAGGAAAGAGTGCGCTGTCAGAAGTAAGGAAGAGTGTCCACCTGTGGTGAGTGTTACAGAGGGTGTGACGGGAGAGTGTGCGCGAGAAAGGTGTGTGACGGACAGGTGCATGGGGAAAGAGTGCGCTGTCAAGAGTAAGGATGAGTGCGCTGTCAGGAATGGAGGTGAAAGTAGTGAGAGTGACATGGAGCGTGAGTTAGTTGTGACAGGTGAGCGAGGATGTACACCTGGAATAGAAGGATGCACACCTGGAATGGTAGAGCGTGAGTGGGAATGCACGCTGGAGTTGGTGGTGAGGCACGTGGTTGGGTGTGCGAATGAGGGCACACCTGTGATTGTCACAGAGGAGGTGACCGAGGAGGGGGCGCGAAGAGGTGTTTTGGTGAGGTGTGCTACGAACGAATGTGTGCCAAAATGTTCGGTGGTCAGGTGTGTGACCAAGGCTGTGAGTGGAATGAGTGTACCTGGGTGTGTAAGGAAAGGTACGAGGAGCATGGGCACGGCTGGATGTGTGAGCAAGGAACGGGCCACGGGGTGTAAGCGTCCAGGTGAAGCATCGACGTTACACGGGTTAGAGGTTAGAGCGACTTTTAGCCGAAGCAGGCCCTCGGTGCGTGCCGGGCCTCGCTTTGAACGGCCGCGTCCAGGCTCCACTAGGCGGAGCTGGCAGCCCGATAGAAAGGGTCGTCATGGCGACCACTTTTTGGTGAGACGTGCCGGCAGGTCGAGATCGGGGCATTGGATGGCTCCGTGCCGAGAAGGTGCGTGGGATCTCGGGCCGGGTAAACCTCCTTCCCTGCACCGAAGGCAGGATGCAGCCAGCCACTGGCACAGAACAACCAGCATCCATTGCTTGGCTTTACGAAGCCGGGCTTTGGACGGGAATTGGCGCACCGAGAGGTATTAGTGAGTCGACTGGGTGATGAGGTTAGTGTTTTGGACCCAAAATTGGAGAAAAACAAAATTTGGTGATTGGCAAAGGATTGGCAGTAGTGATTGGCAGATGATGAGTAGGATTGGCAAATTTTTGATTTGTTGAAATTTGACGTGCAAAATTGATAGTGAGAGACCCCCGATGTGGTGGGATGGCAAATCCACCATCCTTCCAAGGGGGGCAAAGGAGCAATAGCTTGTGGGGTGTATGGCAGTGAAAACTAGCCCGGGTGGGTTAGGATATGGTGTGTAGGGATCTAGCGAAGATGACCTTAGGTAACGTTAAGTTTAGTTAGTGACTGATACCTGTAGTGGGGACGCAGGTAGATTAGTATGGATGATAATGACGAGGGAGCGCAATAGTTTAAAGGGACGACTGGGAAGCGCAAGTTTCAGAAGGGAGTAGTTAGCTGAGATGATGCCGTGTGTGTGAGAATTGAACAGGTGTGATTGCACAGGTGTGCAACTGGACAGGTGTGTGGAGCAGTGTATGAGTAGTGAGTGTGTGGATCAGCGCGAATGCGCTTGGGGAGAGAAGGGTGCAGGTGGCACCAGGTGTGAGAGCACAGGTGTGCAAGTACAGGTGTGTGGAGAGAGTTGGAGTAAGTGGTACGGAGTGGTGTGCATGGTGCGAAGGTGTGAATGGGGGAAGAGTGGACCCCCATCACGGATACCCGGGGCGGGTAGTGTAAGTGTTAGGTAGAGGGTGCAGGTAAATTGTGGTTGGATATTGGCATTTGTGGTGCGGTTGCAGAATGGTGTTGTGAATGGGTGCATTAGTGTTGTGGAAATGGCTGGGCGTGTAGCCTGTTAGTGTGTGTAGTTGGTTGGGCACTCCACCACTGTGAGGATGTCGGCCAGGTGAGGCCGCAGGTGGGCTCTGGGAGCCGGTAGTTGTGAGTGGGTGCCTGAGGATCCCGGGTGTGGATCGGGCAGCCCAGTGCCAGAGAGGGCACGGAGTGGGGAGAGAGCCAGAGGGCCTTCCCCTGGTAGTTAGGTTAGGGTAAGGAGCAGGTAAGCTCGGAGGCAACTGCAGTGGTGGAGGTGTGCAGGTGGGTAGACCCACTGGGAGAGGTACACGTCGCAGCCCAGAAATTGTACGAGGGCACCGGGAGATGAATCGGGGGAGTGAGACCCCAAATTGAAGAGCACCACAGTTTGGCCAATGGGAATTGGTTTTTAGAACCCATAGTGTAAGAGGGCCAATGGTTTGGCCGGAGGAAGACCCCGGGTAGTGTAAAGTTGTTAAAGTCATTTAGGAGATAGTTAGGATTGATGAACCTGTCGCACCATACGCAGCCACTTGCCTGTGGTGATGATGATGACTCCACACCTGTGTTTTCTTTGGTAGTGTTGCAGAAATGAGAATTGCTGTGAGGATTTGTGAGACGCATCACGACGTGGATGAGACATTGGGGTGATTCCATCTCTCCCTCCCTAGGAGGGACTGATGATGAATTGGTAATGGCAAATTTTGATGTTGAGTTGAAAATGGCAAATTTTGATGAGAGTTGAAAATGGCAAATTTGATTGGTTAGGAGGGAGAGAAGACGAATTTGGTATATGGGAGGAACGGGGAAGACAGTAGGGATGTTTGTTGATTTGTAAAGTAGATGTTTATGAGTAGTGTTGTGTTGTGTGGATGCAGTAAGGGGTAAGGGAGGGGCCATGTAGGTTACCTGGTGGGGGGGGGGGCGTACGATAGGAACGTACCTGTCTCACCTGGTTCCCATGTGCCCCCAGGGTGCATCACCTTACATTGCGTGCACTTTTGCGCCCTTACCACCTTACTCACTTGTCTGCTTCTTTTGTCTCCCACCTCCGAGGATCTGGCTTTGGGGTAGAGAGAGAGGAGAGAGAGGTGCTGGCTGCGCAGTTGTGGGCCTGCACTTTCGCTGTTTGCTGCCGGGATCGATACACCATATGGACCGCAATGTTTGTGGCCACCCACAATGGACCGCAGTTCGTTTGCGGCCAAGCACCACCCGGGGATGGACCTATGGGTCAACGTGGCACCTATGCCATACAGGTGAACCACTTTTAGTTAACACCAAGTGCACCACAAGAAGAGCAAGAGACACCTGCAGGGTTAGGGGTTGTCGCATTTATTTTTAATCATTGAACAATGGTGACTGCACCGATTGGTGGTGGGGTGGTGCTGTTGATGCTCGGAAAGGGTGCTCTGCACGTTATTAAAGGCCGTCGGCCACAGAGCACTCGTGGGTTGGTGTATCGATGTTGGCAAGCGCGCTCTCTCTATGCATAACATCTGCATGTGTTCCTCCAAAAACAGGTCCTGGATCGTAGTGTAAATAGCAGCGTAGTCTTGTAAATAATGCTCCCTACCGGCTGTATGTTTAGTTTGAGAATTCTTTCCGGATTCGGTTATCCTGTGGGTGTGTTTCTGTGAGGAGAAGGGTGCAACGTCGCAGGGGGACATATTTACTCATTTGTGAATATCTGTAAAACTGTCGCACTCAGGGTAGAGTTAATAGTAGAGGGAACTACATTGCGTGCCACACTAAAGTAGGTAAAAATTTATCGGGTCGGGACGCCCCGAGGGTAGAGAAGGGTGCAATGTTGCGAATATGGAATTTGGCCTCCATATCCGCTTGTAAATATTCCCCTATTTTCTCCGATACTCCCCAACTCTCCCTTACCCCATTCCCTAGTCCCATTGTCTGTAAACAACACCCATTAGAGCCGATCTTCCCCTTCATCCCCCCATTAAATGTCGTGCCCAGGTCCCCCGCACCACACGTAGACAATTATAGGACATCTTGCTAGTTATTCTTAATCTATGTCAGTTAAGGACTTGTTTCCATTAATTATGACTCTTCGTTGCACCAGAATGTGATTATATGGCACCTGTTAGGAAGTTTAGGACCTCCCCATACCTCTCCGCATCTCTTCCCCATGAAGAAGCGCCAACTACAACAACAACAACAAAAGAGGGGGGCGGCGCGGTGACGGCATGGGGAGTGGGCGTCCTCCTTCCGGCTCGGTTAGCCGCCATTGACCACGCGCTCCACGGGGTTACCACGAAGGGGCTCCCTGTCGGCCCCTCGTCAAGGGCGGAGCCGGTAACCCCCGCACCCAATGAGAAGCCATGGGCCGATGCCATCTGGGGCGGCGCTAACGAGCCGAGGGCGTGTCACTCCCCGCCGGATATACGCGGCCCCGCGCCGGACGTGACGTCAGATGCGCCCCGAGCTTGGAAGGACAAGACGCCACCCTCCCGAGCGCTGAGCGACCTCCCCGGCATCTCCACCAAAGTCGCGACCCTCCCGAGCGCTGAGCGACCTCCCCGGCATCTCCACCAAAGTCGCGACCCACGAGCGCTGAGCGACCTCCCCGCATCTGCTGGACACCACCGTACGTGATTCTGTCCCTGAGCCAGGTGCACCTGAGCCATCGACTGCCGCTTTCCTTGCCATCAAATCCCGTGTGAGTCAGCGTTGTCCCGTTTATCTGTGGTCTGTCTAGGGTTAATATAAGAGTGTGTCTAAGTGCCTGTCTTCCTATGCTGTCCCTCTTGTAGTTGTAATCTAACCTTTTTCCGTACGAATATACTTGAGAACTGAACCCCTGGTGTCGTATTGTGTCATTATAATCCAGCCGGGTGTCTTCTTTTTCTTATTGAGCCAGCATAGCGCGATTAGTCAACCCCGGGTGCAATCGGGGTAACTTGTACGGATACGGCGGCCATCCCGCTCGGCCCACCATACCATCAAAGTCGTATCTGTAACAATATATATATATATATATATCTTGTTATGGATATGAGAGTTGTGTTTAATTGTTGTAAAATATCACCCTCCTTCCTCCATTTGTTGTGTATAAAGGTCAAAGGTCGTTCCCGTAGTTATTCCATATACAATCACGTAGCCAATCATATATCCTTCTATACAGTTATCTCCTTATTCCATGTAGGTTAAGGCTCTGTTCCCACTAGTTAACACTGCATTGCACCGAATTCAAATGAAGTAGATTCCCTTCCAATTACCCTTTTGTCAGCTATTGCCAACTGCATTCGCCACTGTTGCTTTGGGGTTGTGGTTTTCGCCGCAAGACTCCATTAGCCACGAGGTAAACTCGGAGAAGAAGGGCGTGGACGCCCATCGTCATCAGGGGTGGAGAAAAAGAGCCCGTGCCAGCCAGCCGGCACTGCAGTGAGCGGCCCGGTAGGCGTGTCCTGGAGGCCGGCGGCTTGATCGCCCCAGGCAATATAAAAGCGCGCGTGAAGCCTTTACACCAGAGAGATGCGTCGGAGAGAGAAGTGCGTAAGAAGTCCACCAGTGGTTGTTGTTGAAAGTTCAGTGGAGGAAGAGCAGTCCACCAGTTGAGTTCAGAGCTCAGAGGAGGAGAGAGTGAGCTCTGGAGAGGAAAGCGAATAAGAATCGGCACGCCCTGCTCGCGATACCAACCAGCACCCTGAAGACCAACCAGGGCGGGCACGCGAACCTCGACGTGCCGCGGTCTTCGGATCTCCCTGTTGCCCGTTCTGTAAACCAGAGTGCGAGGAGTCGGAGCTGTCACCTCCAGCCCTGCCGTTTGCACGGACCTGAACCTTCTCATCCCTCCACTTAGGGTTAGGGTTAGGGTTAGGGTTAGGGTTGTTAGGGTTAGGGTTAGGGTCCCTCAACCTGCCGTTTGCATGGACCTGAACCGAGTTGTTAGGGTTAGGGTTAGGGTTAGGGTTGTTAGGGTTAGGGTTAGGGTTAGACCGAGTTGTTAGGGTTAGGGTTAGGGTTGTTAGGGTTGTTAGGGTTGTTAGGGTTAGGGTTGTTAGGGTTAGGGTTAGGGTCCCTCAACCTGCCGTTTGCACGGACCTGAACCTTCTCATCCCTCCACCCATTCCTGCCATTCCATCCTTTTGTGTACGTGAGTTTGTTCTGTGTGTCTTGTCCTGGGGTATAAGTTAAGCCTGTTTAGAATAAGTTAATATTGCACTGTGTCCTTCTGGTCCGTCCCTCTTTCTGCCTTTATTTTCTTATCTTTCCTTCCTTGGTTTCTTTGATTGTGTAAATAATAGTAATAAATCATATTCGTATTTCCTACCTTTTGCCTTCTTCTTCTTCACATCCGTTCGTCTTTGAGGTTTCCACATTGGACACCTGTGGCACGATTTGGCCAACGTTTCAGGATCGGGTTTAGTTTCTGTTAATAGTTCGTGCCGCGGTTGCTAAAACTGCTCGGCAATTAAACATCTGTCCGCGGTACGAACGGGGCTGTGCACCTGCCTTTCCGGAGGTAGCTGGGCAGCATCAGGGACCACGTCGGTCAGTCATAAACGAGGGGATTAATCCCCCCTCGATAAGTGGGACAGAGGCCGACGTTGGGTTCCGTAACATTTGGTGTTGGGAGCGAGATTCGGACCTGAAGCGCTTAGCGCGCTCAAATTACGAGTTGCCCAAAATTTTGTTTTATAAAATCCGAAATTAAAAAATCGTGCCATGGATGGTCAAGGCGACGGGATGCCGGTGGGGGAATTAGAAGAGGGGTTAGGGGTAACCCAGGACCAGGGGGAAGAAATGGAGGAGGAGATCAATGAGGAGGTGGTTGAGGGGGTTTCAGGCGCGCAAGATGGCGCCCTCGCGCACGAGGTTTCAAGCGCACAAAATGGCGCCTCGCACGAGAGCGCGGTAGCCGTGCCCGCTGCACCAATGGGGGTGGTCCAAATGCAGGCCCTCATGGAGCAATTTATGGCGCAAATGCAGGCGTCCCTCAACCTGCAGAGGGACGAGACGAGGGCTCAGGCTGAGCGAATGGAAAACAGAATGAGGACTGATAGTGAGCAATTGGGGGCAATGAGGGACGAAGCAAGGGGTACCAGTGAACAGATGGGAAATAAATTGGAGGGACTCGGAAGGAAATTGGAGGGACTCGGAAGCAAATTGGAGTGACACGGAAGCAAATTTAAGGGATGCGGAAGCAGATTAGGGGACAAACTGGGGGGCATGGTTGGCCAAGCCAAATAAATTAATGAGGGGTTGGAGAGAGACAGAGACCGCAGGTTGGGCGAGCAGGTCCCACGGGTGCACGAAGAGGTAAAGCGGGTCGAGGAGCACTGGTTGGGGCGAAGTGGAGAAAAGCATGGGTAAAATGACGGGTATAGAGATCGTGACCCGGGGTATGGGGAAGCCGGCGACCGCTGAGGTACAAGTGGGAATTTTAATAAAGCCAGCGGTCGTTGAGGTGAATAAAGAAAGAGCAATACTTATGGTTGAAATTGAAAAGACGACGGATGTAGCCCAGGAATTGAAGGGAGAGATGGATATTGCTCAAAGTCTGAAAACACAGCCTGATGCCGTACTTGCTAATCCTTATAAAGATTTGCAGGTGCGCGTGGAGAAAAGGATCCCCCAGGTGAGTCGTGCTGTATGTTGTGCTGGTAGATTTTGTAGAAAAGTGTTCGGCGCGAAGAGAATTGTCGCGCGATTGGGGTCAATATGGCACCCGGGCGTTGGTGAAGGGTCCCCGGTGAGTGGAAATGGCGCGCTTGTGAGGAAAAAGTGTGCATCGGGGAATGAGCGTGTTACGAAGCGCGAGTGTAAAACCGAGTGCGAGCGGGAATGCACGTTGGAGTGCACGGAGTGTACGTGCGAGGGTGAGAGTGAGTTGGTGGAGGAGCGGGTGCGAGGATGCACGTTTCGGATGAACGGCGAGAGTGTGCGAGGGAGCACACCTGAGTTGGTTGTGGCGCGTGTGCGGGAGGGCACATCGGAGCGCGTTAGTGGGTGGATGCAAGAGTGCACGCCCATGGTGAGTGGTACGGAGTACGTACCGAGTGAGGAGAGTGCGCAAGACGGTGCGCGAGGTGTGTTAAGGAAGTGTGCGAACGGCGAGTGTGCGTGAGAGGTGTGGTGTGTAACAGGGAGTGCGTTGGTGGAATGGGCGGAGTGTGTGGAATGTACGGGCGGCGTTGGAACGCCGGGCTTGGTGAGTGTGGAAAGGGTCGCGTATGCGTGTGAGCATGCGGTAAGGCATCGACGTTGAACGGGGTAGCGTTTAGAGTGACGGATAGCCGACGCGGGTGCGCGGTGCGCTTTGTTGGATGCTAGGCCCCGCACGGTCGAGTCCGGGCCTTGTCGGGCAAGGCGACCGGTCCGGTTCAAGGGCAAGTAGGAGGAAGCGGAACGGTGCCCCCTGGCAGGGGTGGGGTTCCGACCGGGCGAGATTGAGCCATCGGGCCGGCGACCGCGAGGTGCCGCGCCGAGATGGTGCGTGGAATCTTGGCCCAACAAAGCCCCCCCCCCCCCCCCCCACCCTGAACCGAATGCCGGACGGATTCAACCTGCAGGCGACCAAACCACCCGAATTCATTGCTCGGCTGTGCAAAGCCGGGCTTTGAAAATGTAACGACGCACCGAGGCTCAGATATAGCGGACTGTAATGATGATAGTGTTTTGGATCCGAAATTGAAAATAGTGAATTTGAAAAGCAAAATTTGATAATTGGCAAAGGATTGGTAGAAGGATTGGCAGTGATTGGAAAATTTTTGATTGGCTGGAATTTGGTGAGCAAAATTTATAGTGAGAGATGCCCGATGTGGTGGGATGGCAACTCTGCCATCTCTCACAGCGGGGGCAAAGGAGCAATAGCTATGGGGTTTGGCAGTGAAAACTAGCCCGGGAGGGTTAGGATAAAATGATAGGGATCTAGAGAAGATGACCATAGGTAACGGTAAGGTTAAGTCGCGACTTTGGACAGGTAGTTGGGGACATAGAGAGGGTAGTTGGATTATAATGACGAGGGAGCGCAATAGTTTAAAGGGGCGACGGGGAAGCACGAGTTTTAGCAGGGCACCAGGTAGGTCAGATGATGCCGTGTGTTTGAGGATCGAGCATGGAGGTGTATGGAGCAGTGCATGAGTGAGTAATAGTGATTGTGTGTTGTGTTGACCAAATGGTTCTGGGAGGAAGGACGGTGCAGGAAGCACCAGTAGGAGTGATTGCACAGGTGTGCAACTACAGGTGAATGGAGAATGGTTGAGTGGAATATATGGAGTATGGAATGGATGGTCGTGGAGTGAGTATGGTGGAAACTGTGGAGTGGAGTGGCTGGTGCAAAGGTGTGGATGGGGGAAAGGAGGATGGACCCCATCACGAATACCCGGGGAGGGTAGTGTAAGTGTTAGGTAGAGGGTACAGGTAAATTGTGGTTGGATATTGGCATCTGTGGTGCGTGGTGGAAGAATGGTGTTTGGATGGGTGCATTAGTGACGTGGAAATGGCTGGGCGTGTGGCCTGTTAGTGTGTGTAGTTGAATGGGCACTCCACCACTGTGAGGATGTCGGCCAGGTGAGGCCGCAGGTGGGCTCTGGGAGCCGTTAGAGTTGTGGATGGGGCCCGAGGATCCGGAGGACGGACCCGGGTAGCCCAGTGCCAGAGAGGGCACCGAGTGGGGAGAGCGCCAGAGGGCCTTCGCCAGGTACATAGGTTAGGATAAGGAGCAGGTAAGCTCAGAGGCAACTACAGTGGTGGAGGTGTGCAGGTGGGTAGACCTGCTGGGAGAGCCACACGACCCAGTCCTGAAATTGTGCAAGGGCACAGGGAGTTGAATCGGGGGAGTGAGACCCCAAATTGATGAAGCACCACAGTTTGGTCAATGGGAATTGGTTCTTAAAACCGCATAGAGTAAGATTGCCAATGGTTTGGCAGGGAAAGACCCCGGGTAGTGTAAAGTGTGTTAATGTCATTTAGAAGATAGTTAGGATTGAAATCTCCTCGCACCATCCGCATCCACTCACCTGAGATGACGTGACTCCACACCATGCCAGGTTTGATTATTTTTACTGTGCAAATGTTTAGAATGTAAGACGCATCATGACGTGGGTGTGACATTGTGCTTTGTTGTTCCATCTCTCCCTCCTTATGAGGATTGATGATGAATTGGGTATGGCAAATTTTGGTTAGAGGGATTGTGGGGACGAATTTGGTATAGGGAAAATATGGGGAAGACGTGACGGTAGTGACGAATTTGTAAATGTGTAGATTTTTGTACATATGGGGTAAGGGCAAGGGTAGAGTAGGTAACAGGGGGGGGTGACGTACGGTAGGGACGAGCTATCTCACTTCGCTCTCCGTACACATCTCGTCTTGCATTGCCTTGTTGATGTGTACCCTTGTGACCTTACCCCTCACTCACCTGTCTTCCCCCGCCCCCCCCCCCTTGTCTCCCACCCGAGGACTGTGTGCCACTGGGCGTCGAGGGGAGCGTGCGGGAGTCCGCCATTGTGTGCCCGAAATTCCCGCAACCAGCTGTCTGCATCGATGCACCACTTATGGACCACATGTCTGTTGCTGAGCACCACTTATGGACCCCACGGGTGGGGGCATGGCCCCTCTGCTGGAACCGGCCATGATGGCCCGAGATCTTGCTGGCGGACCTGGGTAACATGGCACCTATGCCACACAGGTGAACCACACATAGTCGGCCCTGTGGGCCATAAATAAAAACGGACACGTTTGGTGCATTTCGTTTTATTATGTCCAAATAGGCCACCAGTAAGAAGATGAAGAAAGACAACATCAGGAAGAGCACAATGGCCAGCAAAGGGAGCCGAAGAGGAAGACCGGCACCAGGGGTTTGTTTAGTTATTTTTATTGAACTGTGGTGACTGTGCACCGATTGGTGCGTGATGGTGCTTTGGTGCGTTTTTGGTGCTTTCTGGTGCGTAGATGCAGCACAGGCTGTCCCCCCCCCCCCCCCCAAAAGAACAATCGCAGGTACTGGGTTGCGTTTTGTAAATACAAGTAGCGTAACTGTAAATAATGCTCCCCCATCGTTCATGTTGTAGTTTGAAGATAATTCCGCAATTCGGTTAGCTGTGGGCGTAAGTCTGTTAGGCAGGGTGCAATGCAGCAGTGGGACATATTTATTTGTGTTTTAAAACTGTCACACTCAGGGTCAGGTTAAATGTAGAGGGAACTACACCTACGTGCCACACTAAAGGTAAAAGTAATAGGCCCGGGACGTGGCTAAGAGGAGGAGGGTGCAGTGTTATGGATATGAGAATTGTGTTTAATTGTTGTAAAATATCACCCTCCTTCCTCCATTTGTTGTGTATAAAGGTCAAAGGTCGTTCCCGTAGTTATTCCATATACAATCACGTAGCCAATCATATATCCTTCTATACAGTTATCTCCTTATTCTATGTAGGTTAAGGCTCTGTTCCCACTAGTTAACACTGCATTGCACCGAATTCAAATGAAGTAGATTCCCTTCCAATTCCCCTTTTGTCAGCTATTGCCAACTGCATTCGCCGCTGCTGCTTTGGGGTTGTGGTTTTCGCCGCAAGACTACATTAGCCACGAGGTAAACTCGGAGAAGAAAGGCGTGGACGCCCATCATCATCAGGGGTGGAGAAAAAGAGCCCGTGCCAGCCAACCGGCACTGCAGTGAGCGGCCCGGTAGGTGTGTCCTGGAGGCCGTCGGCTTGATCGCCCCAGGCGATATAAAAGCGCACGTGAAGCCTTTACACCAGAGAGATGCGTCGGAGAGAGAAGTGCATAAGAAGTCCACCGGTGGTTGTTGTTGAAAGTTCAGTGGAGGAAGAGCAGTCCACCAGTTGAGTTCAGAGCTCAGAGGAGGAGAGAGTGAGCTCTGGAGAGGAAAGCGAATAAGAATCGGCACGCCCTGCTCGCGATACCAACCAGCACCCTGAAGACCAACCAGGGCGGGCACGCGAACCTCGACGTGCCGCGGTCTTCGGATCTCCCTGTCGCCCGTTCTGTAAACCAGAGTGCGAGGAGTCGGAGCTGTCACCTCCAGCCCTGCCATTTGCACGGACCTGAACCTTCTCATCCCTCCACCCATTCCTGCCATTCCATCCTTTTGTGTACGTGAGTTTTTTCTGTGTGTCTTGTCCTGGGGTATAAGTTAAGCCTGTTTAGAATAAGTTAATATTGCACTGTGTCCTTCTGGTCCGCCCCTCTTTCTGCCTTTATTTTCTTATTTTTCCTTCTTCCTTGGTTTCTTTGATTGTGTAAATAATAGTAATAAATCAGATTCGTATTTCCTACCTTTTGCCTTCTTCTTCTTCGCATCCGTTCGTCTTTGAGGTTTCCACATTGGACACCTGTGGCACGATTTGGCCAACGTTTCAGGATCGGGTTTAGTTTCTGTTAATAGTTCGTGCCGTGGTTGCTAAAACCGCTCGGCAATTAAACATCTGTCCGCGGTACGAACGGGGCTGTGCACCTGCCTTTCCGGAGGTAGCTGGGCAGCGTCAGGGACCACGTCGGTCAGTCATAAACGAGGGGATTAATCCCCCCTCGATAAGGGGGACAGAGGCCGATGTTGGGTTCCGTAACAATATATATGTATATATATATATATTTAAGTACAAACGACTGAGGTTGTTGCCTGTTAAAAAAATAATCTGAAGTTATATGAACAGGTTGATCCTGATCATTGAGGGAGGTTCATTCTCTGTTGTCATTTAAGGCTCATGGCGAAAGCTTCGCCAGTCTGATCAGATGACAGTTGAAGGCAGATACAGGACAGGAAGAGCGATAATGAGGCAGGGGAGTCGATCGACAAATATAAATGTTGTATCTGGTCACAGCACAAGCCCGTCAACCTGGTAATGTTTAAAATATGCTGTTGTGGGAATGATTCTTCGGTGTTAATGAATGCTTAGAGCAGTGCAATTATCTCCTTAATATTTGTTTAGAATAAGCATAACATCGTGATTAAATTGGGAGGTGAGATATGTGTCGCGATAACGTGTAGATAGACATTCGTCTCCTTGACAGCCTTGTTTGATTCTTCGCCAACCAAACCTATGGCTGTATTTTTCTGTTATTTTCCTTTGCATCATCCCCTCTCCCTGTCAAGGCTGAAGTGCCCAAAGGCAGTGTTCTGGGCTCAGTCCTTTTTCTAATCCTCATAAATGATATCTTTGACTCTGGAAAATTCCGTTTATCTATTGGCTGGTGATGCCACCTTCTCTTGTGACATCCCTCATCCTTCAGACAGGCGGGCAGTATCCTCTTTCCTCTCTTCAGACCTTGGAAAATCACGAGCTGGTCAAACATTTGGAATATGTCTTTGAATCCTGACAAATTTCACTCTTCACCTCTCACCTCTCACTCAATCCTCGCAGAAGTCACGCTAATCAAGGCGTGGTGTCTCTCTCTCACTCTCTCTCTCACTCTCTCTCTCTCACTCTCTCACTCTCTCACTCTCTCCCATCTGGGGCCATCAGCCCACCCTCCACCTCATCTACTTTCTTCACAATTCCCTTGAGGAGATTGCCAATCAAGCTCCTGGGTCTCACTGTCAGCCATTATACAGTGCATTCAGAAAGTATTCAGACCCCTTCACTTTTTTCACATTTTGTTATGTTGCAGCCTTTTGCTGAAATCGTTTAAATTCATTTTTTCCCTCATCAATCTACACTCAATACCCCATAATGACAAAGAGAAAACAGGATTTTAGAAAGTTTTGCAAATTTATTAAAAAGAAAAAACTGAAATATCACATTGACATAAGTATTCAGACCCTTTGTTATGACACTGGATTGGACATGATTTGGAAAGGCACACACCTGTCTATATAAGGTCTCACAGCTGACAATGCATATCAGAGCAAAAACCAACCATGACGTCGAAGGAACTTTTTTTTTTTTTTGTATACTGAATCGAGGCTCGTGAAAGAGCTAACATTTATTTCACAAACAAATCAACCAGACAAACAAAATATATAAAAAGAGGGAGTGGAAGACAAGATGGGGAGAGAAGGGGAAGCACACAAACATAACATTTGAGAGCAGGGAGATGTGTGGGAGGGAGAGGGCTTGGGGGGAGGAGGCGTGGGAAGGGGGGGGCGGGGGGTGGGAGAAGTATAAAACACAAGGACACCAAGGACTTCCAGGACAGAAGTTGGTATTTCAAAAAAGTGGATTTGGGATGAAATTAGCAGGGGTAGAAAAGCTCAAGGTTTTGGATGGGGGAACATCCATAAGAGATGGTGTTGAACAGCTGTTTTAAAGACCTGGAGGGTGGAGTGGGATTGAAGAGAGTGAGGGAGTTTGTTCCAGAGGTGGGAGAAAAGAGGAATGAAGGAGTGAAGGTGAGCAGAGAGTCTTGATTTTGGCAGTTTAACCATAAGAGGGTTGCAGGCAGATCTTGTGCGACCTGTAGGAATATTTGGGGGACAGAGCCCAGAGAGAGCTGGGGGGGGGGGGGGCAAGGCCAGAGAGGAGTCGGTAGAAGACGGAAAGACCACCCACCTGCCTGCGGTGAGTGAGTGAAAGGCCCTTGGAGTTAGCTTCCTCACGGGAGATTCCAATGATTCTGAACGCGTTGGTTTCAACAGCGTGAAGACGAGCTAGGTGTGAGGCAGGAGCACCAGCCCAGAGGGGAGAGCAGTATTCCATTGAGCTGCGGATGAAAGCTTTGTATGTGGTGAGGTTGTCTGGTTGATTTTTTGTGAAATAAATGTTAGCTCTTTCATGAGCCTCGATTCAGTATACAAAAAATAAAAAAAATAAAAATGGGCTCAGGTGTGCCAAGGAAGGACTTCGCACGACGGAGGATGCCCAGTCGGCGACTGGCTTTGGAGGCCAGATTTGAAATGTGGTTTTCCCAGCAAAGATCATGGCAGATAGTGAGACCCAAAAGCTTGAGTGACAGAACTATTTGGAGAGGATTATTCAGAAAGTGGATGGGAGGGTTGTCCAGTCGGTTTTTTCGGAGAGACATCGTAAGAGTGTGAGATTTGTCAGGATTGAAAGACATGTTCCACTTTGTTTGCCCAGTCTGTGATTTTGTCCAGGTCTGCAGAGAGTGAGGAGGCTGCAGACTGCCGATCTGAGGGATGAGGAATGGAGCGACAGAGAGTAGAGTCATCAGCAAAGAGATAGAGAGGATTTTCAAGAGAGTCAGAGAGATCATTGATGAAGACCAGAAAAAACACAGAGCCCAGAACACTGCTTTGGGGAACTCCAGCCTGAACAGGAAGAGGAGATGAGAGAAACCCATTCTGGGCCACACGTTGACTATGACTAGAGAGGAAGTCCGCCAGCCATGCGTGGAGATTTCCATGGATACCAATGGAGGAGAGTTTGGTGAGCAGAGCGGGGTGCCAGACCGTATCAAAGGCATGTGATATGTCAAGTGAGACAGCTCTAATTTCCTGTTTGGCATTGAGGACCTCCATCCATTGTTGAGAAAGCAGAAGCAGCATGTCCAGAGTAGAGTGACCAGGTCTGAAACCAAATTGATGATCATGATCAGAGATCAAGCCATTGGAGAAGAGGAAAGATTTCATATCTGAAGCAATGATGGATTCCATGACTTTGCTGATAATTGGGAGAAGGCTGATTGGTCTGTAGTTGCTAGGATCTGTTTTTGCACCTTTTTTGTGCAAAGCGTTGATGTTGGCTGATTTCCAAGCAGATGGCAGATGACCTTGAGCAAAAGAGAGGGTGAAGAGAACAGAAAGAGGGAGTGAAAGAGCGGAAGAACAGGATTTTAGGACCTGTGGGCTGATGCCGTCAGGTCCAGTTGCAGAATCAGAGTCGAGGGTTGACAGAAACTTTTCCACCTTGTCAGGAGGAAAGGACACAGAGTCCAGGAGCAGCTGGGTACGACTGGGTACAGAGAGGGATGGGTTTGGGACACAATATTTAGAGGCAAACACAGAGTTGAGGCATTCAGCTTTTTCACGTGCGGAGTCAGCCGTGTAGCCGTTTGAGGTGAGGGAGGGGATGGAGGGGGAACAAACACTGGAAACAGATTTGACCAGACGCCACCAGGATTTGGAAGAGGTAGACAGATAAGAGAGTTCGGTCTTGAGAATGGAGAGATATTGTTTCCTGGCTCTCCTGAGGGTGGACACACACTTGCTTCAGGCTTTGTGAAAGGAAATGAGATTTCCTTCCGTTGGATTTGCTTTCCAGGAGACGAAAGCAAGTTCTTTCTGGGCAACAGCCTCATCACAAGATTCCGTGTACCATGGACGGGAGGAAGGGTATGACGACTGAAGACGAGATGGTATAAATCTGTGCATGAGAGAGAGCAATTTACTTTGGAAGAATTCCCAGGATGAGTTGATGTCAGAGGCAGTAGAGATGGGAGACCAGTCCAGATGATTGATGGCTGCTTGAAGACCGTGCCAGTTGGCCTGAGTGAAATGCCAGACTCATCGACGCTGAGGAGTCTCTCTGAGAATGGTCAGAGAGATGTCCACTTTAACAAGCACATGATCAGATGAGCCGATTGGAGCAGAAGAAGAGCAGCAGACATTTTCAGGGAAGTTAGTCAGAACCAAGTCCAGAAGAGAAGATGCTCCGTTGACTGGGATCCGGTTCGGGAAATTGACAGATTGTGTCAGTCCCAGTGAGTCGCAGAAGTCCTTTGCTGAAGAGCCATGGCTGGTGAGAGAGGTACCCACACCCAGCCAACTGGCATGGTGACAATTGAAATCACCACATATGAGGAAGAGAGAGTTGGGATGGGTAGATAGAAGTTGGTCCATATTATCAGACAGCGAGATGTAGATGGAGTCATCACTGTTTGGTGGACGGTACAACACACATATGAACAAAAGGTGGGAGCGAAGGGGAAGCCGCAGCCAAAGGTATTCCTGGGGGTGAGGTGGAGAGAGGGCAGTGCAGGGCGAGTGAGGAAGAGAGTTTTTTTTATAAATATAGCAACCCCACGTCCAGGATGAGGCTCAGGTCTATCATACCGGAGGAGGGAGTAACCTTGGAGAGATACCAAGGAATCAGAGATATCATGAAGGAGGAAAGTTTCTGTTAAGCAGATCACGTCTGGTTTGTCAGAAGCAAACTGTATGGAGAGATCAGTCAAGTTTGAGCGAAGGCCCCGGATGTTTGAGGTCCATACCGTTAATGAAGAGGAAGGGGGAGCATCATATACAGAACGGGGGGGGGGGGGAGGGGTAGTGTAAGATGTGGAAGAGGAGGAAGAGGTAGGGAGAGCTGTTGAAGGTGTGTCAGAGATTTCAGAATAGCTTGGAGAAAGGGAAGAATGGGGCGGACAAAAGGTTTGATGGTGATTGGGTGAGGCACAGTGAGGTGTTATTTGAGGAGGGGGAAGAGCGAGGCAGAAGGTTGGGGGAGATGAAGGTGAAATTTGGAAGGGGGAAGAAGTGGGGAGGATGCTTTGAGGAGGAGGAGTGAGAGGGGAGTCTAGGAGGGGAGGAGCTTGGGAAAGTCTCGGAGGGGAGGGGTGTGGGGGGAGTTTAGGAGGGAAGGGGCAAGGGGGGAGATTTGAAAGGGATGGGTGATGGGGAAGATTTGGAGGGGAGGGGCAAGGGGGAAGATTTGAAAGAGATGGGTGATGGGGAAGATTTGGAAGGGAGGGGCAAGGGGGTAGATTTGGAGGGGAGGGGTGATGGGGAAGTTTTGGAGGGGAGGGGTGATGGGGAAGTTTTGGAGGGAAGGGGGGATGGGGAAGATTTGGAGGGGAGGGGCAAGGGGGAAGAGTTGAAAGGGATGGGTGATGGGGAAGATTTGGAGGGGAGGGGCAAGGGGGAATATTTGAAAGAGATGGGTGATGGGGAAGATTTGGAGGGGAGGGGCAATGGGGTAGATTTGGAGGGGAGGGGTGATGGGGAAGTTTTGGAGGGGAGGGGCAAGAGGGGAGATTTGAAAGGGATGGGATGGGGAAGATTTGGAGGGGAGGGGCAAGGGGGAATATTTGAAAGAGATGGGTGATGGGGAAGATTTGGAGGGGAGGGGCAAGGGGGTAGATTTGGAGGGGAGGGGTGATGGGGAAGTTTTGGAGGGGAGGGGTGATGGGGAAGTTTTGGAGGGAAGGGGTGATGGGGAAGATTTGGAGGTTAGGGGTGAGATTGGATTTTGAAAAGTGTACGATTAATGGGAAATGAACATTTATTGCAAAATGAGTTTCTTGAGACCTTCGAGTCAAAAATACATTTGAGGACGCTGGAGGGGGGGGGGGGGGGGGTGGAGAGCAGGAGAGTTTAGGGAATGTATGAAAGAGGCAATGTAAGAGATGGAATTTTTTTTTGGAATGAATAGATTTGGTGAGTTAAGTCAAAAGCATCCTTTTATCGAAGAAGAAGAAAAAGGTGTTATAAAATACGACAGAATACAGTTCTTCAGGGGAAAGTTTAAACATTTTTAACAACGTGATCACGTGATCACGAACAACGTGGTCGAAGAACAAATGAACGAATAAGAACAATGAATAAACAAATTTGAGCAGAGAAGGAAAAAAAATTTTTGTTTTTTTTCTGAGTTGAGATTTTAAACACGGAAGTATGGGGTGAAAGACTGGGACAAAAAACAGGGAACGAAAGTAATTGCAGCGCAATAGACGAACCGCTGAGAGAAAAACAAGGCCCCAAGGTTGGACACGGAAACCTACTGGGCCTCAGAATACGCGACACGAATTAACCGACGCTTTTGTATGCAGGTACGAAAAATCAACACCGAGAATCTTACCAAAGACACACCACAAGTACACACACCGAAAGACAGATACAGCCACGACAAAAACACAACTGTGAAAAAATTACTTAACTTCGAAAGCGTGAGCGCATGGACAGCCTCGAAAGAAACGTGACCTCCAATCTTGTGCATGCGCAACCAACTGCCTTCAGGGCTCAGAATCAGGATTGTGTCGAGGCACAGATCTGGGGAAGCCTACAAAAAAAAATTCTGCAGCATTGAAGGTTCCCAAGAGCACAGTGGCCTCCATAATTCTTAAATGGAAGAAGTTTGGAACAACCAGGACTCTTCCTAGAGCTGGCCGCCCGGCCAAACTGAGCAATCGCGTGGAGAAGGGCCTTGGTAGGAGAGGTGACCAAGAACCCGATGGTCACTCTGGCTGAGCTCCAGAGATTCTGTGTGGAGATGGGAGAAACTTCCAGAAGGACAACCATCACTGCAACACTCCACCGATCTGGGCCTTATGGCAGTGTGGCCAGACGGAAGCCTCTCCTCAGCGAAAGACACATGAAAGGCCACTAGGACATTGCAAAAAAGCACCTAAAGGACTCTCAGACTGTGAGAAACAAGATTCTGTGGTATGATGAAACCAAGATTGAACTGTTTGGCCTCAATTCTAAGCATCATGTCTGGAGGAAACCAGACACCGCTCATCACCTGCCCAATACCATCCCAACGGCGAAGCATGGTGGTGGCAGCATCATGCTGTGGGGGTGTTTTTCAGCAGCAGGGACTGGGGGACTGGTCAGGGTTGAGGGAACAATGAACGGAGCAAATTACAGAGATATCCTTAATGAAAACCTGAAACAGAGCGCTCAGGACCTCAGACTGGGCCGAAAGTTCACCTCCCAACAGGACAATGACCCTCAGCACACAGCCAAGACAACGCAGGAGTGGCTTCGGGACAACTCTGTGAAGGTCCTTGGGTGTTCCAGCCAGAGCCCTGACTTGAACCCAATCGAACATCTCTGGAGAGACCTGAAAATGGCTGTCCACGGACGGTCCCCATCCAACCTGACAGAGCTTGAGAGGATCTGCAGAGAAGAATGGCAGAAAATCCCTAAATCCAGGTGTGCAAAGCTTGTCATGTCATACCCAGGAAGACTCGAGGCTGTAATCGCTGCCAAAGGTGCTTCAACTAAGTGCTGAGTTAAGGGTCTGAATACTTATGTTTTATTATTATTTCAGCACGTTTATTACTTGCCAAAGTAATACTTGCCAAAGGTGCTAATTTTATTATTATTACGATTTCAGCACGTGATATTTCGGTTTTTTATTTTTAATAAATTTGCAAAATTTTCTAAAATCCTGTTTTCTCTTTGTCATTATGGGGTATTGAGTGTAGATTGATGAGGGAAAAAGTGAATTTAAACGATTTCAGCATGAGGCTGCAACATAACAAAATGTGAAAAAAGTGAAGGGGTCTGAATACTTTCTGAATGCACTGTATATCTTGGACAAACCACATTTCAAAGTTGGCCTCCAAAGCCAAACCCGACTGGGCATCCTCCATCGTACAACGTCTTTCGTTGGCACACATGAACTTCTATCCACAGATAGAAGGTCTTCATCCGCGGCTTTATCCCAGCAAAAGTGAAAAGAAACCCGCATCGCTCAGAACTTGATTATGTGTATGAAAGAGGGGGGGGGGGGGGCGGGGTGTTTGGTCCCGTTTGTTGTGATCGCAAAGCAGTCACTCGCTGGCAGACGACCATTCGTTTATGGATAACGTCAGAACTTGTTTTTGTGTTCGTGTCCTCACGGTGCTGCATTATGCATGAATCCAGCGTGCGAAGTGCACTCTCGTTTTCATTTTTGTGAAATGGAAGCATGTAGCGCAGGTCTGATGCTTCAAACTCGGATCCTCCAATATATACAGAACAACATAATACAGCATACTTCCTGTTTCCTGAAACTTTATTTTTCCACTCAGATATAACACTTCGTGTTCCCAGTATTGTAGCCATGCACAGATATTCATTGTCAAGGATAAAATTTGGTTTATGTTTCCACGATTGTTCTGGAACCTGGATGTTGAAATGTTTACAGATGTGCCAGTGGATTACTCCACATGCACTGTCATGTCTTTCTGTGTCCAAGTGTTCTGACATGAGTTTTTTACATCCCAAAAGGAGGTGACTGGTACTTTCTGTTTCTAGCCCACAAAACCTATGTTTGTCCGATTGGCTCAATCCCGCTATTTTCTTTAAAAAGCCATTAGTGTAGTGTCCTTGGTCTTGGGCATTTATGATGACTCGTTCTCCATCTCAATTAATTTGGCCTCTTCTTAGCCATTCCAATGAGCCTTCCTTGTCGATCCCTATTCTGTCAAGCTTTATTTTTTTTAATCTTTCTGCTCTTTTGTCATTCTCCCATTTGTCAGAATATATCTGCTGATATTTATTTTTGTAGTTTTCATTTTTCTTCTTTGTGATCATTAGGGCTGTATTTGTTTCCGTTTCGTTTTCCTGTGTAGTATCCTGCACTTGGCACTTGTTTTGGTAAGTTTGGTGCTAAATGGATTATGGATATCTTTTCTGATTTGTTGTTTTCTTGCTCATGTACAAAACTCATTTAATTGTCTGTTAAGCTTTTCACATACTCCACTAGTCCTACACATGCTGTTCTGTGCACTTAGTTCAGCCCCATCAGACCGCCTCCTCCTTCTCGTCTCGGCAAGTAAAACCTTGGAATGCATTGGTTTTTATAGAATATATTGTGAATAGTTCGAAAATTCCTTATTTTGGTGTCTACGTTGTTGATCTCCGATTATGGCCAGTTTATCATTGCACAGCTACACTGGAAGTTGTTGGTGTTGGTTTTCACTTTGATTTTGTTCATTGGAGAGAGGCACAACTTCTGAATTAGTCTTAATCTGCGTAGGTACTCTTTGTTCATTATTTTATGCATTTTTTGGTGTTGTACCTGGAAGCCTTCTATTCCGAGGTATTTGTAGGATGCTTCGTTTTCTAGTTCCTGTATTGTTGTACTTTCATCGATTATGATATTGTTTTTTTGTTTTTTTTTACCATGTAGAAATGCGCATTTGGCACATTTGTCAAGACCAAATGCCATTTGAATGTCCTCCGAGTACTGCTTTACTAGTTTGAGTTGATCTGCCAATTTGTCATCATTCGGTGCAAACAGTTTTAGATCATCCATGTACAGTAGATATGTCACCTTTCTCGATTAGTTGGTCATTTTTATGTTGCACATTAGACTGTATCCATGTCCTTGGTCATTGATGAGGTTATTCAGTGGATCCAGAGCCAGAAAAAACAGGAGAGAGGAAAGGCTTGTAAGATAATAATAATAATAATAATAATACATTTATTTTATATAGCGCTTTTCAAGAAGCCCAAAGACACTTTGACAGAGTACAAAAAACAAGTGCAAAAAGACAAAAATCAATCGGTAAATAACCAAAGCCAAATAATCAAAATCAAAGATACCATGTCAAATCTTCCCCTGGGATTTCAATTTTTCCTTCCAAGTGAGGTCGTATCAGCGTTGTATTCCAGAGCATCATTGCTTTCTCTACAAGTGTTACTATTTTGGGGTTAACTTTGTATACTTGCATGCATTTTATAATCCATGAATGTCGGACACTATCAAAGTCTTTTAAGTAATCTATCCCGGCTGTGGATAAGTTGGTTTGTCAAAGCTTGCAATTTTCGAGTATGGTCTTGTTTCATAACAAATGGTCTCTCGTTCCATAGCACCCTCTTACATTTTTTTTCTGCTCTGCCTCTAAATCTCCTTGTTGAGTGAGGTGTTCGTACATTGCATCGTTGATTAATCCTGTGAAAAGTTCGTGTGCTGTTGGTAGGCATGTTATTGGTCTATATTTGTGGGGTAGATGGGTGTCATTATTTTCATTTCATTCCTGTAGATTCTATCCACAGATGTAAACGGAAACGTATGCGGCACACTTTGCTGCTGAATGCAAATGCAATTGTCAAACACTTAGAACAACACGTACAGGTGCATCTATCTATTGGTTCTGCATCACTTCAATTTATTTCCACAAACATGTCATCTGCTAAAGATTAAATTAAACTTTTCCCCTGCTGGGCCTGCAATATTTTGTATTACAGTGAATGGATGACAGGTGTAATAATACAACGCTATGAAATTAATTTCAGCCATCACGGAAAATAACCATCAACCTGGATCTATGCATAAACCCTTTGTGTCCTTGTAATTCTCCGCTTCTATCCTCCCCTTCCTCAACCAGCCATATTTTTATTGTTTTCCATCACTGCCACCCTATTAGAATCTCTTTCTGCTTCTTTTCCATAACGCAGTATCTTGAATTCTACCCAACCGGCTGCATTTGTTCACTATCTCCCTACTCTTTGGCTTTTTCCAAAGATTTTATTTTGCCTATTTTACCTTCACATCCAACCAAAATTTCTTCTTCCCTAATAGAACTTCATTTGTGTACTTCACAGAATTTACGTTTTCTCCCAAGTTCTTCACATGGTGCATCGCTTCCTTCACATTTCCTCACTTATCTGCTTTTATGCCATCTCACAACCTTTGCAAACACTTGTTAATGACTTGTTCTCACCTTTGGTATTCACTGTTGCAGAGAACCAGTTGGTCACCAATGTAATTGTATATTTAAAGGAGTAAAATATTTCTTTGTGAATATGACGTGTTGTGATCATTACTCCCACGGTGCGCAATTTAAAGATCATGTTTGCATAATTCTCAATATGTGGCCCACAAAAGTTTTCCATCTCTGCTGAAACCTTTTTTGCCAAATAATGGAACAGCTTGATTTTAATTGTTTTATTTCAATGTTTTATTTTTAAATTATATATATATATATATATATATATATATATATATATATATATATATATATATATATATATATATATATATATATATATATATATATATATATATATATACACATATATATATATATATACATATATATATATATACATACATACATACATACATACATACGTACATACATACATACATACATACATACATATATATATATATATATATATTGTGAGAAACAACCTTGTTCTCACCAAATTAGTGCCCCGCCCACCACGTCACGTGACCTCCTTTCAGCCTCACGCGATTGGGTGGCTATTCGGCACGCGATTGGTGGAGGGGGAGAGCGCCGGGCCGGCCGCCATCGTGTGCGACGGACGTGGCTCGAAGGCGTCGAGTGGAAAATAGAAAAAACGGGGAATTTTTAAGCCTCACGACAGCCGAGTTGTGCTGATCGTTTATAGTTCTGTATTTTAAGAGTGAGTAACTCCGGAAGAGAACGAGTGTTTCCCGGATATCGTAGATTGGAACTGTGAGTCATATTGCCTGTGTCGTGTTTGGAGCTTCGGGTGCCGACAGTTCCTGCAGGCTTTGTGCTGTGTATTCCACTCTGTTACCATCCATTGTTTTTGAGATCGAGCCAATAAATCATCGTGCCTACCCCTAGAGGCCGGTTAAAACACAGTTGTGTTTATTGAGTTCTCTTTGTCCACCCCGTGGACTACTTGAAGCCCGGACATTAACGTCAGTATTCCGGGCTGGAAGCATTTAACAGCCGGAGTCGCGACAAATGGGTTGCTCGTCCAAGGATTATTCAAGTAAGAGACATTCGAACTGAGACGGGAATTCTGCAGTGGACGACATCTTCCTGCATCTGCTCATCGTTTCCTCACCAGCAGACGCCATCTTGGAGGAACTTTCTCACCAGCAGACGCCATATTGGAGGAACCTTCTCACCAGCAGACGCCATCTTGGAGGAACCTTCTCACCAGCAGACGCCATCTTGGAGGAACCTTCTCACCAGCAGACGCCATCTTGGAGGAACCTTCTCACCAGCAGACGCCATCTTGGAGGAACCTTCTCACCAGCAGACGCCATCTTGGAGGAACCTTCTCACCAGCAGACGCCATCTTGGAGGAACTTTCTCATCATAGGACGCTATCTTGTGTGGTACTTCACTACCGGATAAGTGAATAGTTTACGGATCCCTCCAAACAAACCGACATAAAAAAAAAAAACAAAAAAAAAAAAACGTGAGTTATTTGTACGTTGCATTTTTCTCATTGGCAATTTGATGTGCGTTGGTGATATTGTGTAGTTCGTGTCGTATTTCCCCAACAGAGCGTTGTGTTTGAATTACGTGTACCACCCCAATATTGTTTGCCTCCCCTGGGTGAATTGCCGTCCCATGTGGTGAAAGATATTGCTGAAATATTTCGATCCAGCCTCCTTTTAGACTCAGTGTTTTGTGCCTTGTCTTATGATAACTCGTAGCCAAGCTATGTCGACCAGAGAAGTGAGAGTTCAACCTGATCATGTTGACAGTCACGTGGGTGGCGATGTGAGCGACGCAATCAGCCTTGACCCGGTCACTAAACCCGATATGTTAGGAAGCGATCCCATCATGACTAAATGCATGCGTTCGACCTTCTGGACCGGGCTGACTCCGGTTCAACAACTCGACATGTATAACAGGGAGAATGACAGGGCAGAGGCAGAGCGTATTAAGCGAGAAGACCGAGAGCATGCGGCAGCAGAGAGAGAGCATGCGGCAGCAGAGAGAGAGCATGCGGCAGCGGAAGCTGAACGCGTCAGAGAGCATGAGTTGCGAATGTTGACTGAACGACTGCGGGCAGAGGTGTCTGCTGCAAGCGTCCCGGAAACTGTTCATGTTCGTTTGCCGGACTGGACGGGAGACACGAAGCCAGAAGCGTATCTGGAGATGGCGGAGAAGTTGTTGGCTTCCGGTGGCATTGATGAGAGCTTGTGGGTCGGCCATCTTGTTAGCCATCTATCTGAGAAGGCGAGGGAGGTATATGCGAGGATGGCAACCGAGGACGCAAACAAATACAGGAAATTGAAGGCCGAGATTTTGAACGCCTATGCGGTGTCCGCGTGTATTTATAGGCGTAATTTTTTCAGTTGGACTCGTCAGTCCAGTCAAGCCTATGAGGAACATTCGCGGGTCTTGTTGGAACAGCTGCAGAGATGGTTCAAGGGGAGCAAGGTTGAGTTACCTCAAGCGGTTGCGGAACTCCTGGTGCGTTACCGTATCGATCAACAGCTTCCGCCTGACTTAGCGTTGTTTCTTGTCGACAAAGACACTGTTTCCTTGTCAGACTGCGTCAACCTTATTGATAAACATGTTTTGGCGTGCAAAATGTTGCAAGTCACGCAGTCGCGTCGTAAGACGGAGGATTCTGCGATCAAGACCGCCCCCCGTCTGCCCGGCGGCTGGATCGAGGGGAAGGGTGCTCCGATGCCCTCCACTGGTGGCGGTCGCGAGCTGCAGGCCAGGGCACGGCCCTGGTGCGATTTCTGCAAACGTGTGGGGCACGGTGGAGACCGCTGCTTCTCTAACCCAGCTAGTCCGGCCTACCGAGGCAACCCTGCTGTTAAATCGGAGGGAGGTCAGTGGAGGTCATCAACTGGGCCCTCGCACACGACGGTGGCATCGGTGACAGAGGTCACTGCCACCGAGGCTAATTCCATTCATCCACTGTATCAGGATTATTCAGGGACAGCCTTAGTGGGTGGCCCTGATTCGGTGCTGAAGTTTGAGGCCCAATACCTTCGGGATACTGGGGCGACACTGTGTGTTCTCCGGGCGGGGGTAGTTCCGGCCTCTCAGATGCGTTATACCGGCGAGTATATCATCCTTCGGGGCATTAACCAGGCTCCTGGCCGGTATCCCCTTGCCCTCCTCGAGGTCCGGAGTGACATTTTTACGGGTCCAATGACCTGTGCGGTGGTACCCTACTACCCGGTACCCGGGGTCTCCTTGCTGATTGGCAATGATGCCATGGCCAGGGAGGAGTCATTGACTCTGACCTGTGGGGTGGTCACTAGATCCCAGAGTAAACAGGCGGAGAGAGTGGCGGAGTCAGACATATCTTCACTCTGGCCCGAGGAGCCTAGCGCCTCGACTCCAGTTCCCGACGGTGACGTTGCGTCAGTTGAAGTCCACCCGAGCCTCCCGTCAAGCCAACCTCAGGTGCCGTGCTCCTCAGGGACCGCTCCCGCCTGTAACACGGGGACCCCAGCTACGTGTTCGCCGGTCAGCGAATCCGGGGAGGAGGATCAGTCCTCCGAGGCGGTTAGCGACCTCAGTTCTGGGCCGGAAGTCACTCCCGCATTGTCTGCGGTAACCAGTTTAGTGGAGGATCAGCACTTCGATCCCACCCTTGCCATCCTCTGGGAAATGGGAGAAGACTCCGAGCCGGGACGGACAGGCTACTATGTGAATGGTGCAGGTGTGCTGATGCATAAGTATTCCCCAAAGAACATGTCCTCCACCCAGACGTGGAAGGTTCGACACCGAGTTGTCGTACCGGGGAGGCATCGTCAGTCAGTCATGCAATTGGCCCATGACAATATTTCCTCGGGTCATGTCGGAGCTGCCAAGACCTTAGCCAAGGTCAAGAATCAGTTCATAGGGCCCGCCATGTCGCGAGACATCAAGCGCTATTGCGCTAGCTGTCCCATTTGTCAACGACTCGGAAAAGGAGTGAAGGTTTTCAAGGCACCCCTAAAGCCCCTCCCCGTGATCAGTCAGCCTTTCCAGTTTGTTGCCGCTGATTTTGTCGGACCTTTGCCCAAAACCAGTTCCGGGAAACGCTATTTGCTCCTCGGTCCGTTTTCCCTCCTGTAAACGCTTTCCCCAACTTGAGTTTGGCCCCCTTGTCTCTCTATTGTGCTTTGTGTGAAGTGTAACTCTTGTGGGGTAGATATTAATGCGGTGTATTGTGTTTAATATTGTGTTGTGGATAAACCTGGTTCATTGTATAAGCCTGTTAACGATTACCGCCATCATATTGCCATATGATTTGCACCTACTACAAATACTGGTTTCAAAACGCCGTCTATCCGACGGGTTTTTTACTTAGGTGGGGAGGACTGTGAGAAACAACCTTGTTCTCACCAAATTAGTGCCCCGCCCACCACGTCACGTGACCTCCTTTCAGCCTCACGCGATTGGGTGGCTATTCGGCACGCGATTGGTGGAGGGGGAGAGAGCCGGCCGCCATCGTGTGCGACGGACGTGGCTCGAAGGCGTCGAGTGGAAAATAGAAAAAACGGGGAATTTTTAAGCCTCACGACAGCCGAGTTGTGCTGATCGTTTATAGTTCTGTATTTTAAGAGTGAGTAACTCCAGAAGAGAACGAGTGATTCCCGGATACCGTAGATTGGAACTGTGAGTCATATTGCCTGTGTCGTGTTTGGAGCTTCGGGTGCCGACAGTTCCTGCAGGCTTTGTGCTGTGTATTCCACTCTGTTACCATCCATTGTTTTTGAGATCGAGCCAATAAATCATCGTGCCTACCCCTAGAGGCCGGTTAAAACACAGTTGTGTTTATTGAGTTCTCTTTGTCCACCCCGTGGACTACTTGAAGCCCGGACATTAACGTCAGTATTCCGGGCTGGAAGCATTTAACAGCCAGAGTCGCGACAATATACATACATACATACATACATACATACATACATACATACATACATACATACACATACATACATACACATACATACATACATACATACATACATACATACATAATATATATATATATATATATATATATATATATATATATATATATATATATATATATACATACATACATACATACATACATACATACATACATATATATATATATATATATATATATATATATATTGTAACGGATTTGAGAATCCTGTTTGTACATATCACCCTGTGTAAATGTAATGATCCTTGTAAATACCTCCGTTAATTGTAAAGGTCAAAGGTCGTCCCCTTAGTTAGTCCATCGCATGCACGTAGAAAATCATATACCCTTCTAAATAGTTATTTCCTTATTATGTGTCCCAGTTTAAGGCTCTGTTGCCCATTAATTGACACTGAATTGCACCGACTCGAATAAGATAGATCCCCTTGTTCAAATTCCCCCAAAACCTCCATTTCCAACTGCGGCATTGCCAATCGCATTGCCAACTACATTTGCCACCATTACGGCGAGGTCATCTCGGAGAAGAAGGTGGGAGGAGTCAGCCAAGTGCCAGGAACAAGGCGTGGCTTTGCCAACGCCTCATCAAGGGGGGTGGGATCGGTGAGCCCTCGCGACCAATCCAGGCCGAGGCGAGCTCACCGATGGGCGTTTCTAAAAGACCGGCGGCTTGATCGCCACGCGCCTTATAAAAGGAAGTTGGGAGGGACTGCCCACCAGATGACCGAGGAAGCCCCCACAGGAGATGAGTAAGGAGTCCACCGCAGCTGAGTCCACCGCAGCCGAGTCCACCGCAGCTGAATCCACCGCAGCTGAGTCCACCGCAGTTGAGTTGAGCTTTGACGGCAGTTTCGACCCGCTGCTACGAAGAAACGCCGCCGTGCGAACGAGATTGAGAAGGGTCGGCGGCCGCTCACCTCGAGCCTTGTCATTTACACGAACCGGACCCGCATCCTTCCAGCTCTGTGGACCACCTGAACCTTCCTCCCCTTTCAGCCATTCGTTCCTGCCTTCATTCCCCATTCGTGTAAATCTGATTGTCGTCTGTTTGTCTGTGTTGTCCTGGGGTTTAAGTAAGACTGTATAGATAAGTAGAATTGCACTGTGTCTGCCTCTTCTGTAAATTATTTTCATTTCTTTCCTCCTCCTTGGTTTCTTTGGTTTTGTACAATAGTAATTAGTAATAAATCCCTTTTCTTCCTACCTTTGCCTTCCTTTCTTCACATCCATTCGTCTTTGTGATTTCCATCATTGAGTACCTGTGGCACGATTTGGCCAACGTTTAGGATAGGGTTTAGTACTGTTAATGGCTCAAGCCGCTGGCTGCTAAAAACCGCTCGGCAAATAACATCTTGCCCATGGTCTCGAGTGGAGCTACCCCCCCTGCCTTGCGGAGCGGGGTAGCTTCAGGAGCAGAGACGGCCAGTGCAAATAAAAGGGGGATTAACCCCCCCGCTAAGGGGAGTGCCGTGGTCCGTTTCCGTGACATATATATATATATATATATATATATATATATCAGTCACTATGCGACCTTCATATCATCAGTGGGGACCCGCCAGCAAGGTGTCCCATACAGCTGCTGCTGCACCTTGCTGGGAGCGATAAGCACCGCCTGCCACACGGTAACGTTATCTCTGGTATCCACTCATCATATGGAGTCGACCTGGATGCGGTTGGGAGTTACTAATAATTGGTATCTGTAATCTGGTTCTCCAACCTAATGAGCGAACATCATGACGTCATCGCCATGCATGTCCGCATTGCCTGCAAAGCTCCAGGGGAACCATCTAGCAGTGCGCCATTATGGATTATAAATTCAGATACTATCACAAGTCATGCAAAACTCACAGTTACCGACCTGGTTTCGCCCTATAAACCGAAAGGTTCACAGAGTTACAAGTGCATGGAAGGCTCACTGCGTTGCCCTGATGAAGCTCCAACAAGGGCGAAACCAGGTCGGTAACTGTGAGTTTTGCGTGCACTTGTGAGTATCTGAATTTATAATCCATAATGACGCACTGCTAGATGGTTCCCCTGGAGCTTTGCAGGCAATGCGGACATGCATGGCGATGACGTCATGATGTTCGCTCATTAGGTTGGAGAACCAGATTACAGATACCAATATATATATATATATATATATACATATATATATATATATATACATATATATGTATATGTATGTGTATATATATATATTTATCTATATATATATATACAGTGGAACCTTGACTTACGAGTGCCCCAACTTACGAGTTTTTCGAGATACGAGCCGTCGCTCGGGCGGTTATTGCTTTGAGATGCGAGCCGAGATCTGAGTTACGAGCTTTCGCCACCCGGTCACGTGGTTATCTTGCCGTGCAAGTACAGTATCTCTGCCGTATATCGCTGCATTTTTGTTTTCGCATGTTGGTTATTTTGAGTTTACGCCAGCCGCCACCAGGTGGGTTCTGGTCACGTGGTTATCTTGCCGTGCAAGTACAGTATCTCTGCCGTATATCGCTGCATTTTTGTTTTCGCATGTTGGTTATTTTGAGTTTACGCCAGCCGCCACCAGGTGGGTTCTGGTCACGTGGTTACCTTGCCGTGCAAGTACAGTATCTCTGCCGTATATCGCTGCATTTTTGTTTTCGCATTTTGGTTATTTTGGAAAATTTCTTAATTTTAACCATGGGGCCTAAGAAAGTGAGTGCCAAGTGCAGTGCTGAGAAGAAGAAGAGGATGATGAGCTTGGCTATAAAACACGCAATCGTCGAAAAACATGAGTGAGGTGTGCGTGTTGTCGACTTGGTGAGGCGGATGTGAAGGCAGCTGAAGATTTTATTATAACTTTTGCCGAACTGATAGAAGCCGAACGATACATCCCCCAGCAAATCTTCAACTGTGACGAGACAGGGCTCTTCTGGAAAAAGATGCCGAGGAGGACGTATATAACGGCAGAGGAGAAGAGCATGCCAGGCCACAACTTGTTCAGAGTGCCGGCGATAGCTCGCCTTCTCTTTGTGGAAAACACGGTGAGATCCTTAACATCCAACAACTAATGGGACGCAAACGGGGCGCCCAGTTTAGCGGTACACACATTGATGAATCACCCTGCCTGTGATTCACCCATGACAGGTTATAGCTGGGTCGGAATTCAAACCCAGGCTGGACAGTTTAGAGTCAAGTGTGCGTACCTCCAGTCCAGGCCATCCTGCCAACTTGTATGCTGCATACAGGTGAAATATAAAGCGCGAGATATTTTTATATATACTGTATATTTAAAAAAAAATTGGTGTGGTTTTTGGCGGGCTGGAACGGATTAATAGCATTTCAATGCATTTTAATGGGGAAATTTGATTTGAGAAACGAGCAATTTGAGTTACGAGCTCGGTCACAGAACGAATTAAACTCGTAAGTCAAGGTTCCACTGTATATATATATATATATAATATATATATATATATATATATATATATATATATATATATATATATATATATATATATATATATATATACATACAGACATATATATATACATACAGACATACATACATACATACATATATATATATATATATATATATATATATATATATATATATATATATATATATATAAATATATATATAATACAGTCACGTGATAAAGCAAGTACACCCGATGTAAAGTTTTGACTTTTTCAACATATTTCAACATACAGCTATTTGATCTTCATTTCAAGAATATTGATAGATAAAGGTGATATAATATAACAAATATAATGAAACATTTACATTTTGTAGTCCATTGTATAATTTAAATAAACATAAATGTAAATTTTGCATGTGGAAAAAGTAAGTACACCCCTACATTTATCACTACTTCAAATACCTAAAATTAGAATCAGGTGCACCAGCTCAGGTGCAAATGATTAGAACATTGTTCGAGAGGATCTTGGAGGAACCTGTCTTATTTAAACCTCAGACATTTCGTTTGGTTTGCCCTTTGTTGTTGAAGTGTGTGGCGTCACCATGCCTAGATCAAAAGAGCTCTCTGTGGCCTTCAGAAAGAAGGTTATAGATGCCTACGAGTCTGGGAAGGGATTTTAAAAGATCTCCAAACAATTTGAAATCAATCATTCGACTGTCCGGAAGATCATCTACAAGTGGAGAAGATTCCAAACAACTGCCAACTTGTTCAGGGCAGGCCGCCCCAGCAAGTTAAGCCCGAGACCAGACCACAAGTTGCTGAAATAAGTCTCTAAGAACCCCAGAATGTCATCACGGTAGGGACCTACAGGTAGCTCTTGCCACTGTTGATGTCAAAGTGCACGAGTCTTCCATTAGAAAGAGGTTGCACAAATTTGATCTACATGGGAGGTGTGCCAGGAGGAAACCTTTGCTGTCCATAAAGAACATCAGGGCAAGAGTAAAGCTTGCCAATGTACACCGAGGCAAAGACCAGCACTTCTGGAACAATGTGCTCTGGGCAGATGAGTCAAAGGTAGAGCTATTTGGCCACAGTACCAGAGGACATGTTTGGCGAAAACCAAAGACAGCATTTGACCACAAGAACCTGATACCAACTAACTGTAAAGCATAGTGGTGGAAATATTATGGTTTGGGGCAGCTTTGCTGCATTAGGGCCTGGGCAGCTCACCATCATATAATCCACTATGAATTCTTCATTGTGCCAGAGGGTGCTTGAGGATAATGTGAGGCCATCTGTCGGAAAGTTGAGGCTCATCCGAAAGTGGACCTTGCAACATGACAATGACCCTAAACATACCAGTGAATCCATCAAGGAATGGCTGAAAAGAAAGAAATGGAGGGTTCTGGAATGGCCAAGTCAAAGCCTGGATTTAAATCCCATCGAGATGTTGTGGTGGGATTTGAAACGAGCTGTGCATGCAGGAAACCCCTCAAACATCGCAGAGCTGAAAGAATTCTGCATGGAGGAGTGGGCAAAAATTTCTCCCAGTCGATGTCAGAGACTGTTAGACAGTTATAAGAAACGCCTACTTGAGGTTGTTTCTGCCAAAGGGGCAATACTACCTATTTGAGCCAAGGGTGTACTTACTTTTTCCACATGCGAAATTTGCATTTATGTTTATTTAAATTATACAATGGACTACAAAATGTAAATGTTTCATGATATTTGTGATATTATATCACCTTTATCTATCAATATTGTTGAAATGAAGATCAAATAGCTGTATGTTGAAATATGTTGAAAAAGTCAAAACTTTACATGGGGTGTACTTACTTTTTCACATGACTGTATTTGGCCACAGTACCAGAAGACATGTTTGGTGAAAACCAAAGACAGCATTTGACCACAAGAACCTGACACCAACTGTAAAGCATGGTGGTGGAAATATTATGGTTTGGGGCAGCTTTGCTGCATCAGGGCCTGGGCAGCTCACCATCATAGAATCCACTATGAATTCTTCATTGTACCAGAAGGTGCTTGAGGATAATGTGAGGCCATCTGTTGGAAAGTTGAAGCTCAACCGAAGGTGGACATTGCAACATGACAATGACCCTAAACATACCAGTAAATCCACCAAGGAATGGCTGAAAAGAAAGAAATGGAGGGTTCTGGAATGGCCAAGTCAAAGCCCGGATCTAAATCCCATCGCGATGTTGTGGCCGGATTTGAAACGAGCTGTGCATGGAAGAAATCCCTCAAGTTGAAACCAAAGCGTTCAGAATCATTGGAATCTCCCACGACGAAGCTAACTCCAAAGGCCTTTCACTCAATCACCGCAGGCAGGTTGGTGGTCTTTCCGTCTTCTACCAACTCATCTCCGGCCAGGCCCCCCCAGCTCTCTCTGGGCTCTGTCCCCCAAATATTCCTACAGGTCGCACAAGATCTGCCTGCAAACTTCTTATGGTTGAACTGCCAAAATCAAGACTCTCTGCTCACCTTCACTCCTTCATTCCTCTTTTCTCCCGCCTCTGAAACAAACTCCCTCACTCTCTTCAATCCCACTCCACCCTCCAGGTCTTTAAAACAGCTGTTCACCACCATCTCTTATCTTCCCCCATCCAAAACCTTGATCTCTTCTACCCCTGCTAATTTCACCCCAAATGCACTTTTTAAAAATACCAACTTCTGTCCTGGAAGTCCTTGGTGTCCTGGTGTTTTATACTTCAACCCCCCCCCCCCCTTCCCTCGCCTCCTCCCCCCAAGCCCTCTCCCTCCCACACATCTCCCGATGTCCCTGCTCTCAAATGTTGTGTTTGTGTGCTTCTCCTTCTCTCCCCATCTTGTCTACCGCTCCCTCCTTTTATATATTTTGTTTGTCTGTTTGATTTGTTTGTGAAATAAATGTTAGCTCTTTCACGAGCCTCGATTCTGTATACAAAAATAATAATAAATAAATAAATAAATAAATAAAAAATAATAATTTTTAAAAACATCGCACAGCTGAAAGATTTCTGCATGGAGGAGTGGCCAAAAACTTCTCCCAGTCGATGTCAGAGACTGGTAGACAGTTATAAGAAACGCCTACTTGAGGTTGTTTCTGCCAAAGGAGAAGTGTAGTACATAAATGCACTTCTCCATATCCTTGCACACATGTACATACGCATATATACTTACGCTCACATCCGGGATCTGCCTAGCAGGCACGTACGGCATCGGCCATTATAAAGCTCTCAGTGTTAAGTGTGGAAAATTTCTGAGGAGATTCGGTTGGCTCAATAGCGCAGTGGGCTGTCACCGCGTAAGTGATGGAGGTCCCTGGTTCGAGTCCTGCGTTGTCAGAATTTTCCACACGTGCCCCATGCAGGAATTCAATTCCTGTTTATGAAAAATTGTAGATGAGTTAATCTCCAATGCACTTCTACATATATTTGCATACACGTACATATAAGCATATATACTTACGCTCACATCCGGGATCTGCCTAGCAGGCACGTACGGCATCGGCCATTATAAAGCTCTCAGTGTTAAGTGTGGAAAATTTCTGAGGAGATTCGGTTGGCTCAATAGCGCAGTGGGCTGTCACCGCGTAAGTGATGGAGGTCCCTGGTTCGAGTCCTGCGTTGCCAGAATTTTCCACACGTGCCCCATGCAGGAATTCAATTCCTGTTTATGAAAAATTGTAGATGAGTTAATCTCCAATGCACTTCTACATATATTTGCATACACGTACATATAAGCATATATACTTACGCTCACATCCGGGGTCTACCTAGCAGGCATGTAAGACATCGGCCATTATAAAGCTCGCAGTGTTAAGTGTGGAACATTTCTGAGGAGATTTTGGTTGGTTCAATAGTGCAGTGGGCTGTCGCAGTGGGTTCAATAGCGCAGTGCATAAGTGATGAAGGTCCCTGGTTCGAGTCCCGAGTTGAGTCAGAATTTTCCACACTAGCATCACGCAGGAATTGAATTCCTGTTTCTTAAAAATAGATATTTATACGTAATTTTTTTTCTCTTTTTTTTTTTTTTTACAATCATCAAGGGGTTTGCAGGTGTAGGTGGGAAATTTGTAATACAATGATCAGAAAGTCTTACAAAAACAAAATCCACAGGAGATTTTAGAAGCTCCCAAATAAGTCCTGGTTTATTCTGCACTAAGACTTGCCTGTAATTGAAATAAACCTTGCCTTATCGAAAAGCGTGCTCTGCCATAATGTCAGTTTTGCAGAAAAGTTCGAAACGCATGAGAATTCTGATGGCTTCATAAAAGTTTAATGCATCCATTTTGAAATCCTAAATCACGAACACGGTTAAAAATCAATGTGTCACGTGTGCCAAAGACGTATGCTTTGTTCCGACTGAATTGAGGCTGCACAAATTGATTCTCACTGTCTTGGCATCTACACTTTTCAATGGTTAAAATGTAGATGGATCTTAAATCATTCTCTGGATAGTTTTTGGTGATTAAAAAAAAACTTATCCAGGTAAAATTATCCCAGCACTTCAGTTGTGCGGATTGCTGTGAGAAGCCATACATCAAAATAAGCACAGAGGTGACGTGTTTACTGAACATGACAAAAAATTGTCATGTCACGATCAAAACAAAAGCTCTGCACATGCTCACTTAGGGCTGTATCAAGGTGACAGAATAGCTGTAAAACACAGATAAAGCACAACACTTTATGCAGCAAGAGACTTCATTAGGTTGTATTTGTTTATTGATCTAAAATAACCTCTCTTGTCTCTCTCTGTCCCTATCCCTGCTGTCTCTGTCTCTATCTCTGTATCTCTCCATGCCCCCCCCCCCCCCCCACCCGTTCCTTTTCTTACTTGCTACTTCTCTTTTCTTTATTGAGGAATGGAGAGCAAGACAGCATTAACATTTCATGTAAGGTGACTTTGAGGCCTAAAGTCTCACCTCCTGCTGAAAACGGTTGGAATTGCGTTTTGTTATACAGTATTTTTTATTGACTAGTACTGGTGTTAGGCTTATCCTTTTTAGTTTATAGTGATTTTCCTTTTGTTTGTTTTCTTTCTCTTCGTTTGGCCTCTCCTGCCCGTTTGCCGAGGAAATGGTGGCGGAACTCACAAATCGTGATGAATCGTTATGTTTGCGAATCTCACTCGCAAGCATGAAATATATAGTCTGCACTCCTCTGGAAGGTATTGCCATTGGGAGTGTGGTTGATTCATTTCCCAAATATTTCCCAAATGAAACGATCATTTCCCAAATATTGAATATTCCATTGCGAATTAAGCAGGATGATGCGAAGCATGATGTCTTTTAGGTTTAGGAGAAGCGTGTGTATATATGGTCTTGAAGAACGGGAATGAAGAGTTGAACTTGTGATTAAAATTAACTCTGGATGTGCACTATTGCCACAGATTCCCTAGATAGGAGAACCCTGGGTACCCATTCTGTACGGATGGGCATACCCAGGGTTACACATATCTAGGGTTAAACTGCTTTATAATAATATTTCTAGTGTGGTTAAGATCAATAATAAGCTTGCCACACCGTTTTTTTCTGAACAGTGGAATTTGACATGGTGCCCTCTCTCTGGGTTGCTCTTTGCGCTCTAGATTAATGGAGTTTGTGTTTTCATATCTTGAACGACCGAGATCAAGGTGTTGTTGGCATATGCCGATGATATCCGATATGTGCTTTTTTGTGCAGGACTGCAATGATAACACCATTGTTCATTGTTTATCCTTATTCAGAAAGGCTTCTTCAGTTAAGGCAAATTGGAGCCAAATGTGTGCCCTTTGGCTCAGTCCATCTTGTCACCTGGCATCAAGACTTCCTGCTCCGCTCTCATGGATTAACGATGGCATGAAATGCCTTGGGGTGTTCTTGGGTGATGATGCTGTCGTAGAAAATAATTGGGCTAATTTGCTCGATTTTGTTGAGGTAAAATTGCAAAAATTGAAAGGTTTGTTTACAACTGGTCCTATCATGAAAGAAACTCAGTTATTAACAGTTTGGTGGCCTCTACCCTATGGCACAGATTTTCTATGCTGCATACTCGATAGCATCACTTCAATAACTGCAGATGTGTTTTGTGTGTTTCTTTTTTGGAATTGAAAACACTGACCAGAGGTTCTCAATTTGCCCTCAACAGATCAAAAACCGGAGGCCAAGGCTTAGTTGATATAAAGTGCAGTTAATGGCCTTTCGCCTGCAACTTGTTCTGCACATGCTATATACACGCCCTTCTCCATCATGGGTCAACATTGATCGTCACCTGTTGCAACATGAAACGGAGACTATGTTATGACCTTGCGTTATTTTGATGGATCCTTATAACGTTGATAAGTCTCCCCCGCTGGGTTTCATTAGAGTGTATTATATGCATGGCATTTTTTATGATAATATATACCAGCATTCCTACACAAAGCACATGCTCCTTGTAGAAATTTTATTTTACAACCCCTATCTTAATGGCATGCCTGCTGATTAAAGGTGTTTTATTCAAGATTCAAGATTCAAGAGTCTTTATTATCACATGTCCCATACAAATATAAGGCAGTAAAATTCTTAAGTATTAGCTCCTCGACTTTGCAGTAACAATAAATAAATAACAATATACAGACTTGGCATTTAATATGGAATATTTTTTTTTTCTTGACTTGGGTTTACTTTCTTTACTCAGTATATCAATCTGGTGAGTTTCTTTTACACTTTGGTGATTTATTTGTTAAAAGAACCATGTCACTGATTGTCTGTCGCAGCAAGAAGTCAACAACAGGATTATATCACAGGTGGCGTGGCAAAATGTACGGACAGATGCATTTGATGATTGGCTTCACAGTCGGGTATACAAGGGTTGTTGCGTTCTGTATTAGTGGAAAACAACTGCTGCACGTCTCCAAAAGTTATTGTCGCTTCCTCTGGAGATGGTCCGTCAACTCGACTATTCTGTTTGTCATGGAGTGGTGGCTTTTTGAAATTACGGCATGAAACAGCGTGCTATTGCTCGGCAGTATGGCATCACTCAACGTCAGATGTCAAAGATCCTGAAACAAAATGCTCAGAGGGGTGTCCCTACTCCAATACCGAGGCCAGGACGTGCCCGCAGAACCACAAGGAGGGATGATCGCCAGCTACACCGGTTAGTCCGCAATGGCTATACAAAGTCAGCTAATCGGCTTAGGGCTGAGTGGCAGCAACTGACAAATGTGCCTGTATCCAGAAGGCTAGTCAACCAACGACTGGTTCAAGCAGGCTATCGTGCCAGGCGTCCCCTGAGAAAGCCACGCCTGACCAGACAACACAGCCAGCGCCGATTTCAGTGGGCCAGAGAGCACCGTCAATGGCAGCCAGGACACTGGAATCACGTGACCTTCAGTGACGAGTCTAGATTTCTGGTCTATCGTCAAGATGGCCGCGTCCGAGTGCACAGACAAGTACATGAAGCCCACAACGAAGATTGTATAGTGCCAAGAGTCCAAGCTGGAGGTGGTGGGGTGACCGTTTGGGCTGCTTTTCATGCAGGGGGCAAAACTGACCTGGTTGTTCTGAATGGAAACCTGAACCAGTTCAAGTACAGGGTCATTCTGGAAGAAACATTGTTTCCATTTGCTCGTGCAGCCTTTCGAGGAAACTTTGTCTTCCAAGATGACAATGCACAGCCTCATCGTGCTCGCATGATCCAACACTTTCTTGCTGACAGTGGTGTAGAGCATATGGAGTGGCCTGCCATGTCCCCGGATATGAATCCGATAGAGAACCTGTGGGCAGAATGAACGCGTCAAATCGACAACTTGGACCAGCAGCCGACCTCTGTGCGTGAATTGCAGCAGGCTATTGTCACTGCATGGCAAGCGATTCCTGTCCAAACCTTGGCAAATCTCGTGAACAGCATGCCTCAACGTGTACGTGCTCTCCTGAATGCTCGTGGGGGTTACACAAAGTACTGAACTGTAATTTTACTGTCCGTAATCCCAGTCGTAATTTAACTTTTGTTTTTGTTAAAAAAAAATTTGGCTAATGTGCAAAATAAAGAGATACTTCTGGAAAACGTACAGAAGTTTAACACAGTACTGTCCATGAATTGAGTTCGATATCAGTTTACATCACTTTCAAGGATCAATGTATTTGCTTCGAAATGTCAAATGTGGTTTTTGTTTCTTTTAAAGGTCACATTAACAAAATCTAGAATAATTTCAACATAATTCCAATGAACTTTTGGTTCTAAGACATCTTGAAAAGTAAGTTCACCCCCACAAAAAAAATATTCCATATTAAATGCCAAGTCTGTAAAATAAGAAATAGCAACAATAATAACCATATATAAGAAGAATAAAAACTAAGTAGCAGCTCTAATAATAATAAGTAGCAGTTTTTCATTAATAAAGTGATAACAGCGGCAATAACATAAGAATAATAATAGTAAGTAGAGAATAATAATGGCAAATAGCAGCAATAATAATAGTAAGTAGAGAATAATAATGGTAAATAGCAGCAATAATAATAGTAAGTAGAGAATAATAATGGTAAATAGCAGCAATAACAATAATAAGTAGAGAATAATAATGGTAAATAGCAGCAATAATAATAGTAAGTAGAGAATAATAATGGTAAATAGCAGCAATAATAATAGTAAGTAGAGAATAATAATGGTAAATAGCAGCAATAATAATAATAAGTAGCAGCAATAATAAAGTGATGAACAGTGATAATAAAGTGATAACAGCGGCAGTAATAGAAATATAAGTAGTGTGTAGCAGTCAAACAGGCAACAGGTCACCGGCAATCAGTGTTCATTGATCATGAGCCTGGTTGCCTGATGAAAAAAAACTGTCTCTTAGCCTGTTAGTCAGCATTTTGTTGATATGAAAACAAATTAAACCAGTTGCAGATCTTATAAGCCCAAGTCACAGTTGGTTTGGAGCTATCCTAGCACATCTGGTTGGCATCCGATACTCGAGAATTGTGCCACTTGTATTATGGCGTGTACTTCGTACCCTCGCAAATAATGGAGTAGGTACAGACCTAGTGTCTTCTTCGACCTTTCCTGAAATTTCATACAATTTTTCTCTTGTAAACTGTTCTCATTGTACCTCCATTGGCAGAGGCTCGAATGTACAGCTTGGTTTTCCAACACGGAAAGATCTTTATTTGGGTTGTGTTAAATTCCTTTTGCAATGACAAATAATACAATGGAGGGTTAGATGGAGAGACCTCATGCTTTGTTCTCCATCTAATTTTTTCCTAATCGGAAAGGTTTTTATAACCCCTCAATACCGCGACGACATGGTGTCCTCCAATGGAGGACAGTAGATTGGATTCTCCCTTCAAATCACTTGATACACCAGTTTTCAAATCTCTTCCCAGATGATTGTGCATTTTATACGAAGCCTGAAAGCGTTTTTCACATTTATATTGAACTAGCATGGTACCCAACATTTCCCAGTGTTGTTCCAATCCTGTTGGCATTTAAAAGAAACCAAATATTGCTATTTTTTTCATTTTCTTGTGGGGACCTAAAACACTTCCATACACCATGAAGAAATGGGGGATCAGGGATCATTATTACCTTTCATATAATGGAGATACATGCCTATAGAGCAATATACTGTGTGTGTGTGTGGTGTGTATGTGAGTATATGTGTATGTATGTATATATATATATATATATATATATATATATTGTTGCGGATATGAGATTGGCATCCATCCATATCCGCTTGTAAATATTCCCCTATTTCCTCCATACTTCCCAACTATCCCCAATCCCCCATTCCCTAGTCCCATTTTCTGTAAACAACACTCTGTAGACCCGACCTTCCCCTATTTCCCCCATTAAATGTCGCATCCAGGTCCACCGCATCTCACGTAGACAACTATAGGACATCTTGCTAGTTATTCTTAGTCTATGTCAGTTAAGGACTCGTTTCCATTAATTCTGACTCTTCGTTGCACCAGAATGTGATTGTATGGCACCGTTAGGAAGTTTAGGACCTCCCAATACCTCCCCGCAGCTCTTCCTCATGGTACAACAACAACAACAACAGCGGCGGCGGCGCGGGGAGTGTGCGTCCTCACTCCGGCTTGGTTGGTAGGGGGTGTTGAAAGGGCACCAAGCCTTTCCAACGAGCCGCCATCGAGCATGTGCTCGACGGGGTTACCACGTAGGGGCTCGCTGTCAGCTCCTCGTCAAGGGCGGAGCCCGGTAACCCCCCGCACCCAATAGAAGCGGCGGACCGCTCCCATCTGGGGCGGAGCCAACGAGCCGAGGGCGTGTCACTCCCCGCTGAGCATGCGCAGGAAGAGGGAGGTGACGTCAGATGCGCCCTCAGCTTGGAGAGAGAAGACGCCACCTCCGAGCGCTGCAATACCTCCCCGCATCTCTGGACCGGACCGTGTTTGATTCTGCCCCTGAGCCAAGGTGCACCTTGTGCTATCGACTGCCTGTCCTTCCCTGCCATCAATCCCTGTGTAAGTCAGTCTTGTTCCGTTTGTCTGTGGTCTGTCGGGGATAAGATAAGACTGTAACTAAGTGCCCATCTTTTCTGTGCTTTACCTCATACCTTGTAATCTACCCCTTTTCTCCACCACCAATTATATCCTCCTCCGGAGGTCTTGAGAACTGTACCCCTTGTGTCGTTTCATTTATCCCAGTCGTTGTGTCTTTTCCATCATTGATTTAGCATAGCGCGACCAGGTCAACGTCGGGTGGAATCGGGTGAGTTGGGGAAGAATCGGGGGAATTGTTAGGTCGCGGCAATACCACCGCTCGGTAAATAACATCAAATCCGCGATCCGTAACAACTGGTGTCGAGGACTGAGATCGGACCCGAAGCGCGCTTAACGCGCTCAAAATTACAAGTGACCGAAATTTGTTTTGTTGTAAAATAAAAACCCGAATTTTGAAAGTCGCGCTATGGCAGATCAAGACGGCTGGGTTCCGGTAGAGGAGAGTGAGGCAGGGTCGATCCAGGACCAAATTGAGGGACATGAGGAGAGCGAAGCAGTGAGGGCGGCAGGTTCGCAAAATGCCGTCCTCGCGCACGAGGTTGCGGGCGCGCAAAATGGCGCCTCGCACATTGCTACGGCGGCCGCACCCGCTGCACAAGTGGGAGGGATGGCCCAAATGCAGGCCCTCATGGAGCAATTTATGGTACAAATGCAGGCGTCCCTCAACCTGCAGAAGGACGATATGAGGGCTAATAGTGAGCAAATGAGGTCTGATAGTGAGCGATTGGGTGAGCGATTGGAGGGCCAAATGGGGGTAATGAGGGACGAAGCGAGGGGTACCGGTGAGGGGTTAGAACAAAGGATGGGGGCCCAGATCGGAGGGTTAGGGAGTAGAATAGAGGGATTAGACAAGGAGATTAGGGGAAATACAGGAGGGGTTAATGGGGGTAGAAAACAGAATGGCCGCTCAAGAGAATCAAATGGAAGGGATGCAAAAGGGGTTAGAGGGGTTAGAAAACAGTATGGAAGGCAAATTGAGGGACATGAGGGACCAAGCGGAAAGGGAAGTTAAAAAAATGGGGCAGCAGATAGAGGAGGTCAGAATGGGGGTAGAAACTAAATTGGATGCTCACAGGGAGGAAATGGAGCAGATGAGGGTGGCATCTGGGCAGGAGATGCAAGTGATGGGAGAGGAGATCAGAAGAGGTGTGAGTGAGGAGGTCGGAGGAGTGCGCGAGGAGGTGAGGCACTGTAAGGAGCGCATGGAGAAGGAGGTGAGAAAGGGGACTGTAAAATTGCAAGGGGGTATAGAGGAGTTGACGCTGGGAGTAGAACAACTGACAGTGGGACAAAAGGAGTTGGGGGACCAGGTAAAGAAGAACACAGCGGTAATAGAGGGTTTAAAATCGACACAGAAGGAGATGAAAAAGGACGTAGGGGTAATTAAAAAAGAGTGTCAGACGGTACATGAGGACCTGACGAGGAAAATGAACAAGGTGGTAGAGGTGATGGAGGTTAAAGAGCGGGAGGTGCGGGAGCACATAGAAAAAAATAAGGTGGAGTTAGAGGAAGAACTTAAGGGGGCGCACGAGGAGATGAAGGAGGTGAAGCAGAAATTAGAAGAAGTGGAAGAAGGGGTGAGCGAAATTAAGAAGCGATGGAGAGAGGATAAGAAAGAGATAAAGGAGGAAGTAAAAGAATTGGTCCAAAGTCTGTGTTCGGATCGTGATGATGTGCTCATTAACCGGATGAGGGATTCGCAGGTGATGGAGGAGAAGCGAAGAGAAAGAGGACCCGGTGTAAGTGGTGACCAATATGGTCGTGCGTATGATGCGCCAGGTGATTTAATAAGCTTGGGGGTCGAGATAGACCCGGATGTTCGTGAGAGGCCAAGAGTGAGGTGTATGGCTGGTCCGGAGGGTATGGAACGAGGGTGCGAGCGAGAGGGTCCGGTGATGGGAGAGGTGCGAGGTGTGAGTGAGCAAGGTTGTGGTGGTATGGAATGGGTAGCGGGTTGCGGAAGTGTGACCCATGCATCGACACCAACAGGGGTAGTTTTTAGAGGGACAGGGGAGGCACGGGAGCCCCTTGGGGGTAATGTACTGTGGGGGCCCGGCCGGTTCGGCCCCGCGCTGACCCCGCAAGGGGCGACGCACGGGGTCCGGCAGGCGGGCAACGACTCGCATACGAGGTGGTCCCACAAGGTCCCACTCGCGCCGTATGACGGCAAGAGTGATCTACGCGCGTACCTGGCGCAGTTTGACTGTGTGTGTAAGGGCAACGGTTGGGGTGAGGACGAAGGTGGAGTACACCTGGTGGCCGCATTGCGCGGCGCGGCGGCGGAGGTGCTGACGGCATTACCACCGGGTGCTCTCACCCTGCCAGCCCTCCGCGACGCCCTAATTAATCGATTCGGCATTGAACAGCAGAGCGAGCTTGTTAAAGCTCAGCTCGCGCTGGGAAAACGCAAGCCCCAGGAAGCCATCGGGGAACTTGCCGACGACATTCGCCGCGCAGTGGGGATCGCACATGCTAGCATGGCAGCGGATTCCCGGGAAAGCCTGGCGCTGGACCATTTTATCCAGGCCCTCCCGGATATTGAGCTCCGGCAACAGCTCGCCATGTGGCGCCCGCAGACTCTGAGCCAGGCGGCTGACGCTGCGGCCCGTTGGGAAGCAGCGAGGCCCCTGGCCCGGGGGAGCGAGCGTCACGCAATGGCGGTCCGCCAGGTGGGACCCCCGATGGAGGGCGGACCCCTTAGGGGGCCCGCCCCCGACGTCAGTCCTGACCTGGCGGGCATGGTCCGGAGGCTGGTGGACCAGCGCCTGGCGGGACCTGGACCATGGCAGGCGGCCCCGGAAGTGGCCCGCGGTGGACCACGAACGGGTAATCCAATTCGGACCTTCAGGGGGGGAAATTTGGAATTCCGGAGACAAGCACCTTATCAGGTGAGGTGCTATACCTGCAACCGTCTGGGTCACCTGGCGCGGCACTGTCGAGCCACGCGCCGGGATGATCCCCGGCGGTTGAGGCCCTTAACTCCGCCCAGGGGGGAGCGGGTTAGCCGACCCCAGACACCCCCCCGCCAGACCCCGGGAAACTAGAAGGCCTTACACCGGCGAGCAGGCGCCCCCGTGGATTGCCTCGGCTTTAGATGCCGAGGCGGGACCCAGTACCTCTGAATAAGGGGGGCTTATTAGTGCCAGAGGACTGGGGGATTGATGAGCGATGGGCCCGGTGGGTAAGGGTGGCATCCCTGCCACCCTTCCCATGAGCGGGGGCAAATGCGCTATAGATTATGGGGTGTATGGCAGTGAAAACTAGCCCGGGTGGGTTAGGATATTGTGTGTAGGGATCTAGCGAAGATGACATTAGGTAACGTTAAGGGTAGTTTAGGGACTGATACCTGTAGTGGGGACGCAGGTAGATTAGAGTGGATGATAATGACGTGGTATGTGCTTAGTTTAAAGGGAAGACGGGGAGCACTAAGTTAGCAGGGTAACAGGTAGATGAGATGATGCCGTGTGTGTGAGGATTGAACAGGTGTGATTGCACAGGTGTGCAACTGGACAGGTGTGTGGAGCAGTGTATGAGTAGTGAGTGTTGTGGATCAGCGCGAATGCGCTTGGGGGAGAGAAGGGTGCAGGCGGCACCAAGTATGAGAACACAGGTGTGCAAGTACAGGTGTGTGGAATACATGGAGTATTGGAATGAGTGGTGTGGAGAGAGTTGGAGTAAGTGGTACGGAGTGGTGTGCATGGTGCGAAGGTGTGGATGGGGGAAGAGTGGACCCCTTTCACGAGTACCCGGGCGGGTAGTTTAAAGAATAGTTAGAAGGTATAGGTAAATTGTGGTTGGATATTGGCATTTGTGGTGCGGTTGCAGAATGGTATTGTGAATGGGTGCATTAGTGTTGTGGAAATGGCTGGGCGTGTAGCCTGTTAGTGTGTGTAGTTGGTTTGGGCACTCCACCACTGTGAGGATGTCGGCCAGGTGAGGCCGCAGGTGGGCTCTGGGAGCCGTTAGTGTCAGTGGGTGCCTGAGGATCCCGGGTGTGGATCGGGCAGCCCGTGCCAGAGAGGGCACTGAGGGGGTGAGAGTGCGAGAGGGCCTTCCCCAGTTAGTTAGGTTAGGGTGAGGAGCAGGTAAGCTCGGGTGGCAACTACAGTGGTGGAGGTGTGCAGGTGGGTAGACCTGCTGGGAGAGCTACACGTCACAGCCCAGGAATTGTGCGAGGGCACCGGGAGATGAATCGGGGGAGTGAGACCCCAAATTGAGAAGCACCACAGTTTGGGCAATGGGAATTGGTTTTTAGAACCCATAGTGTAAGTTGGCCAATGGATTGGCAGGGAAAGACCCCGGGTAATGTAAAGTTGTTAAAGTCATTTAGGAAATAGTTAGGATTGATGAACCTGTCACACCATACGCAGCCACTTACCTGAGGTGATGATGATGACTCCACACCTGTGTTTTCTTTGTTCTGTGTGCAGGAAAGGAGAATTGCTGTGTGGATTTGTGAGACGCATCACGACGTGGATGAGACATTGGGGTGATTCCATCTCTCCCTCCTTAGGAGGGACTGATGATGAATTGGTGATGGCAAATTTGGATGTTGAGTTGGAGATGGCAAATTTTGATGAGAGTTGGAAATGGCAAATTTGATTGGTTAGGAGGGAGAGAAGACGAATTTGGTTTATGGGAGGAACGGGGAAGACAGTAGGGACCTTTGTTGATGTGTAAAGTAGATGTTTATGGGTAGTGTTGTGTTTTGTGGATACAGTAAGGGGTAAGGGAGGGGCAATGTAGGTTACCTGGTGGGGGGGGGGGGGGCGTACGGTAGGAACGTGCCTGTCTCACCTGGTTCCCATGTGCCCCTAGTGTGCATTACCTAATATTGCGTGCACTTTTGCGCCCTTACCACCTTACTCACTTGTTTCTTTTGTCTCCCACCTCCGAGGATCTGGCTTTGGGGCAGAGAGAGAGGAGAGAGAGGTGCTGGCTCCGCAGTTGTGGGCCTGTACTTTCGCTGCTTGCTGCCTGGATCGATACACCATATGGACCGCAATTTTTGTGGCCGCCCACAATGGACCGCAGTCTTTTGCGGGCAAGCACCACCTGTTGATGGACCTTTGGGTCAGCGTGGCACCTATGCCATACAGGTGAACCACTTATAGTTGGCCCCCCTGACGGCCACAATTTAGAAATGGACGCGGTTGGCGCCTTTCTTTATTTTTAAAGAAGCCAGAAGGCCAAGTGCACTCCAGGAAGGCAAGACCAGCGGCAGAACATCGGCCGGCTGCGACACCACCGGTGACCATGGACACTTAATTGTGCATTTTTTGTATTGAACACTTTATTGGTGCACCGGATGGTGCTGACTGTGTGTATGGGGTGGTGCTTTTGGTGCTTGGATGGGGTGCTCTGCACATTAATAAAGGCCGTAGGGCCACAGGGCACTCGTGGGTTGGTGTATCGATGCTGGCATGCGTGCTCTCTCTCTATGCATAACATCTGCATGTGTTCCTCAAAGAACAGGTCCTGGATCGTAGTGTAAATATCAGTGTAGTCTTGTATAAATGATGCTCCCTACCGGCTGTATGTTTAGTTTGAGGATTCTTTCCGCGATTCGGTTATCCTGTGGGTGTGTTTCTGTGAGGAGAAGGGTGCAACGTCGCAGGGGGACATATTTACTCATTTGTGAACATCTGTAAAACTGTCGCACTCAGGGTTGAGTTAATAGTAGAGGGAACTACATCTGAGTGCCACACTAAAGTAAGTAAAAATTTATCGGGTCGAGACGCCCCGAGGTAGAGAAGGGTGCAATGTTGCGGATATGAGATTGGCATCCATCCATATCCGCTTGTAAATATTCCCCTATTTCCTCCATACTTCCCAACTATCCCCAATCCTCCATTCCCTAGTCCCATTTTCTGTAAACAACACTCTGTAGACCCGACCTTCCCCTATTTCCCCCATTAAATGTCGCATCCAGGTCCACCGCATCTCACGTAGACAACTATAGGACATCTTGCTAGTTATTCTTAGTCTATGTCAGTTAAGGACTCGTTTCCATTAATTCTGACTCTTCGTTGCACCAGAATGTGATTGTATGGCACCGTTAGGAAGTTTAGGACCTCCCAATACCTCCCTGCAGCTCTTCCTCATGGTACAACAACAACAACAACAACAGCGGTGGCGGCGCGGGGAGTGTGCGTCCTCACTCCGGCTTGGTTGGTAGGGGGTGTTGAAAGGGCACCAAGCCTTTCCAACGAGCCGCCATCGAGCATGTGCTCGACGGGGTTACCACGTAGGGGCTCGCTGTCAGCTCCTCGTCAAGGGCGGAGCCCGGTAACCCCCCGCACCCAATAGAAGCGCCGGACCGCTCCCATCTGGGGCGGAGCCAACGAGCCGAGGGCGTGTCACTCCCCGCTGAGCATGCGCAGGAAGAGGGAGGTGACGTCAGATGCGCCCTCAGCTTGGAGAGAGAAGACGCCACCTCCGAGCGCTGCAATACCTCCCCGCATCTCTGGACCGGACCGTGTTTGATTCTGCCCCTGAGCCAAGGTGCACCTTGTGCTATCGACTGCCTGTCCTTCCCTGCCATCAATCCGTGTGCAAGTCAGTCTTGTTCCGTTTGTCTGTGGTCTGTCGGGATTAAGATAAGACTGTAACTAAGTGCCCATCTTTTCTGTGCTTTACCTCATACCTTGTAATCTACCCCTTTTCTCCACCACCAATTATATCCTCCTCCGGAGGTCTTGAGAACTGTACCCATTGTGTCGTTTCATTTATCCCAGTCGTTGTGTCTTTTCCATCATTGATTTAGCATAGCGCGACCAGGTCAACGTCGGGTGGAATCGGGTGAGTTGGGGAAGAATCGGGGGAATTGTTAGGTCGCGGCAATACCACCGCTCGGTAAATAACATCAAATCCGCGATCCGTAACAATATATATATATATATATATATATATATATATATATATATATATATATATTTATTTATTTATTTATTTATTTATATACGAAGGGCAGGCAGGCAATAAGTAACCTTAAAATATTTTTCATAACTTGTTTTTTGCATGTACGTGTGTAACAACTGTTATTTTTCAACATAATCTCCATTGCGTTCAATCCATTTTTTCCAGCTCTTTACTGAGGCCTGGATTCCTCGAGAATTTTTTTATTTTGGTTGCTTGTGTAGCCATTCGTGCACCACCTCTTGGACCTCTTTGGCGGATCGGAAAGTGGTTCCACCAAGCGTCTCTTCAAGTGGCCCAAAAATGTGGTAATCTGAAGGGGTGGGGTCTGGCGAGTAGAGTGGATGAGGAAGACACTCCAAACGCAGGTCCTCGATTGTTGCTGCTGTAGCACGGGCAGTATGAGGCCTAGCATTGTCATGCTGCAGCAAAAGACCGGCAGTGAGAGGTCCATGACGTTTTGATCTGATTGCTGGTTTCAGATGATTTTTAAGGAAGTCGCAGTATGATGCACTGGTGACTGTGGTCCATCTGGGCAAGTAATGCTCTTCACGTGGGCCTCGGCTATCCCAGAAGAGCGTCAGCATCACTTTTCCCGTGGAATTTTTTGTGTGGAATTTTTTGGTCTTCAGTGAAGTTGAATTGCGCCACTCTTTGCTTGCCCTCTTCATTTCTGGCTGAAAGTAGTGGACCCAGCTTTCATCCCCAGTCACTACGCGCTGTAAGAAAGCATTGCCTTCTGTTTCGTAACATCGCAGAAGTTCTTCACATGCGTCCACTTGCCGCTCTTTCAGTTCGGGTGTGAGTTGTCTAGGAACCCACCTTTCAGACAGTTTGCGGAACCCCAGCACGTTGTGAATGATATGGTGTGCTGAACCATGGCTAATGTTCAATTCGGAGACCACTTCATCCAGCGTAACACGACAGTTTTCCCTTAGCACATGCTCCACTCCTGCAACCATTTCTAGTGTGTTGGCTATGTGAGGCTGGCCTGAGTGAGCAGTGTTTGCGACACTGGACACTCCACTTTTAAACTTCCTGTCCCAGTCATACACCTGCTGCAGCGAAAAATATGCATCATCATATTGCATCTTCATTCTGTGATGGATTTCACTGGGATTCGCACCCTCACTTCCCAAGAAACGGATGACAGAACGTTGTTTCTCCCTGGTGCATGCTTCTGAGGGAGCCACCATCTTGGAACTGCTTTACTGACGTCATACGCTCAATGTTGCCAAATCTAAAAGGCAAAACATTACTCTTACCCATAGATATTGCATATGTCACCCACAACTACACACATTACATTCTCAAATGTATATCGCCATTTTAAAGTTACTTATTAGTCCCCTACCGGTGTACACCGGAGGGGAATACAGGTTTGCACTCCGTCCCTCCGTCTGTCAGTCTGTCCGTCTGTCAGTCCGTCACACAAAGAACAGTTTTCCGGACTTTTGTTTCTAAACTCTTAATGCTAATTATTTCAAACTTGGAACATGGTTTCCTCATGATAAGTTACAGATCAAGTTCGAACTTCACGACGTTACGATCATTTTTGACAAAGTTATAGCACTTTGAACTTTGGTAATTTCCCCAACAGTTTTCCGGTCGACAGACTGCCGGTAGGGGACATGTATTGCAGCGCAATACTCAGAATGCTTGTTGATTTGCCCTTGTGTGTGTATATACAGTGCATTCAGAAAGTATTCAGACCCCTTCACTTTTTTCACATTTTATGTTGCAGCCTTATGCAGAAATCGTATAAATTCATTTTTTTCTCATCAATCTACACTCAATACCCCATAATGACAAAGAGAAAACAGGATTTTAGAAAGTTTTTGCAAATTTATTTAAAAAGAAAAACTGAAGGATCTGGGCAGTCTGTTGTCATTGATCTACTCCCTCAAACTTTTGTTTACGTGGTTGTGAAGTGTTTTTAACAATGTGATGGTGGTTTTGAATCACGTGGTGGTGAGGTATTTTGAATTATGTGGTGGTGAGGTGTTTTTAAATCACGTGGTGTTGAGGTGTTTTGAATTACGTGATGGTGAGGTGTTTTGAATTACTTGGTGGTGAGGTGTTTTGAATTACTTGGTGGTGAGGTATTTTGAATTATGTGGTGGTGAGGTGTTTTAAAATCACGTGGTGGTGAAGTGTTTTGAATTACTTGGTGGTGAGGTGTTTTAAATTAGGTGGGGTGAGGTGTTTTAAATTACGTGGGGGTGAGGTATTTTTAATTGCATGGGGGTGAGGTGTTTTGAATTACTTGGTGGTGAGGTGTTTTAAATTACATGGTGGTGAGGTGTTTTGGATTACGTGGTGGTGAGGTGTTTTAAATTAGGTGGGGTGAGGTGGTTTGAATTACTTGGTGGTGAGGTGTTTTGAATTACTTGGTGGTGAGGTGTTTTGAATTACTTGGTGGTGAGGTGTTTTGAATTACTTGGTGGTGAGGTGTTTTGAATTACTTGGTGGTGAGGTGTTTTGAATTACTTGGTGGTGAGGTGTTTTGAATTATTTGGTGGTGAGGTATTTTAAATTACATGGGGGTGAGGTGTTTTGAATTACTTGGTGGTGAGGTGTTTTAAATTACTTGGTGATGAGGTGTTTTGAATTATGTGGTGGTGAGGTGTTTTTAATTATGTGGTGGTGGGGTGTTTTAACTTACATGGTGGTGAGGTGTTTTGAATTACGTGGTGGTGAGGTGTAATCTTCCCAAACTTCCAGTCTGCACCTACCCTTCCCATATGTATGTGCTGAGGGGTTCTTTTTGTATTTTATATATTTTTTCAACCTAAATCTTCAACCTAAATGCTTATAAAAATGTAATATCACAAACATGACAAATACATTTGTGCAAAATAATACAGTACACAGTCACGTGAAAAGGTAAGTAAGTACACCCCATGTAAAGTTTTGACTTTTTCAACATATTTCAACATACAGCTATTTGATCTTCATTTCAACAATATTGAAAGATAAAGGTGATATAATGTAACAAATATCATGAAACATTTACATTTTGTAGTCCATTGTATAATTTAAATAAACATAAATGCAAATTTCGCATGTGGAAAAAGTAAGTACACCCCTACATTTATCACCACTTCAAATACCTAAAATTAGAATCAGGTGCACCAGCTCAGGTGCAAATGATTAGAACATCGTTAGAGAGGATCTTGGAGGAAACTGTCTTATTTAAACCTCAGACATTTAGTTTGGTTTGCTCTTTGTTGTTGAAGTGTGCGGCGTCACCATGCCTAGATCAAAAGAGCTCTCTGAGGCCTTCAGAAAGAAGGTTATAGATGCCTACGAGTCTGGAAAGGGATTTAAAAAGATCTCCAAACAATTTGAAATCAATCATTCGAATGTCCGGAAGATCATCTACAAGTGGAGAAGATTCCAAACAACTGCCAACTTGTTCAGGCCAGGCCGCCCCAGCAAGTTCAGCCCGAGAGCAGACCGCAAGATGCTGAAAGAACCAGAATGTCATCACGGGACCGACAGGTAGCTTTTGCCACTGTTGATGTCAAAGTGCACGAGTCTACCATTAGAAAGAGGCTGCACAAATTTGATCGACATGGGAGGTGTGCCAGGAGGAAACCTTTCCTGTCCAGAAAGAACATCAGGGCAAGACTAAAGTTTGCCAATGAACACCTCGGCAAAGACCAGCACTTCTGGAACAATGTGCTCTGGACAGGTGAGTCAAAGGTAGAGCTATTTGGCCACAGTACCAGAAGACATGTTTGGCGAAAACCAAAGACAGCATTTGACCACAATAACCTGATACCAACTGTAAAGCATGGTGGTGGAAATATTATGGTTTGGGGCAGCTTTGCTGCATCAGGGCCTGGGCAGCTCACCATCATAGAATCCACTATGAATTCGTCATTGTACCAGAGGGTGCTTGAGGATAATGTGAGGCCATCTGTCAGAAAGTTGAAGCTCAACCGAAGGTGGGCCTTGCAACATGACAATGACCCTAAACATCTATCTATAATTCCAGTAATCTCTGTGTGTTTGTTTGTACGTTTGTTTGTCTGTGACCGCTGTTTCTCGACAACCACGGGTCCGATATACTTTAAACTTGCCAGGTATATTGCTGGGGACCCGAGGATGTGCCTTTTCAAGGTTTCATATTAATCGGACAATTACTTACCGAGCTATGTCCAAAAAACGATTCAACCAATCAGAGAGCAGCGAGCTATCGCGTGTGCCGAACGTGGCGGACACACTCTGCCTCGGATGGCACATTTGAGAGCGTATTCATTTATTTCACGTTTGCAAACTATGTTGGCGCTATGTTGGCGTTAAACTATGTTTTAAAACTAATAAAAACCCCGGGGGGATTGTCACTGTACTCGCAAGCCGTTCGCCGTTCGCTTTGGCGTTGCGAATGGACCAAAACATTTCATGCACCAAACCATTTCATGTAAAGCGTTCGCCGTTCGCTTTGGCGTTGCGAATGGACCAAAACATTTCATGGACCAAACCATTTCATGTAAATAGAGGGGGGGATATAATTTTAGATATAGATATAGTACGGGCATGCCCTAGTATAGATAAATCCACCAAGGAATGGCTGAAAAGAAAGAAATGGAGGGTTCTGGAATGGCCAAGTCAAAGCCCGGATCTAAATCCCATCGAGATGTTGTGGGGGGGATTTGAAACGAGCTGTGCATGCAAGAAACCCCTCAAACATCGCATAGCTGAAAGAATTCTGCATGGAGGAGTGGGCAAAAATTTGTCCCAGTCGATGTCAGAGACTGTTAGACAGTTATAAGAAACGCCTACTTGAGGTTGTTTCTGCCAAAGGGGGCAATACCACCTGTTAGAGCCAAGGGTGTACTTACTTTTTCCACATGCGAAATTTGTATTTATGTTTATTTAAATTATACAATGGACTACAAAATGTAAATGTTTCATGATATTTGTTATATTATATCAGCTTTATCTATCAATATTGTTGAAATGAAGATCAAATAGCTGTATGTTGAAATATGTTGAAAAAGTCAAAACTTTACATGGGGTGTACTTACTTTTTCACGTGACTGTATATACTCGTATATAAATAAAACTGTGAAATGGCAGAAACTCCACACTGAGTAGGGTGCGTCATTTGCATAAAATATATATCTGGAAGAAATTAAATGAGTTATGGACGTAGCTTCAGGACGATCCTTATTTTATGGCAAGCTTTCGGCCAAATTGGCATTCTTCCTGGTCTACAAGAACAGCAGGCATGCATTGTGATAATGGTGAGATATCGATAAATAAATAAAATATATACAAAAAGGAAAGTTTCCATAACGGCTCTCACCTTCCTCAACGAGAGTGAGTGTGCAGTCGATGCAGTACACACATCTACAGTGCCAATAGAACGTTTACTCTCCCTTTCAAAATGTTCACCTTTTGTTGCCTTACAGCTTGGAACTAAAATGCATTACATCAGACTTTTTCCACCGTATTTCCTTCTTGCTCAGGCAAAGATTGCAGTATTACAGATCAAGGAAAAGAAAAACTTGTTGGTCTCGAAGTCAATTATGGAAACTAGCAACAGGTACCCGCCCCAATGGCGGGGCTTCAATTGGGAGGCCCAAATGAAAAGGCAAAATATCAGATATTGAAGGCTTTTTTTATTTTAAACGATTTATATTAACATCCGTTAAATCATATCACACGCAAATCATGGAAATCTAAACAGTATTTGTAGAATTTCAATAAAAGCCACATCACTGTTCATATCGGTAAATATTATTCCATCATGTTTGGGAAAATTGTAAAAATTGGAAATTGGAAAATTGGGAAAACAATATAGCCTATTTTACTCCAGGGGGTCCCTGGATTACCCACCCAAAATTTCGTTGCAATCCGTTCAGCCGTTTTTGTGGTACCTGGGAACGGACGGATAGACAGACAGACATTTGGTGAATTATAGTGAGATGCTTTCTTCTTATTTGAAAACCTTGTAATAAGCCGTGAGGTTATACTTTGCTTTTTGTTCAGTAACAGGGAGGTTACTGCAGTTTGAAGCCAAATGGTGTGGAAGTGGAATTTTGTACGGTATTAGAAAATTTATATATATATATTTTTGAAAGGTTTTGTTTATAATCCAGAGATGGAAACAAGTCACTTGAGACAAGTCTCCAGTCTTTAAGAGCAAGTCTCAAGTAAAGTCTCAAGTTAAACTTCAACTTGTGTCTAACATTTACTTATAAACCTTGGAGTGAAAGCTATCAAGGAAATAAGACACAGGGCCACATTTATTGCAATGTGTATTCTGAATAGCTGTTTTACTCTAGTTATTATTTGTCATCTTCATATAGTGGATGTTTATGGCTTTGTTCCCAACAAAACTTTTTGCGGCGTTGCCAATAGGGCAAAGCCGCCTAGAACAGTGTTTGTCCGTCCATATGTATGTATGTCCCCTCAAACGTATATCAATCAGAGCTGAGGATCTGGTCACATGACAGGGTGATGTGATTACGTCTGATATCATTATGGCGGTACGGCGGCTGACTCCGCACACCGCCATTTTAATTCCAATTTTGTTCAGGCCGAACATATAGTCGAACCTGTCATATATCACAATCGCCATTCTCCACCTTCTACGTTTTTCATTCAGTGTGAAGCACAAACAAACCGATTGTTAAAATGACCATCAAATATCGAAAGCATCGGCGTTATGGCTCTTGCAACAATATGGTACGTATCGGCCTTAGGCTTTATGCCGCTTTGGACAAATTAAGCCCAGGTTTCTTAATACAGTAGTACCGTTTCAGTCGTATCGTTTTCGTAATAAGAATAATATAGTAAATATAACCATAACACTTTAATCCCAATGTCGTCAATATAATGTTAATGGATTGAAGCGGTCTATGGTTCATGAATCAATGATAAGCGGTGTACGGTACTAACAACGGTGGAAGTAAGGAATTTGCCTTGGTTTTTTGATAGCATGTTATTAACATGTGGGGTATATAGATTACAGTTGATCTTCCCTCAGTTCTGTCAGTAAAACTTACCTCACAGATGTCGGAATTCTTCCAAATTTCCTTGTTTAATGTTATAAACAGCATTAGCGACTGTTTAAAAAGCTAATCATACGTGTTTGTGGTTTATAATATTTTACAAGCCCGGCTATGCCGCTGTTAGACTTTCGGTCTTGTTTTTGTTAAATTTACTTCTCATATCTCATGTACCTTCTTGAACATTTGTACATGAGACTAGTCGGTAACCTCAGCTTGTGTTTAAATGGTTTACATGTAGAACGAAACCATTCAATGTGGAACGGGTAAGGAGATTTCAATAATTTACCTGTATATTTATTATGTACTTTAAAATGAAAAGGATTGTTCAGGGTGATTAACACACTGCCTCTGAATGGATGGGCCGGACAGACTTTAACTCCCTCAGACTGAGTGTCAATTATGGTGGACTTTACGCTAGTGCGTGGGATTAAGGAGAGTCACGAGGCTCCGTATTCCTTTTAAAACCAAACGGGCTTATTCCCAAAACAAATGACAACCAGGGAAGATTAACCTTAGGGTAAACATGCCTTACTCCAGCCACAATCAGACAGGGAAAGGGACAAAACCGGGTGACTTATCTCTTGTGGTAGTCCATGGGGGTGGAGGGGAGGGAGGTAGGATGGGCATGGAGCAGCCACGAGCAGGCGATGAGGTGATGAGCAGGATGATCGGCAGGATGATGATACGGCCAGACCAACAAACAGACCGATGAGAATAGCAGGCACAGGGAGACGTTAAGCAGGCAGTACGACCTCCTTAAAGCTCTCGTCTCCTCTTATAACTCTGTCAGATCTCTTCAGACTCAGCACAATCCTCTTGAATTCTCCTCAGGTTCTCCAGAATCTCCTCAGAACTGTTCCTGCTCTTCTGAGCGCACAAAACCAAGAGCTACAGGCTCATCCCTCTTTTCCCTGGTCCCTTCCCCCTCAGAACTCCACAATCCCTCGTGCCTTGCAGCTCCTCCTTGCTCTCTTGACAACCCTCTTCCCTTTGAGGTGTTGGGCTCCACCCCTTTCATGAGAAAATCATAGCTCCGCCCCCTTATCTCTCTTGTGTGGCAGAGCCCCATGCTATCTGCTTTGCTTTCCTCTGCTCTTCTCTTTCCACCCGGTACACCCTGTGGATGTTTACAGGGAGGTTTCTATGCACATTTAATTAACTTAATTCCTAGTTATTTGAATGTAACGCCCCACACTCAGTGTGGTGAACATTCAAACAAACAATCCTTAAGCTGACGTGTCCCTGATTATTACATCTAGATTGGCTACTTACTCGCACACGGACCATGCTACTCTATGCAGTTCTGTCTGTTCTATGGTAATCTCTAATCCCCCGCCCTCAAAAATGTAACGGTATACAATCAGGAAGGAAGGACTGGGACGTTGGGCTATCAGGAATGGGTGGGATGCTGTAGAAGCAGAAATGGGGTGGGACACTGGGGAAAATGAAAAGTATGAAAATGAAACTAATCAACTTTTAAGATTAAAAAAAGTAAGGTACTTTTTTATGTTTTCCTTTTAAAACGATCAATTGTGATGTAATTTTAAATTATTGGCGAAATTGAAATAATCCAAGTCCATTGACATATTTCAATCATCACAAAATCATTTTATCGGGTCAGGACGTGCACGGGATTACCGATCAGGGGCCAAGTTTCTCCCGGCATGAATGTTATTGTTTGAATAAGTGGTTTTCCACGTTGATAAGACTGGTGCTTGCCACTTGGACGTGCGATGCTGTCTGAAAAGTGGACACTCCTTTTAACCTTAGTGGTGAACGGTGTGCGATCCGGCAGCTGTGGCCTGTGAACACTGTACACAAACATGTGGTATATGTCGTCATTGACAGAACTGCGCACGGCCACCACTGAAAATCATTGACAATTTATTTTAAACCCCATTTTAATTTGATGTTTATTCAACAATTATTTTCCTAAACATTTCAACGTCATGATAATTCAAGTCGCAAGTCTGCAGAGACCAAGTCCGAGTCTCAAGTCAATTTTGTCAAATCTGAGTCAAAATTTTGCGATTCAAGTGCGACTCGAGTCCGAGTTCCTTGCTCAAGTCGCCAACTCTGGTATAATCTACCGTATTAACTTCAGCTGTCTGTAATTCTTTCTTTCCTTTGAATGAGACAAATCTCTCTCTCTCTCTCTCTCTCTCTCTCTCTCTCTCTCTCTCTCTCTGTCTGTCTCTGTCTCTGTCTCTGTCTCTGTCTCTCTCTCTGTCTCTCTCTCTGTCTCTCTCTCTCTCTCTCTCTGTCTCTCTCTCTGTCTCTCTCTGTCTCTCTCTCTGTCTCTCTCTCTGTCTCTCTCTCTCTCTCTCTCTCTCTCTCTCTGTCTCTCTCTTGCTCTCTCTCTCTTGCTCTCTCTCTCCCCCTCTCCCCCCCTCTCTCCCCGCTCTCCCCTCACCCCCCTCCCTCCCCCTGTCTCCCCCCTTCCCTTTCTCTCTATGTGCTATTGAGGTGTTGCAGTATCTTTTTGTGTGCTGTATTTTGCACTCAGACCAAGGCCACAGAGGTGCATTCTCAGTCGGTTGCTCTGTGATGCGTCTCGCTTTCCTGATTCTGGCCTAGATTGTCAGCCGGCGCCATAAAAGCTTTATTCCACCGAGTCATTCATCATGTTCTTGGTGACAGGGATTTTGGGTTTAAGACACAGACACACCATTTCTCTTTGCAGAGTCCAGTCTCCCAGGGTTCAGATCATGACATTTTCTCCTCTGCAACAGCACTTCCAATTTACAGCTCAGAAGATTCTCTTTCACTCCTTGTTTTCAATCCCCATACTCCAATGCTTTGTGATGACGTTTGTTGTGGCACTAGGCCTTTCAGCCTGGGAGCTTACTTTCTAGCACAGATCGGAATGATGTTTCTCTTTTATCATGATGGAATAGGAGATTATATAAAATAGCCAACAATTACAATGTCCTTGCATGTAAAGAGAAACACCATGAATATTCTTGATAGATGCAGAAAAAATATTGCTGATTCCTTGTGAAAGTGCCTTTTTCTTTTAAATGACACTTGCATTGGATTAAAGTTTTTATTTTTATTTTTTTGCAATTCATTCAATTTGATATAAAGTGAATTTTTTTTAATGTTGATCAAGGATAATACATTTTATCTGCAAAAATATTTGATCTATCTATCTCTCTCTCTCTCTCTCCCCCCCCCCCCCCTCACCCCGCCCTCCCCCACCTCCTCCCTCCGCCCTCCCCCACCTCCTCCCTCCTCCTCACCTCTCTCTCCCCCCCTCTCTCTCCCTCCTCTCTATCTCCCCTCCTCTTTCTCCCCCCATCTCCTCCCCCCTGCTGGCTGTCGGTTTGTTTGGGGGTGGCAAGATGTCGGCTGTGCATGTGTGGTGAGGTACGAGCTGCTCTGACTTTCGATCTTTCTCTCCAATTTTCTCATCGTTTTCACCTTTTCTTTCCCATTTTTTGTTTATCTTCACATTGTCTCCTCACCATCTGCCCCCACCACTCCCTTTCATTAATCCCGATACCACAACCCTCATCCTCTCCTCCCATGTTCCTCCCACAACTCCCCACTCGTTCTCCCATTCCTATGCACGTTCCCCCGCCTGTCCCCCCCCATCACCCGCCCGTCCCCCCCATCCCCCGCAGGCTCCCCCCATCCCCCGCCCGCTCCCCCCATTCCCCGCTCGTTCCCCCTCCCCCATCCCCCATCCGTTCCCCTCCCCCATCCCCCACCCACTCCCCCCCATCCCCCGCCCGCTCCCCCCATCCCCCGCTTGTTCCCCTCCCCCATACCCCATCCATTCCCATCCCCCACCCCCCGCCCGCTTCCCCTCATCACCCACCCGTTCCCCTCTCCCATCCCCCACCCATTCCCCTCCCCCATCCCCCACCCATTCCCCTCCCCCATCCCACACCCGTTTCCCTCCCCCATCCCCCACCCGTTTCCCTCCCCCATCCCCTGCCCGTTCCCCCCAAAACCCCTGCCCGCCCCCCCAACCCCTGAAAGCCCCCCAACCCCTGCAAGCCCCCCCAAACCCAACAACGTCTCAGATGACATCGTACCAAATTCAACGACCGCTGATGATACGAACATCTGGGATGGGTTTACGCTCGTTTCTTGATTTAAGGAAGAGGAAAACACCTCAGAATTCATTTACACCTCGTAAAGAAAAGGTGGTAGTTCTCGAGTCAGACACTTCGAAAATGCCTCTGTCCGAATGCCTCTGTCCGAATGCCTCTGTCCGACCAAACTACTAACAGCAAACGGTACGAACTGCTCGCGCATGAGAATGTAGATCCCCAGCCCTTACCTGAGACTTGCCCCCACAATGCTAGGGAGGAAAATTATATTCCTCCTCAAGGGAAAAGTAAAACTGTCCCGTGTCCTCCTTGTGTGAATGATGACGAAGTGCATCAAGACCCGACCATAAAAATAGGAGGACACCAGACAGGAGAAAACCGATTGTACCTCCAGTGCCCCCCATTTCTGAGCACAATGAAAATATTCCAACCCCAACAGTCCCTGTGCCGACTGTTTTACATCACATACCTGAGCACATTGGTAAAACTGACAGAGAACCTCAAACTGTCAAACCGGTTACGGTTTCCCCCATTCCCCCCATTCCCCCCACACTACCCACTCCTGCTCCACAAGCTACCTCAGAGCCCGATGAACCAGTAATGGAAAGTTTCCCGGACAGTGGTTCCGACATGTCCGAGGGGGAATCTTACGAAATTGAGCAGTTCCCTACAACAAATGAATCCAATGTCTTACCAACCCAAATATTGAAATTCCTCAATCACACTTTTAGAAAGAGTCACGTAGACACGAAAGATCACTTTTCTGACCTGCACGGTTTTATCGACATGGCAAGGCAAGGAACATCATCCGACGGCCTAGTGACCACCATTTCACAGAAGCCCAATGTAGCAGGCTAAAAAAGTGCATCGTGAGAGCAAAAGATGAACTCAAAAAATGAATTTTGGCAGCTTAAATATAAATGAACCTACATAGGCGAGTCAGTTGCGCAAACTCCAAGTGGTGAACCTTGCACAACAGAAAAAATGAGATGTACTTTTCTTACAAGAGACACACACTTCTCCAGCATCCCATGCAGAATGGAACCGGATGATGAAAACGACCAATTATTTTAGCGATTCCAATTCCCGGATTGCGGGAGTGGCTTCTCTATTGAACCCCCATTTCCGTCCATCAAAACTTTCCTTTAAAAATACAATCCCAGGGCACTTAGCTTCCCTAGAATTTGTTATTAATAACATAAATTTTACTTTGTTGAACGTTTATGCCACTTCAAATAGCACGGAGCAGCAACGCTTCTATGCTAGATTAGGGCCTTATATGAGGCACATAGACCGACACAGGTGTATTATAATGGCAGGTTATTTTAACTGCACTCTGCAACCAAACCTAGACAGGAACGGTGCGGAACCCCTTCCCGGACCAGCTAAATTTTTAGCAGATATAATAAGGAATTTTAAGCTTCAGGATCTTTGGCGTCAACAAAATCCCACGACGCATCAATTTACCTGGAGCAAGATCACAAACAACCAAGTATCCCTAGCTTGGCTTGACTGGATCGATATAAATTCACCATTTTCCAATCTCCCCTACCACTGGAATTTCACCCTCCGGTTTTTCAGATCACCATTTAATTACCATGAATTACCACTCACATCTGTCTTTGAATCGCCATTCTTTCTGGAAACTTAATGTCACCATGTCAGAAAACCCCTACTTTAGGGCTGCTTTTGAAGATGTATGGTCTGTGTTATTAAATCAAAAACACCAGTTTACAGATCAGCGTTTGTGGTGAGACAATATAAAGGCCCAATGCAGAGGATTTTGCCAACAATTTTGTTTCTTAACAACACAAGAGGAACGTAGAATAAAGGCTAGTTTAGAAAGGCAAACTACACAAATTCAAACAAATTTTAAAACTCACTCTTCCCCGCAACAAGAACTGAAACTGAAGGAAAAGAAAGCTTTCATTATTACAATAATTGAGAATCAAACCCAAGGGGCATTAACAAGATTACGTTTTCAGCAGCTCAACCTTTTGGACATGCCAACCCGATACTTCTATGATTTTGAATCTAAGTTTCCTCACCCCCAAATTACTGCTCTAAAATGCCCTGACAATTCTGTCATCACTCACCCTGAAGGAATCAAGAGGGAAGCTGGACTCTTATTCTCCAACCTTTACAAAACAAGGGAAGTTGATTTGAATGGTGTCTTTCACTTGTTTGATGGTGTTTCCACCTTAACCCCAGAACAAAGGCAGAGCCTGGAGAAACCACTCACGCTTGAGGAACTCTCCATCGCATTAAAGAGCCTTGGCAAAGGAAAATCACCTGGCATTGACGTTTACCGACACAATTTTTTGAATCTTTCTGGGACCTAATTGGCCCTAAACTGCTCTCAGTCTTCCAGGAAAGCCTTGAAAAGAATGAACTCCTGTTGAGCTGCAGAAGAGCAGTACTTTCCTTGCTTAACAAGAAAGGCAATCCTTTACTCATTTCCCCGTGGAGGCCAGTATCATTACTATGTAACTAATTACAAGATCTTTTCCAAAGCTATTGCCTTGCACTTTACACCCTTCCTAAAGGACATTGTAAACATGGACCAAACTTATTGTGTCCCTGGTCGTAATATCCATGACAATATTTCTGTTATTCGTGATCTGATTGATGTTTGTGATATCCATCATGGCCTTGTTTTCCTCGATCAGGAGAAGGTTTTTGATTACATTACCATGAATACTTGCCCGAAGTCTTAAATCGATTTGGTTTTGGACCTTTTAATTTATCATGTATACATTTGTTATTCAAACATATCTGCCCGACGAAACAAAAATAATGAGCTTGTGCCCCCTTTTTGTATTAAAAGAGGTGTTATGCAGGGCTGCCCACTTTCAAGTGCTTTATACACCCTATCCATTGAACCCCTCTTAAACACTCTTTGTAAGTCTTTGTCTGGTTTCACTGTTAGAGGTTTGAACCATACTATAAAGACCATTGCCTACGCTGATGATATATGTGTTTGTATCATAAACTCTGATGGCATTGCTAAGAAGATGCATGCTTTAGCACTTTTTAGCAGAGCTTCATCAGCAAAAATCAACTGCAAAAAGACAGAGGCACTGTGACTTGAATCCCTTACCCACCACCTTTCCCCCACTCTCCCCACCTCCCCGCTCACCCCCGTCTTTCCCTGCAAATATCACTTGGAGAAGAGATGGGATCAAGTTTTTGGGAGTTTTTCTTGGTCCTGGACAAGGACCTATCTAGGTTAGGATAACTAGGAAGGTTTGTCTGAACGCATTGAACTGCTTTTAATAAAATGGAAAGGCCTACTCTGCCAATTATTTTACCATGGCAGAGTATTGGTCATAAACAACCTGGTTACCTCAATTCTGTGGCACAAGGTTTTGGCTCTGCAACCACCCGCTGGTTTAGTCGACGGAATACAGAAGAGGGTCACTCATTTCTTCTGGTCTGGTAAGCATTGGCTACAACCGGAAAGATTCAATTTGCTGATATCTGAGGGTGGTAAAGGACTCCTTAACATAAAAAGCCGAATCGTCACTTTTCGTCTTCATCTTTTGCAAATTTAAGGGTGAATTTTGAAATGTCATGGTGGTCACTGACATCAGTGACACCATTATTGATCCAGGTGTGTAGACCAAAGTGTTGTTGGCTGTGATTAAAATTGACAGGTTAGCAGGACAGTTTTCAACTGGTTGCGGGGTGACTGTGCCACTATTTGGGACAGGGTGGTTATGGGGGTGTAGTTGTGTAAGTCTGGGGGTCAACGTGGTGCTGTGGGTGTCCAAGGGGTGTGGACCATGTCTTCTGGGTGGGTCTCCTGGTGGAGCATGGCTGTTGACTGGACCTTGGAGTGGTCAAGTGTGGGTGGGCACTAGGGGCTGCATGTGGTCGGACTGGGGGTTGATGTGGAGGTGCAGGGGACGTGGCTATTGGGATGCCACACACTGTGACTGTGCCTCCCAGGTCCGAGGCCTTGGGGATGGCGGAGTTGGCAGCAGGTGCTCACCACATTGGCCAGCTGGGGCTCATGCAGCTGTGTTCCTCACAGGGGGGCCGAAGGATGGATGGTGGGTCGCACCTTTATGGATGCTCATGGGCCATGTTGGCGTTTTGACTGCTCGCCTTGTCCCGATGACCCTTGCACGGTGGAGGTGTGGAGCTGTCGTAGTCACAGGTAGTTGTTTAGAACAGTTCACCATTGGATGCAGATCCACATACCTGCCAGTATAGGGGGGAGAAAAGTGAAATTTGGAAGAATTTGGTAGGCCCAATGAGAAATTTTGGGATTTTATGGGTGGATGGCACCTTTGGACCTGACCAACCGGAAATTACCTGCACAACAAGGTAGGGGTAAGGCCTTGATGTTTACTGTCCCAGGCTTCAGGACTTGCTTATTAAATTGGTGACATGTAATTTGGAGTTGGGGGCAGGTGAGAGTGATGACATGGCCAGTGAGGGGAATGGAATGTGTGCCACAGGGTCTAGTGGGTGGCGTTTGTTTTTGTGTTGTGGTTACCGTATGTGTTTTTATGTGGTCGTGGAGAATGGAAATATGAGTGAGTGGTAATTATAGAGAGTGTTTAAATGCGCTTTTGGAAATGTAATGGTAAAAAGTGAACCGGGGATTTCACAAAAGCAGGCCATGGCAACTCTTGTAACATCTTTTTGGTACCATCTTCTCTGAAATGTGTTGAGAATGGAATGGCAGCGGGGGAGGAAATGTGTTTTGGGGATCTTGTGGGTGGGGAAGGTGTGTGTGTGTCCGCAGATACAGATCAAGCTCTGATGAGCGATGCCTGCGGCCCCCCTCTGTGGCAATTACCCCTGGCAGCCAGTGGTATCTGGAAATTGGAGCTCATCAGTGGAGGGTCTGGTTGGGCGCCGTGGGGTAAGGGAGACTCCCGGCGACCCGTGTAGCTGCGCTGAAGTAGGAGGCCACGGGGCATGGTGGGTGGAGAACCTCACCGGTGGGGTAATGGGGGAAAGGGCTGTTGGGCTATCATGGGGCCAAGAGGTCAAAGGGGGCAGGGGGGGGGGTAATGAACTTGTAAGTCAGTTGACTTGTTTTTGGGACTGCGGGCACCACAGCCTGAAGCGCCCCCACCATCTTACTTGTGCGGTACCTCCCCACTGCCTAGTTGAGAGAAATGAATGCACACACGGATGACACCTATGCCATGGTCCTGCAGGGGGGATGAAATAAGTACGTGCTTAGTAAAGATTTTAGTGTTGTGATGAGTTTTCGAATGAGTATGAGTGGTTAAGGGGTTGTGTTGTATGAATGAGGGCGAAATCCACTGAGCCATGTCACTCACCTGTAACATCTGGACAGGACCCGCGGAAATTTAGGGGTGCATTGGCATGGCCCCACAGGTAAGGTTGCGTCTTGTGGCATTCACCGGGGACGCGGTCTGTAGACCTGGGTTGTACAAATGTTTATTAGAGTTTTGAATTTTTGAAGTTTTGGTTAAGGTTAAGGGTTGTGGTTAAGTTAGATTTTGAGTGTTGTTTGTTTCTTCCCACCACAGGAGCTCCCCACGAAATGATTGTACATATTTGCATGGTTGTTATGGGGATTAGCATGTTGAGGGGAACAGGTAGGAAGCTCCGGCTCCCTTCCCACAGCCCTCCTGATTTATTTCATAGGTTAATTAGGTGTGAGACAGTAAGTGTTAAGACTGGAATGGTAGCGCCTGCAGTGAAACTCGCAGGAGCTATGGTTCCAGGGGGGGGGGGGGGGGGGTGTGGGGACTGTTATGAATTTGGGTAGAGTGATATATAGAGCCAGGTAGATCTGAATAGGTATGCTTCATCTGTCGCGATAGGGAATCTACCTTGTAATAAGTTCTATGGTTAGCCCGGTTTGTCGGGATAAGCTGTATTGGTGTCCCCGCTATGAGGGAGCGGGGCGTGCTAGGTAGTACAGGGATATGGATAAGATTCCTTTGTTTGTCGTCCCCTCTGTCGCCAAACCTGTGTCCCTTATGACAACGCACTCATATAAACACTTAGGTCCTTAGTGCAAACATTAATTAGTCCCCCTCCCTTACAATATGACTGTGGAAGACAAGCAGGCAGCGGCCGCGTACAACACCGGCGTGGGCATCAGACATTGAGCAGGGCTGGGAGCCACTTCCAGGAGGACTGTTGATTGGCCAGCGAGAGGGGCGAGCAACACCACAGTGCGGGGAGCACTCGGCCAATGGGAGGGCCCCAGCGCAGTCAGAACCTTCGAGAGGTCGAGAGACGAGGCTCTGGTTGGGGCAGAGAAAGGAGTGACGTCACACGCGAGGTGATAAAAAGGACTCGCTGGCCGACATTTTCTCTCTCTCTCTTGGCTCTCTTCGAGCTGGACCCCATTCGAGTTGGAAATCGTCATTCGCCCTTCTTTTTGCCTCTGCGCTGGACGACATTTTGTCTCTCTCTTAGCTCGCTCTCATCGTGCTGGACCCCCTTCGAGTTGGAAATCGTCATTCACAGTTCTTTTTGCCTCTGCGCTGGACGACATTTTCTCTCTTGGTCTCTTCCATTTCCCTCGCTGGGATTGGAGCGGTGCTCAGCTCTTCACGGTGCTTTTGGTGCTGGGAGCGAGTGTTGGTGCTGGGAGCAGGCATTGGTGCAGTGCTCAGAGCTTGGAGCGATGCTTTCAGTGCTGTGAGCGAACGGACCTCGTGTGTGACCGACGAGGAGTTTGGACTTGGAGCGAGGCGTGCCGTGGGGTGTGCGAGGCTGGGGCGAGCGGATTGGCTCAGGGCCTGGCAGAGCATGGGCGAAGTGGATGGAGGGTATCTTCGCGCCGGAGCTCGGAGCCGCATTGGACGGCGGACACGACTACTGACCAATAAGGCCCCACCCCACAGAACACGACACGATGGGACAGTTATTTTATTAATTAATTTTCCTCTGTCTCGTATTTGGAAGTCGGTGTGCGGGATCCCGATTTAGGACAATTATTTATCCTTCCGTCGCGTTCCATTGTTCTCGGCTTCCGTCAAAAATAAATCATTATTTTTGTACATTTTACCTCCCGTGTTCGTTGAGTTACTTTCTCCTCCAGGATCGGAGCTGCAGTCAGTTCGCTATAGGTAAGCGCTTGCCGCCTCTTCTCCTTCATTCTTTCTCCCGTTCTTTTATTGCCGAATCCATGTTTGATCGTCGCCTCCATTAAAGCCGTTTGAGCAATCCACGAGCCCTGGTATTAACCTTGAGGGATTCGTGCGACAACTACCTATTATGGCCGACTGATGGCCTTTAACTCCATTCAGCAAAATTACTAAAACAATGGGGGGCTATGATATTTTTTTACTTTTTCTCCTTGTTCCTTAAGTTTCTGATTCGTTAAGCATATTGTAATACAAGGTGCTCCAAAAAGACCTGGACAGCTTTGGTTGTTAATATATTGAGTACCACAAATGATACTGTTACGGGGTCCTCACCGATCTCCTGGTCTCGGTAAACCTCCGAACCCCGCGAGGAGTCCCGGCAGAAAAAAAACAACATGTTAACCTGTGTCAAAAACAAATCAAAAGTGGAACCACACCCAAAGGTTATAAATGAACAGATTGTATTAAAAGCACACAGGAAACCATACAACCATGAAAGCAATCAGTCATACAATTAATCTCAAGATGGTACCACCTTATTAAGTAACATAAACTCACAGATCCCAGTCCCAGCTCAGCAGCAGCTCTGCAGTGATCCGTGCTCCCAGTGAATGGAGCCCAACCCTTCAATGTCTCTATAACTCAACGGAGATGAGGCGAAGAGGCGAGTACGGCAGTGTAGGTACGGCATGGACCGTCACGTGGTCTAATCCAACAGCAACCTGACCGTGGACAGGGAATCCCAAATAAGCGATCCGGATGTGCACCTTCCCCGTTCAGTCAACGAACCGCAGGGCAATCTTCCGACGCCACTTTAGTGCACACACCTATTTCGGTAAATCACTGGATGGCGGGACCCGCGGATGCGGCTAACCAAGGTTCCGCGAACGACGCGCGAGGTCCCGGTAATGGCGGCCGGCTCGTCCTCGAGCCGTCGCTGTTAGGCGAAGATTCTCCGGAATCACACCTGTACCTGGCTTCGCAGGCTTTTCCACAATTCCCGTGATCACCAATCGCTCAAGATTCCCTTCCCGGACTCAAAGTTCTCTCGCCATGTAAGCTCGCCCACGCCAGGTGCGGCTTCGTCTGAACCCCTCCTTTTTCCTTTCTCTCTCGTCCTCCTCTCCTTTCCTCGACCTCTTCCGGCCCACTATACCATTTCCACTCTTATTTTATCATGAGCGCTTTTAAACCTTTTAACTATAATAACCCTTTCCCTTCAACCACAATCACGAGAATACTTAGAACCAACAACAATAATGATAACAACAATCATTAGGGCCGAATCCGTAACACTTCCCCCCCCCCCCCCTCAAGAAAGAAAGTTTGAACACAGCGAAAACTTTCTTTGCATGCCCTCTTTAAACAAGCAAAAGTAAATTCACAACCCAAATCAGCAATCCCCGTGGGCAACAATATTCAACCTTCCCCAAAAATAAAGCAACAAAATTTTACACAACCCCCAGAGCTTTCCAAAGTTAATTCCCTCTGGACCAAACGTCAACAACGACATTGTCCCTGCCCCTCTGATTTTTACTTCTAGTTTCTCTTGAATGAAGGTTAAGGGGTTGTGATCAAAAACCCAAAGGCCAGCAAATCTATAGCACTTTCCCCGGGAGGCCGAGCTGAAAGCCAGGTTCCATGGTGGTTGGGTGTTGAGGCCTGGAAGTATTCACTACATGGACGCCTTTAGGAACATGGAGTTCACGGTTAGTCCAGGGAGGAAAGTTCACTACATGGACGCCTTTAGGAACGTGGAGTTCACGGTTAGTCCGTGTAGGAATCTTGGCTCGGCGGCTCTGCAGCATTTAGTGCTTCAACTTTTCCGGACTCCTAATAATTACGGTGGGACCCCTTGTCACAGTAGTCACCTGACTGGCGGTCTCTTTCTCGGCCACTGCTCTGATAATCCTTCCTTAGGGGAGCTGTCATAACTTTGGAAGCCTCCATAATAATATCGATTGCGACCACCACCACTACTACTCCGTGGTCCTCCTCTGTAGCCCCCTCGACCCCTAGGAAATGCCTTCCCTACTGTGATGGTCCGACCCTCCAACTCCTTGCTATTCAGATCCTTTTCTGCCTCTCTGGCGTCCTTTGAGTTTTCAAACGTGACAAAGCCAAACCCTCTTGACTTTCGTGTCTCCCTGTCTTTTATCAGCAGCACTTCCAAAGGCGGTCCATATTTGCTGAAGGCAGACTCCAAAACATCTTCCTTTGTTTTGAAGTTCAGTCCACCTACAAATAACTTGCTAAATTTGTCGCCATCCCTAACTGGTGTGGTGTTATTTTCCCTCCTGGGCTTTTTAACAACCATCGGGTTACCATAAACTTGACCACCGGCCAAATCATTCCCGATAACACCGATACTCCCTCTACAGGAAGCGTGGCTTGTAAACCGACGGTGACCGGTCCTGACACCAAATCGCACTCCAAATGGATGACATGAAGTGGAGCACTAACACAGCCACCAATCCCCTGTAAACAAACACTATCCCCAGTTGCCGTCTCCTGGGACCATGGCAAGATACCTTCAAGCATTAAAGATCGATGTGCTCCTGTGTCCCTCAATATCCTAACTGGTCTCCGGTTAGTCGAGGCTCCATCCAGTGACACAAACCCCTCTGAAATAAATGGTTGGTAACCCTTTTGAGGGCGATTTCTCACAATGGCCATCGCATTTGGAGTCGTACTAGTCGAACTCCACTCCTGATTTTCCTTTCCCAGAGCATAACAGTTGGGCATCCAGTGTCCAGGTTTAAGGCAAAAAGTGCAAGTAGGCCCGGAGGAGAACCTCGTGGTCTGCCAAGGCATGGGGGCGGCGGTCTGCCTCGAGCCCTCCGGACGATAGGTTGTCTTGGAACCGCAATCTTCTGATTTCTAGAAGTCATGGTGTCAAAGTGGTCCTCATTTTCATCTCGAGGCCGCCCCCATGGATTTTCATTCTCCGCCCCTGATGTACCACAGCTCCCCCTGGCTAGGTCTGGGCGAGAAGTTTGGTTTGTGGAACCCCATCCTGTGTGTTAAGGCATAGTCATCTGCCATGATGGCTGCGTCCCACAGCTTTGGTACTTTCCTTTCCTCCAGATGAACTTTAATGTCCCCGTGGACACACTGTTGGAATTCCTCCACCAGGATCAATTGTCGCAATAGTTCAAAGTCTTTCCCAACTCCTTTTGAATCACACCACCTATCAAACATGGTTTCTTTCAATCGGGCAAACTCCACATGGGTCTCACTCTCCCTCCTCCTGGCATTCCGGAATTTTTGTCGGTAAGCTTCCGGGACCAATTCATTATCTTTGAGAATGGTTTTCTTCAATACCTCGTAATCTGCACATTGGTCAATCGGTAAAGCCGAATAAATCTCTTGAGCTTTACCCACCAGAACACTTTGCACTTGTATGGACCAGTACTCCTCAGGCCAGTTTAACTGTCGAGCCACTTTCTCAAAGTGTGGAAAAAACTTGGCTACCTCCCTTTCATTGAAGGGTGGAACCAGCCTCACATGTCTGCCAACATCCCAGGTGTTCTGCCTAGGTGTCGAACCAGTCGGCATGGATGGTACCTCTCCCCGTTCTTTCACTACATCCAGCTCCTTGAGTCTAATTTCCTGCTGAAGCACCATTTCACGGTCCTTTAACTCCCTGTCGGCTTTTCTCTCCTCTGCTTCGAGTTCTCTTGCAGCTCTCCTTTCCTCTGTTTGTTCCTTTTCTCTTCTTTCCTGGAGTTCTCTTTCCACTCTCCTTTCCTCTGCTTGTTTCTCTTCTCTTCTCTCTTCTGCTTTCCTTTCTTCTGCTTTTAACCTTTCCTGGAGTTCTCTTTCCATGCTCCTTTCTTCTGCTTGTTTCTCTTCTAACCTTTCCTGGAGTTCTCTTTCCTTTGCTTTTAACCTTCCCTGGAGTTCTCTTTCCTGTTCTGCTCTTTCCTTTTCTGCTTTCCTTTCCTCTGCTTTTTCCCTTTCCTGGCTCTGTAATTGCATCTCCTTTCCGGAGCTCCACATTTTCTTGCTCTTCTGTTAACCAATCCCAGGCTACCTCTTCCCATGTTTCTAATCCCACCATAGATTGTATCACCACTGTCTGCAACTCTGCCTTCTTCATATTAGTTCGGCTTCACTAGGGGTCACTGTAAACTTGTCTGCGTCAAACTCCATGGTGACTACTGTTAACACCTGTTAACCTTCACACAAGAAATTAAAAAAAAAAAATTCTTATGATTTTTTTTTTTAATTTGGGAATGTTGGAAAAAGTTCCAAATTTGGGAATTCTGGGAATGTTAGGGAATTCTTTCCCGGACTAAATTTAGGAAATTTTAGATCAAGGACGCAGACCCAATTTCGAGCCCACGAGTCAATTGGACGAGCCCCCAATTTCTGTTACGGGGTCCTCACCGATCTCCTGGTCTCGGTAAACCTCCGAACCCTGCGAGGAGCCCCGGCAGAAAAAAATATATGTTATCCTGTGTCAAAAACAAATCAATAGTGGAACCACACCCAAAGGTTATAAATGAACAGATTGTATTAAAAGCACACAGGAAACCATACAACCATGAAAGCAATCAGTCATACAATTAATCTCAAGATGGTACCACCTTATTAAGTAACATAAACTCACAGATCCCAGTCCCAGCTCAGCAGCAGCTCGGCAGTGATCCACGCTCCCAGTGAATGGAGCCCAACCCTTCAATGTCTCTATAACTCAACGGAGATGAGGCGAGTACGGCGGTGTAGGTACGGCATGGATCGTCACGTGGTCTAATCCAACAGCAACCTGACCGTTGACAGGGAATCCCAAATAAGCGATCCGTATGTGCACCTTCCCCGTTCAGTCAACGAACCGCAGGGCAATCTTCCGACGCCGCTTTAGTGCACACACCTATTTCGGTAAATCACCGGATGGCGGGACCCGCGGATGCGGCTAACCAAGGTTCCGCGAACGACGCGTGAGGTCCCGGTAATGGCGGCCGGCTCGTCCTCGAGCCGTCGCTGCTAGGCGAAGATTCTCCGGAATCACACCTGTACCTGGCTTCGCAGGCTTTTCCACAATTCCCGCGATCACCAATCGCTCAAGATTCCCTTCCCGGACTCAAAGTTCTCTCGCCATGTAAGCTCGCCCATGCCAGGTGCGGCTTCGTCTGAACCCCTCCTTTTTCCTTTCTCTCATGTCCTCCTCTCCTTTCCTCGACCTCTTCCGGCCCACTATACCATTTCCGGTGTTATTTCATCATGAGCGCTTTTAAACCTTTTAACTATAATAACCGTTTCCCTTCAACCACAATCACCAGAATACTTAGAACCAACAACAGTAATCATAACAGCAATCATTAGGGCCGAATCCGTAACAATACAATGATACCCTTTGTTTTATATGATACAGAAACTCATAAGATTTTCTTTATTTTCAGGACTGGTAGTTTCGTTTTCAAGAAAATGGCAACTCTGCAGAAGAAAGCCCAGTGCTTTGAATAGTTCATCGAGATGAGCAAGTTCAGCGTAATTTCCGTGCAAGGTATGGAAGGAATCCACCATTGCAGAATAGTATCAGTGAGTGGTACAAGAGGTTTAAGAAGACTGGAAGTTGTCAGAAACAGAAAAGTACCAGTCAACCAAGCACAAGTGCAGCAGATGTTTAACGAGTGAGTGAATCGTTTGAACAAAGCCCCAGAAAATCAATCCGATGTGCATCTTGAGAGCTGGTCCTACCAATCGCCACAGTACACTGGATTTTGCAAAAACGACTGAAGCTTTATGCCTATAAGGTGCAGATTCTGCAGGAACTCAAACCAAATGACAGACCCAAACGCAAAGCATTTGACGAAGCAAATGTGCAAATCCTCAGTTGCATAGAGAATGATGAAGATTACATGAAAAATGTCATGTTCATAGACGAAGCTTGCTTTCATGTATCGGGGAAGGTCAACCGGCACAATGTGAGGATCTGAGGCTCTGACAACCCCCACGTGGTCATTGAACACATACCTGACAATCCAAGGTCAATGTGTGGTGTTGCCATTTTTCTTTGTGGAGGATACAATGACCTCAACAATTTACATGAACATGTGGAAGGATTCGCCTTCCCACAGATTGAAGACCTGCAACCCGAGATTGTTTTTCAGCAAGATGGTACTTCCCCTCATTGCGCTTTAGTCATTCGAGCCATCCTGAATGAAAAAAATCCAAATTGCTGGATTGGCCAAGACATACCAGCCGCCTGGCCCCCACGATCACTAGACATAACCCCCCTCCCTTGATTTTTTTGTGGGGGTTTCTCAAATATGTTGTCTTCAACACAAAAGGGGCAAACCTGTGGAATCTTTGTTCTCGGATCACAGCTGCATGCGCACTGGTGGACGCAAACACACTGAGGTGAACATGGCAAGAACTCGTGTACCACCTTATTGTCCTGCATGCAACAAACAGAGTGTATTGTTGGTGTACACATTGAAGTGTATTGTTGGTGTACACATTGAAGTGTATTGTTGGTGTACACAAAACTTTGAGTTTCTGTATCATATAAGCCAAAGTTGTATCGTTGTATCATTTGTGGTTCTAAATATATCAACAACCAAAGTTGTAGGGGTATTTTTCGAACACGCTGTACATGTGGATAGATATGCAATGCGTATGTTTTCGACAGATGGTCTTCCCTACCATGGTGTTCCTTTTACCCGAGTCCGTCGTGCACATTTTTTGCTCTGTCTCTCATTGAATAAGTTCATGCCAGCTTGTCTGCCACCATGGGATAGCAACGGGGATCAGAAACGACACACACCCCTAGAGCCCAAAACTAATTGGGGTAAAGGGACTTATCACGCCACCACCAATAGTATTAGTATTGCATGAAACATGCATTATGCCGCTTGCCAATAAAGTCAGGGTGATATGCAAATATGTGGATGAGGAGGAGAAGATGGGCGGAGTTAGTACTGGGGATGCGGGCATAAAAGGCCGTATAATTACGCACTTTATGCCATTGTGGAACTTGTATGCTTTCATCTGATTTGGTCTGGTCGGGTCTGTCTTCAACTGGTATCTCATCATCGGCGCCTGTCTGGCGCCTTGTCTGCTCATCTCCTTCTCCTGCAGCGCTTTGGTGATGGTATGCGGTGAGACAAGCCACAATGACACCCTGCTGTGTGGTCATTGTGCTGGGGCGTGCTGTGCAGGATGCGCTGGTGTGGATGAGAGAGGCGAACAGGGAGCAGCCGACATCTCAATGCCCTGGAAGGTTGCCTCGTGGATTTCATGGCTGTTGGTGTCTGCTGCCACAAAAGAACATTGACGCAAAAAAAAAACCCCATGAAATTATCAATAATTTTAACAGAATAGTGTGTATTTTACCTCACCTCGATCCGGCCTCAAATTTTTATTTTTGAATAATGTTGAAACGGCCACGAAGATAGAAGCATCAAGGATGATTGAGGAAGGTGATGTTAGCTATTTCAATTTCAACAGCATTGCATAGATATATGGCTATAATAATGTCATTAATCTAAACAGCACATACAGTGGCCTGCAAAAGTGTTCACCTGCTCAAAAATTTTCACATTTTGATGCCACCTGAGCTTATTTCATGAAGCTTTCAAATCAAACTTAATATAATGTATATAGTCTTCACAAACTACTCCAAAATGATAAAGTTAAAAACTGCAGATAAAAAGTGAATACGTTTGAAAGGATACAAAATCATGTAATATTGTTGTGGATATGAGAATGGTTTTTTTTTTTTGGTTGTTGTAGTGTAAATTGTTGTAAAGATCACCCTTTGTAAATGTCATGATCCTTGTAAATACCTCCGTAGTGTAAAGGTCAAAGGGCGTCTCGGTAGTTATTCCATGAAACACCACATTGCAGGACCCGATAAAACCCTTGTTCAGTAGCTTATATCTTATTATGTGTCTTAGGGTAAGGCCGTGTCTCCCATTAATTTAAATACTCCATTGCACCAAGTGAAATAAGAGTAGATCCCATTTCATTGCAATGGCCAACTGCATTTTGGGCGGTTTTCTTCAACCACCATTGGCCACGAGGCAGGGTTGGGGAAGAAAGGCGGGTCCCCACCTCGTCAGAGAGGGGAGGAGTGGTCCGGCCCCGAACAACCAACCAAGCACGAGGGGTTTGGTTTGAGAGGGCGGAGGAAGAGCGATCGGGGAGGTTCGCAAAGGTTCAAGGGTGGGGCGATATATAGCCCATGAGAGACGCCCCCAATGGAGATGAGCTTTTACAAGAGACGAGAGATGAGTCCAAGGAAAGAGCTGGGTCGTCAGAACAGAGCGTGGAGAGAGGTCCATGACAAGAGCTGAGTTGGTCATCAGTGGTTGCGTTGAGTGGTTGCGTTGAGTTGTCGGTGGAGAAAGAGTGGTTGGACCAAGAAAGAGAGAGGAGAGAACCCGTCACGCCAGACCCCCCACCAACGCGTCGGCTCCACCAAGCAGCTCCGACCCGTGACCCCGCGCACACGACAGGCTCGGTGGCATCAGCGGCCGTCGAGGTCCAGCCCGACGTCCCGTGCGGGATCAAGCTCCAGCCAGCTCCGTGCCGTCCTCCCCCTCCAGCTACACACCTCCTTCCAGCCAATTCCTATCATCATTCCCCGTGTGAGTCGTCTTTGTTTGTTCTGTCCTGGGTAGATAATTAAGTCTGTATAAGCTAGTATTTTCCCTGTGTCTCTAAAAGCTTCTGTATATTATTTTATTATCTTTCCTTCTCCTTGGTTACTTTGAGCCTGTAAATAGTAATAAATAGTAATCGTATTTCAAACCTTTCTTTGCCTTCGTCTTCCTTTTCTTCACATCCGTGTCGTCTTAGTCTTTTCCCGATTGAATAGCGGTGGCGCGATACGGCCAACGTTTGGGTAAATCGGGTTTAGTCAGGGAACAACTGTTCGGCCGCGGTTATACCTCCGCTCGGTAAAAATAACATCCTAATCCGCGGACCGTAACAAATTGGTGTCAGGGAGTGAGATACGAGGCCCGAAGCGCGCTTAACGCGCTCAAAATTACGAGCTGCTGGAAATTTGTGTTGTAAAGCAAAACCCGAATTTTGAAATCGCGCCATGGCTGGTCAAGGTGACGGGATGCCGGTGGGAGAGATACAGATAGACGGGGTAGAACCGACCCAGGACCTCGGGGAAATGTATGTGGATGAAAGAGAGGAGGAGAACATTGGCAATGTGGTTGAGGGAGTATCAGGCGCGCAAAATGGCGTCCTCGCGCACGAGGCTTCAGGCGCGCAAAATGGCACCTCGCACATGGCTACGGCGGCCGCACCCGCTGCACAAGTGGGAGGGATGGCCCAAATGCAGGCCCTCATGGAGCAATTTATGGCGCAAATGCAGGCGTCCCTCAAATTGCAGGGTGAGCAAATGGGGGCAATGAGGGATGAAGTGAGGGCTGATAGTGAGCGATTGGGGAGCGAAATGGGGAACCGGATGGATGCTCAGAGTGAGCAAATGGGGGGCAAAATGGGAGAAATGGGGGGCAAAATGGGAGAAATGGGGGAACGGCTAGAAGCTAAATTTGAGGGGTTAGACAACGGGATAAAAGAGGTAAAGAATGGGTTAACGGGGGTGGAAAATAGAATGGCTGCCCAGGAGAATCAGTTAGAAGGGGTGGAAAATGGGTTAATGGGGTTAGAAAATAGGATGGAAGGCAAATTGCGGGAAATAGGGGAGCAATCCGCCCGAGAAATTAAACAAATGGGAGAGCAGATAGAGGAGGTGAAAATCGGGGTAGAAACCAAATTGGATGCTCAGAGGGATGAATTGGGACAGATGAGGGTGGCATCTACAAAAGAGAGGGAGGAGATGAAAAAGGAGATACGATGAGGTGTAAGTGAGGAGGTCTCGGGGGTATGCGAGGAGGTAAAGCGAGGCGAAAAGCGTATAGAGAAAGAGGTGAGAAATGGAACGGCTAGGTTACAAGGGGGAATAGAAGATCTGACGGAGGAGGTGGAACAGCTGACGGAGGGACAAAAAGAACTAACGGAGCAGGTTCAAAGGGACACTGCGGTACTAGGAGGGTTAAAAGCGACACAAAACGACATTAAAAATAAACATATGTCACCCACAGGGTGAACCGTATCTTGCCAAAATGTGAAAATTCCGTTTTTTCGTCATGACGTCATCAAATGACGTCATAGCGTCAAACTGTTTACAGATCTGGGAAGCACTCATCAAGGGCATTCATATGAGGTATTACTCAATATGGTACCTACGATTTCAAAATTTGACCTTGGGGTCAATAATTTTCGACCTCCAGCGCTAACCATGAAGGTCAAGGCCGATCGCCACCAAAAACTAATCAGCTGAGCGCCGGACCATATACTAGATTCCCATGAAGTTTGGAGACGATCCGATCAAAGTTACTCAAAAAACTACGATTTCAAAATTTGACCTTGGGGTCAATAATTTTCGACCTCCAGCGCTAACCATGAAGGTCAAGGCCGATCGCCACCAAAAACTAATCAGCTGAGCGCCGGACCATATACTAGATTCCCATGAAGTTTGGAGACGATCCGATCAAAGTTACTCAAAAAATAAGGGTTTCGTTGACCTCCATGATTGACCGCAAAGTGACCTTGACCTTTGACCTTGACCTTCAAAATTTTGTGTGCTGAAGGGTATCTCTATAGGACTCTGATATGCGAAGTTACAGGAGTTTCCAATAATAACTGTGGTCTATATGGTACCTACGATTTCAAAATTTGACCTTGGGGGTCAATAATTTTCGACCTCCAGCGCTAACCATGAAGGTCAAGGCCGATCGCCACCAAAAACTAATCAGCTGAGCGCCGGACCATATACTAGATTCCCATGAAGTTTGGAGACGATCCGATCAAAGTTACTCAAAAAACTACGATTTCAAAATTTGACCTTGGGGTCAATAATTTTCGACCTCCAGCGCTAACCATGAAGGTCAAGGCCGATCGCCACCAAAAACTACTCAGCTGAGCGCCGGACCATATACTAGATTCCCATGAAGTTTGGAGACGATCCGATCAAAGTTACTCAAAAAATAAGGGTTTCGTTGACCTCCATGATTGACCACAAAGTGACCTTGACCTTTGACCTTGACCTTCAAAATTTTGTGTGCTGAAGGGTATCTCTATAGGACTCTGATATGCGAAGTTACAGGAGTTTCCAATAATAACTGTGGTCTACAGAGTGATCTAAACGTGAAAAAAAAATGATTAACCACAAACAAAAAAACAAACAAACAAACAAACATACAAGCTGACTGATACATCTTGCAAAAACTTCGTTTTGGCAAGATAATGACTTAATAGCGACACAGAGGCAATGTCAGATGGTACGTGAGGGACTGACAATGAGGTTGGAAGAGGTGACAGAAGTAATGGAGACGAAGGACCGAGAGGTGAGGACGCACATAGAAACGGTCAAGGTAGCCTTAGAGGACGAACTTGAGGAGACGCACCGGGAAATAAAAGAGGTGAAGCAAAAATTAGAGGAAGTGGAAGAAGAGGTGAGTGAAATTAAGAAGAGACCGACAGAAACTAAGAGAGAAATACAGGAGGAGGTGATGGAATATGTGCAAGGTCGGTGCTCAACTCATAATGGTGTGCTCACTAACCAAATAAAGAGTTTGCAGGTGGTGAAGGAGGTGCGGAGACGAGGTGCCAAGGTGAGTGGCGATATACGTGGAAATGTACATGATGTGAGGAAAGCTTCAGTCGGCTTGGGGGTTGATGTGGACCTGGGTGTTCGTGAGAGGCCGTTGGTGAAGTGTGCGACAGGTACGGTGTGCGAAAAAAGAGGTGTGCGAGAATGTCTGACCATGGGGTGTGTGAGGAAAAAGTGCGCGCCGAGGAGTGAGTGTGCTGTCGAGAGTGAGTCGGTCGTAGCGCGTGTGCGAGGGAGCACATGGAAGCGCGTAGTGAGAAGTGTTACAGAGGATGTAACGGAAGCATGCACGCCTGTGGTGAGTGTTACGGAGGAAGTAACGAAAGAGTGTGCGCAAGAGGATGCACGGGAAAGGTGTGTAACGGACGGGTGCATGGGGAAAGAGTGCGCTGTCAAGAGTGAGGGAGAATGCATGCCTGTGGTGAGTGTTGCAGAGGGTGTAACGGGAGAGTGTGCGCGGGAAAGGTGTGTAACGGACTGGTGCATGAGGAAAGAGTGCGCTGTCGAGAGTAAGGGTGAGTGCGCTGTCAAGAGTGGTGGTGAAAGTAGTGAGAGTGACACGGAGCGTGAGTTGGTTGTGACAGGTGAGAGAGGATGTACACCTGGAATGGAAGGAAGCACACCTGAAATGGTAGAGCGTGTATGGGAATGCACGCTGGAATTAGTAGTGAGGCACGTGTTTGGGTGTGCGAGTGAGAGCACACCTGTGATTGTCACAGAGGAGGTGACCGAGAAGGGGGCGCGAAGAGGTGTGTTGGTGAGGTGTGCGAGCGACGAATGTGTGCCAAGGTGTTCGGTGGTCAGGTGTGTGACCAAGTCTGTGAGCGGAATGAGTGTACCTGGGTGTGGAAGAGAAGGTGCAATGACGAGGAGCATGGGAACAGCTGGATGTATGAGCAAGGAACGGGCTGCGGGGTGTAAGCATGCAGGTGAGGCATCGACGGTAACCGGGTTAGCGGTTAGAGCGACTTATAGCCGAATCGGGCCCTCGGTGCGTGCCGGGTTTCGCGTGCCGCGAGGACCAGCGGGGATCCGAACCACGGCGGGTTCGAAAGGACCGCCATACGTGATCCACGCTGGGCCACGTTTGGAACGGCCGCGTCCGTGCTCCACTAGGCGGAGCGGGCAGCCCGATAGGAAGGGTCGTCATGGCGACCCCTTTTTGTTGAGACGTTCCGGCAGGTCGAGATCGGGCCATTGGATGGGTCCGTGCCGAGGTGGTGCATGGGATCTCGGCCCGGGTAAACCTCCTTCCCTTCACCGAGTGTCGGACGCATCCAGCCCCCGGCACCAAACAACCCGCATTCATTGCTCGGCTTTACGAAGCCGGGCTGTGGAAGTGAATTGGCGCACCGAGAGGCATTAGCAAGTAGACTGTAATGATGAGGATAGTGGTCTGGACCCGAAATTAGAAAAACAAAATTTAATGATTGGCAAAGGATTGGCAGTAATGATTGGCAGATGATGGGTAGAGTGATTGGCAAATTTTTGATTGGCTGAAATTTGGTGAGCAAAATTTATAGTAAGAGATGCCCGGTGTGGTGGGATGGCAACTCTGTCATCCCTCACACAGCGGGGGGCAAAGGAGCACTAGTTTTATGGGGTTGATGGCAGTGAAAACTTGCCGGGGAGGGTTAGGATATATCGTGTGTAGGGCCCAAGAGATTGACATTAGGTAACGGTAAGGTTAGTTAGTGACAATGACACCTGTAGTGGGGACGCAGGTAGATTAGAGTGGATTATAATGACGTGGTATGTGCTTAGTTTAAAGGGAAGATGGGGAGCACTAAGTTAGCAGGGCACCAGGTAGTTCAGATGATGCCGTGTGAGTGTTGGAGGTGTATAGAAGTGTATTGTGAAAAGTGTGTGAAGAACAGGTGTGATTGCACAGGTGTGCAACTGAACAGGTGTATGGAGCAGTGCGTGAGGGAGTAGTGGTGATTGCGTGTGGTGTTGACCAAATGGTCCAGCAAGGAAGGAAGGAGGGTGCAGGTGGCACCATGTGATTGCACAGGTGTGCAACAACAGGTGTATGTGGCTATGTGGAATAAATGGTGGTCTGGAATATCTGGAGTATTGGAATGGATGGTCGTGGAGTGAGTATGGTGGAAATTGTGGAGTGGAGTGGATGGTGCGAAGGTGTGAATGGGGGAAGAGTGGACCCCCATCACAAATACCCGGGGCGGGTAGTGTAACGGTTAGGTAGAGGGTACAGGTAAATTGTGGTTGGATATTGGCATCTGTGGTGCGGGTGGAAGAATGGTGATTGGATGGGTGCATTAGTGTTGTGGAAATGGCTGGGCGTGTAGCCTGTTAGTGTGTGTAGTTGGTTTGGGCACTCCACCACTGTGAGGATGTCGGCCAGGTGAGGCCGCAGGTGGGCTCTGGGAGCCGGTAGTTGTGGATGGGGCCCGAGGATCCGGAGGACGGACCCGGGTAGCCCAGTGCCAGAGGGCACCGAGTGGGGTGACAGAGCCAGGAGGGGCCTTCCCCAGTTAGTTAGGTTAGGGTGAGGAGCTAGGTAAGCTCGGGTGGCAACTACAGTGGTGGAGGTGTGCAGGTGGGTAGACCTGCTGGGAGAGCTACACGTCACAGCCCAGAAATTGTGCAAGAGCACCGGGAGATGAATCGGGGGAGTGAGACCCCAAATTGAGAAGCACCACAGTTTGGTCAATGGGAATTGGTTTTTAGAACCCATAGTGTAAGATGGCCAATGGATTGGCAGGGAAAGACCCCGGGTAGTGTAACGTGTATTAATGTCATTTAGAAAGTAGTTAGGATGAAAATCTCCTCGCACCATCTGCATGCACTCACCTGAGATGACGTACCTCCACACCATGCCATGTGTTTACTTATTTTTGATGCAGATGTTTGGAATGTGAGACGCATCATGACGTGGGTGTGACATTGTGCTTGATGTTCCATCTCTTCCTCCTTATGAGGATTGATGATGAATTGATGATGGTAAATTTTGAAGTAGAGGGATTGTGGAGACGAATTTGGTATAAGGGAAATATGGGGAGACGTGACAGTAGCGACGAATTTGTAAAGGTGTAGATTTTGTAAATATGGGGTAAGGGCAAGGGTAGAGTAGGTGACAGGGGGGTGACGTACGGTAGGGACGAGCTTTCTCATTTCGCTCTCCGTACGCATTTCGCCTTGCATTGCCTTATTGATGTGTACCCTTGTGACCTTACCCCTCGCTCATTTGTCTTCCCCCTTTTGTCTCCCACATGACCTGTGCGCCATTGGGCGCCGAGGGGAGCATGTGTGAGTCGGCCATTGTGCGCCCGAAATTCCCAGAACCAGCTGTCTGCATCGATGCACCACATTATGGACCACATGCCTGTGGCCGAGCACCACGTATGGACCCCATGGGTTGGGGCATGGCCCCTCTGCTGGAACCGGCCATGAAGGCCCGAAATCTTGCTGGCGGACCTTGGCCACAGGGCACCGATGCCCCACAGGTGAACCACACTTGTTGGCCCTGTGGGCCATAAATAAAGAAAATAAAAGGGACACGTTGGGTGCATTTTACTTCATTGAAAATAGGCCGCCAGCAAAGGAAAAAGACAACATCTGGAAGAAATAATAATAGCCAGCAGAGGGAGCCGAAGAGCAAGAGGTCACCTGCAGGGTTAGGGGTTGTTTGGATTTTTTTATTCATTGAATATTCATGAACAATGGTGACTGCACCGATTGGTGCTTGAGGGTGTGTTGGTGCATTATAGGTGCTTTCATGGTGCGTCGATGCAGAGCAGACTGTCTCCCCCCCCCAGAAAGAACAATTACAGGTCCTGGGTTAGTTTTGTAAATAAAAGTAGCGTCAATTGTAAATAATGCTCCCCACCGTCAGTGTATAGTTTGAAGACCATTCTGCAATTTGGTTAACTGTGGGCGTACGTCTGTTAGGCAGGGTGCAATGGAGCAGCGGGACACATTTATTTATGTTTTAAAACTGTCGCACTCAGGGTCAGGTTAAAAGTAGAGGGAACTACACCTACGTGTCACACTAAATAAAAGTTGTAGGCCCGGAGCTGCCTAAGAGGAGGAGGGTGCAGTGTTGTGGATATGAGAATGGTTTTTTTTTTTTGTTGTTGTAGTGTAAATTGTTGTAAAGATCACCCTTTGTAAATGTCATGATCCTTGTAAATACCTCCGTAGTGTAAAGGTCAAAGGGCGTCTCGGTAGTTATTCCATGAAACACCACATTGCAGGACCCGATAAAACCCTTGTTCAGTAGCTTATATCTTATTATGTGTCTTAGGGTAAGGCCGTGTCTCCCATTAATTTAAATACTCCATTGCACCAAGTGAAATAAGAGTAGATCCCCTTTCATTTCATTTCAATGGCCAACTGCATTTTGGGCGGTTTTCTTCAACCACCATTGGCCACGAGGCAGGGTTGGGGAAGAAAGGCGGGTCCCCACCTCATCAGAGAGGGGAGGAGTGGCCCGGCCCCGAACAACCAACCAAGCACGAGGGGTTTGGTTTGAGAGGGCGGAGGAAGAGCGATCGGGGAGGTTCGCAAAGGTTCAAGGGTGGGGCGATATATAGCCCATGAGAGATGCCCCCAAGGGAGATGAGCTTTTACAAGAGACGTGAGATGAGTCCAAGGAAAGAGCTGGGTTGTCAGAACAGAGCGCGGAGAGAGGTCCATGACAAGAGCTGAGTTGGTCGTCAGTGGTTGCGTTGAGTGGTTGCGTTGAGTGGTTGCGTTGAGTTGTCGGTGGAGAAAGAGTAGTTGGACCAAGAAAGAGAGAGGAGAGAACCCATCACGCCAGACCCCCCACCAGCGCGTCGGCTCCACCAAGCAGCTCCGACCCATGATCCCGCGCACACGACAGGCTCGGTGGCATCAGCGGCCGTCGAGGTCCAGCCCGACGTCCCGTGCGGGATCAAGCTCCAGCCAGCTCCGTGCCATCCTCCCCCTCCAGCCACACACCTCCTTCCAGCCAATTCCTATCATCATTCCCCGTGTGAGTCGTCTTTGTTTGTTCTGTCCCGGGTAGATAATTAAGTCTGTATAAGCTAGTATTTTCCCTGTGTCTCTAAAAGCTTCTGTATATTATTTTATTATCTTTCCTTCTCCTTGGTTACTTTGAGCCTGTAAATAGTAATAAATAGTAATCGTATTTCAAACCTTTCTTTGCCTTCGTCTTCCTTTTCTTCACATCCGTGTCGTCTTAGTCTTTTCCCGATTGAATAGCGGTGGCGCGATACGGCCAACGTTTGGGTAAATCGGGTTTAGTCGGGGAAAAACTGTTCGGCCGCGGTTATACCTCCGATCGTTAAAAATAACATCCTAATCCGCGGACCGCAACAATATGTTTCACCTGGATGTGATCAGTGGTTGAACGAAAAAAATGAAGCTTCTCCACTTATCTAAGGAGTTTTAAGGTGCAACTCACTTGTCAACCAACAAGGCAAACATGACGACCAAGAAGCTTTAGAAAGAAGTCAGATATAAAGTGGTGGAGAAGCACCGTTCAGGAGAGGATTATGAGAAGATTTCAGTCACTCATTATCCCTTTGAGTACGGTGAAGCCCATCATTAAGAAGTGGAAGACGTATCATGTCATACCACCAAGACTCTACCCAGATCAGGTCGCCCATCCAAACTCAGCATTCGGGCAAGCAGGAAACTTGTTTGGGATCTCACTGTAAATCCAACAATGCCTGAAGGATCTGTGTCCGAGATGAGGGGCAGTATTCCTCATTCAACAATATCCCGTTCCCTTCACAAAGCTCGCCTATATGGACCGGTGGCAAAAAATAATCTATTACTGAAAAAGACATCTAAAAGCTCGTATGGAGTTTGCAAAAAACATCTTGATGATACTGCAGGAATGTGGAGAAACGTTTTGTGGACAGACGACATAAAAATTGAACTTTTTGGTCTGAATTCAAAGCACTACATGTGGCTCAAGCCTAACAGTGCAGCTCACCCACTCAACACCATCCCTACTTTCAAGCATGGTGGTGGCATCATCATGTTATGGGGATGGTTTCATCAGCAGGGTCTGGCCAGCTTGTCAGGATACAATCCTTGATGATAACCTGCTTGAGTCAGCCATGAATCTGAAACTGGGTAGGAGATTCACGTTTCACCAGGACAATGATTCTACGTTGAATGGCCCAGTAAAAGTCCTTACTTGAACCCAAGTTATCATTTATGGCGAGACTTGAAGAATGCAGTCCATCAACGATCTCCATCAAACTTGGCAGAACGAAAGCAATATTCATGTGAAGAATGGGCAAAGATTTCACAATCTCAATGTGCAAAGCTGGTAGAGATTGACCCAAAAATACTCATAGCAGTTATTGCTGCAAAATGGTTCTTCCACCAAGTACTTACCTAAGGGGCTGAATACTTTTGTAACCAGTGAATTTTGATTTGTACATGTTTTTTGCAGGTATTCCTGACTTGTCACCTCCTTCAACAATAACAAAATTTAGGTTGATATCTCCAGTTATGAATAAAAAAGTTAATGCAAAATTGTTTCGACAAAATTTCAAATTCATCTAAATGTGGCATTATTGGTCGGGGTGAATATTTTTGTCGGACACTTTATGCAGATAGCTAAACATTCTGACTGTTTCTTCTCACTCATCATTCTGACTGATGAAAGGTCGATTAAGGGAGTTGAAACCACGTTCGAATTTGAGGACAAATTGCTCGGTTCGGGTTGTAATATGCATGTGTGAACGTGTTGATGACTTTTATTTCAACACATGTAGTCATGCTCCATGGTAAGGTCCCACATGGTCAACTGTTAAATAAATGAAAAATAAGGAGCATAAAAAAGAGAACGGCACAAAAATGGTAAATTTTACTGCTAATAGGAATAAGCAATACAATAGCAAAGTCAAAGGTCAAAATATAAACCCGCAACCACTTCCGCAAACACACGTGACGTGCACACGGCCTAGTCGCATAGGCTGAAACCAAATTAGTGACAATTTAAGTCTCACAGTGGTGATTGCAATGTTGGTGTTTATGGTGTTGTGTCTTCATCACATGCATTCCTTACCTCGTGATTCATCCTGTTGTTTGGTATATCGATCGTGGTGCTATCCTTGACGATTTTACGTTTGTTTGACTCTATTTGATTTAAACAAGCACCAAGTGGTTATCTGTGAGGTGTGCCGACATATGAGTACTCCTGATCGGAGGGCTGGGTTGTCCACTAGTAGCATGTAATGATGTAAGATTATCCTCTTGTCTTCAAGAACGACAAGAAAAGGGGAGGGGTGGACAGAGTTGGTGTGGGGTTAGGTTGGGGGGGGGGGGGAGGCGGGGAGCAGAGAGAGGAGGCAGAGTTGGAAGAGACGGTGGAGGCTTTGTGTGTGTGTGTGTGTGTGTGTGTGTGTGTGTGTGTGTGTGTGTGTGTGTGTGTGTGTGTGTGTGTGTGTGTGTGTGTGTGTGTGTGTGTGTGTGTTGCAGACTTCGAGTGGGGTGGAGATGGCTTGAAGACTTGGGATTTGGAGGGGGTGGATTGAAGACTTTTTGTTGGGAAGGTGTGTTGAGGACATTGGGTTGGGTGGGTGTGGAAGACTTTAGGTTACGGGAGGGTTGTGGGGGGGAGAGTCGAGGATTTGTAGTTGGGAAGGAGTAGAGATGAGGACTGGGATTGGGATGACGGGTTGAAGATTTTGGGTTTGGGGTGAGGGAGAGTTGAGGACTTGGGGTTGAGCGAGGGGGAAGAGTTGAGGACCTTGGGTGGGGAGGGGTGTGATTTAAACAAGCACCATTTTTCATATGTGGTATCCTTCGGTTAGTTATTTATTAACTGTAACTTACGTGACAAAATAAAAGACAAATAACAAATGAATCGAGTTTTGAGAAAACGTAACGGGATGTTTTACATTTTCGTTGTGGCGTCACAGATCAGTTAATTACCCAGCATGCTCTATATCCTGTAATTTGAAATCGATACAATGATGATTGTTCTCACTAGAAGAGAGAAAGAGATCGATATTAATTATCTTTTAACAGGTTTTTTTTTATTCAAAGAAAAGCCAATTGACTTGACCTTGCTGTGAGTTCCATATCGAGTTTAATTAATAGAATTCAATTGCCGAGCAACGTGCGCCAAATCCCAATCGAAATTGCGTTCTGATCTTTCTTGAGGATCAGAATGATCATGATGATAACGTGTTATTATTTTAAAGTTTCCCATTTCCTTTGCCGCCATTAACATTTTCATCCATGCGCAGTTGATCTTGCATCACAAACAGAATTGACTTTTCATATCTATTCAACAGCCAGTGAGGTTGACCTCGTCCGCGTGCGCAGACATTTTGTTTGAGGACCAAATCGACATGGTTCAAGTCAAGAAGTGCTTTTCCCCATTTCCTCGGCATCAGCTACTGACTTTTAATTCGGAACTGTCCTCGGAATCCTTTTCCGATTATGACTGCGGAATTGGCACAATGCAAACAACCAATTCATGGGCACAAGAAAAGCTGGCACAGCAACGTTTCTCAAGGATGGCTGAACTGAACACGGTGTTGCGAGTTGTCCTCAGCACATTTTCCAGTTGGTGCTCCTGAGTATACCCCAAATGTCAAGGCGCTGCGCAGGCGACATGCAAAGACGGCTCCCACGGTTGTTGTTGCGTCAAGGACAATTTGTCTACAAAGGTGAAAATAACATTTTGGAGAGCAACCACCTTGCTGCGGACGAACCTGGTAGGGATGGGACTCGGCACCTTTCTCTCTACCTGCTGTTGCGTCCGATCGGTTAATTGGCAGTGGAGGGATGGGGGAAATGTAGGATTTTGCAAAGCTTTACCCTGTGCTTGAAACACTGGCAGGCATTGGTCTGTAAAATGGGAGCAGGTCTCGACGGATGGCTTCCAAGTGTAACGCGGCTAAAGGCGTTGAGAATGAAGGATGCGGTGAGCTTGCGTGTTCGGCACGTTGAGGTGAACGGAAGGTCATCCGTGTCTTTGCGTGTGCCAGGTCGACAAAAGACCTGATGTGGTTTTCCAAACACCATCCATCAGCTGTAACCCTCACAGGTGTTGTTGAACAGAGGGCAGTGCCCATCATGAATTAATTATACACAGAGTGACCCACAAAGCGACTGGTGCTCTATTTCTACCAAAGACGAGGCCTTGTCTCCAAAGAGAGCCTTATCTGTGCTTTGTTGTTCATGTGCATATGACATTTGAACTTGGAGACTTGCAATGTGGTCCGTGTATTCATATTTAATCCAAAGACTTGTTTGGTGAATTATTTTTAAAACCAAAACTACATTTTTCAACGAAATTTCAAGTTTTTTGTACAAAATTCTTCTTTCCTAATCAAAAATGGAACGATAATGTTAAATAGGCAAACATTTATGTTGTGATGAGACTCACATATACTGTGTGTGTGTGTGTGTGTGTGTGTGTGTGTGTGTGTGTGTGTGTGTGTGTGTGTGTGTGTGTGTGTGTGTGTGTGTGTGTGTGTGTGTGCGCGTGTGTGTGCACGTGTGTGTGCACGCACATAAATCTATTTTGGTATTGATTATTTTTTCTCAGATCGAATTTAAAATCTTAAAAGGAGAAGCTTACGTCCGTCCGTGTGTCACGCTTCGTTCTAAAGGGTTCCTGTTGTCGTCGAATAGAAATAGTACCGTTGGAAAGTGGTCAATTTGCTTGGGTGGAAAGATAATAATTGATCTTCCTGGAACAAAAAAGTTGAATCTGTTTTACCTCAAAGATGCCCGTTATAAAAGCTCATCGTTTTACGATTGAAGAAGAAGATGTAGGATCTCGAGCTTTAATGTATTGGATCCTGCTGCCTTAGAGTAATAAAATGGTACCGTTGGAAAACTAATAATTGATTAATGTTTTTGGAAAGCTCATAAATCAATTGACTTGGAACAAATTTTTGTGTCCGTTAAATCAATCGCAAAAAATGCCTGTTTTCAAAGCCCACTTTTCCATGATTGAAGCGGGAATGGTAGCTCAATGAATTTTTATGATTTATATCCTATGGCAGCAGCAACCCTTTGGAAGCATGTACAATTATATATGGTAGTACTGTACAGAGTGGCCACAAAGTCCCGATGCATAATTGTGTGTCCTCTGTTACTTATTTGTTTTATTTTTTTTCCAGGTATGGCTTCAGCATGACAGACACCAGTAAGTACACGATAGAAGAGGGACTGATTACTTGTGTTTGGATTCACGACCGCGCGCAAGAAGGAGCAAGTTTTGAAGACATAAGGACAGGATGGGAGATTGTCTTGATTTACTGGGAGAATAAAGCTTTTTCAACTTGGAGTGTCCTTAATGTGACTTGATTTAGAGCAAGGCTCTTCTGCAGCGATTTCCCACTATTAAATCAAGACGAAGCATATTTTTTTCGGTTGAGTGTGCTATTTATCTCAACAATCGATCCAGGAATGTTTATTTTTGATGCAAAGAAAATCCTAATTTTTATGAGGAAACCAGCAGAGTTGCTCGGAAAATAAATAGTCAGTCATGCAATTTAGTTTAGTAGGCTTTTTATAGTCAGAGGAAGCCACGCCCCTTGGGCACGTGCTGCTGCCATGCCCCTAGTCTAAATCTGATGTGCCCATGTTTTTTGTCGTGAAAATTTACCCCCCATGAAACCCCTCTTCCCTCTCTAAGTCACTTCCTTAGGTTGTCCATGATGCACAACCGAACAAACAGACATTCACATTTATCTGTATAGATTGAAGAGCATCCTCCTCATGTCATGATGTCGGCAGCGATTTCAGAAGATCACTTGATAGAGCCATATTTTTCGATACAAGTGTCAATCACACTGCTTATTTGAACATGCTTCAGACATGGTTTGTTCCACAACTGCGTGAGAGAGGTCTCGAGGCAACAGCCATCCTGCAACAAGATGGTGCACCAGCACATTATGCTCTCGCAGTTGGAGACTATCTCGGCGGCAAATTCAGTGGGCAATGGATTGGACGTGGATCTGAGATAGTGTGGCCTCCACGAAGTCCGGACTTAACAACATTCGACGACTCGCTTTGGAGCAATGTGAAAGAGGAAATTTCTCATCTCTGTCTAACAACAGTTGAAGACCTCAAAACAACTGTCAAGGGCTGCTTTTATGACCTCCAACCCTCAACATGGAAAAGATGTCCAGAAGAACATGGAGAAAATTTCAAATTTGTGTGGAGAATGGAGGGGAGCATACAGATCAATTGTGCATATGGACTTTGTGACCACTCCTTACATCTCAAAGCAATATAATAAAATAAAAAAGTAGAGTACGTCGGAAGAGCACACAAACAATAACAATTACTTGTTATAAAATGTCCTTTTTCATGTTTCACTTCATTTCACATCCTCATTGAGATTCACAGATCGACATGCAAGATGTTTGTGAAGTACAACATGCTGTCTTTTGATTAAATCCGTCAGCGAAGCGACGGGGGCACGACTGGTGTAATCTATATCCCCCGGCGAGGCTCCACATTGTTAAACGCTCTGTCTTCTCGTTACAATTATATCAAGGAAAGCCATGCAATAGCGTTAGTCATTTTGAAGAAAAAAAATGAAACATAACATTGCAATCTTTTTGCGAGCGTTAAATTGTCCTCTTCAAGTAGGAATAAATATGTCATTTTCAATTGTTTTCCTTTCATCTGCTCTTTTTTTTTTGATGGGCTTTCTCATTATGAATGACGTCATTGTGCGATGTGTAAAATCATTCCCTTTTTCATTATATATCCCTTTATTGTCTTGCGTAAAGCACTTGTAAATCTATTTCTTGGGTTTAATAGAAGTCGTTAAGAATATTAATAGATTTCATTTGGCCTTGCTTTGCTTGATTCTTGCCAGTGCAAGGAAAGTTTGAGTAACCCTAATTAATTCAGTCGTGGAGAAGTTTTGTTGATGGAGGGAAAAAGCCATGTTTTGAATTTTAAGCGAAATCAAAAGAAAATCCATTCTTGAGAACTGGCCACAACGGATCTTATTGCAATTATATCGTGGAGACAAAAGTTTGTCGAGTCAGAATTGGGTTCGCAAATCTGTGTCTGCAGAATGTTTAATGGGACACAGATGAGGTGCCAACTTCTGACAGAGATAGAAACTGAATAATTACATGTCTATGTCATCGTGACCTAATCACCTGATGCTGCGTTGTGGCGAATGTTTTCACATCTGGATCCAACGTGGACGTGCAGTAACCATCTCAATGCTGGACATACTCCCCTCCGGTGGCAATCGGTGCAGGTGCATCGTTGTCGCATTGACCACATGAGCCTGGGGAAGTGCACTCTATGCCTAAATCAGCTCCTGCTCCAGCTCATCGAGGGTCTTGGTAAGATTTGAATGTGATGATCAATGATATCCCAGAGATGTTCTATTGGATTTAAACCTGGAGAGATGGCAGACTAGGGTGTCCACCACATTAACGTCGGCATTGACGAGGATGTTCCGTGTTCAAGTGCCCTGTGATCAGGAGCATTATCGTTCATGGAGATTATTCCTAGATGTGGAAGTGTAGGTCACACAAGTTGCTGCAAGATCTCATTAATGTATTGATCTGCCATCAGGTCGCCATGGATATTGATCAAATTTGTGCGAAAGGTTTCAGCAATAGCACCCCACATCACGAGCCTTCCACGTCTAAATTTTGCAGTTTTGTGGACAAAGACCGAAGCATATCACTGATTTCATCTTCTGTATACCCATGCATGGCCATCATGTCTTTCAAGGAGAAACCTGGATTCTTCACTGAACGTAACACTTTCCCATTGCCTCCGTCTCCATTGGGCGTGCTCATTTAACCACTGCAAACGTGCTTGGATTTGTCACAGTGAAAGTCTTGGATCCTTAATAGGACGACAAGCACTGATGCCTCAAGATGGTGTTGACTCTTATCCTACGGGGTCCAGAGTGTGTCTGGAGTACTCTGGGCAGTTTGAAATCGATTACATAGATGGGTCCTGTGAATGTATGGGTCCTGGGCGGGAGTCATTATCCTGGGACATCCACTTAATAGCATATCTCTTGTTGATCCAGTGGTTTGGTAACATCTTCTGACGTCATAAACTGTTCCTCTCTTGTTAAAGAGCCATGCAACATGGCTAATGGAAGACCTTGCTTTAAATGCCCAATGATTTGATGAGTGTTTTTTGGGGATTAGCCACATGCTGGTGTCTCAGAAAGACTGTTTTGTGTGTGCTCAGAATGCCTCACCACCTCTAAAAGCCTAAGGGTGCATGCATTGCACATACTGAACGATTATTGCATGAGGCAATTGTTACATGGAAACTTTCAAGCAGAGAGTCTGCAAATCTCTCATGCCAAAAAGGCACTTGGAATGAACGCTGGAATAGTCCTTCAGCAAATCCATTATCAATTCTACATGTTCGATTTTTTAATTTATTTATTGTAATGTATCATACTAAAATATGCCATTTGTGTCTGTCTGTCTGTCTGTCTGATGAATTTTTGACGCCAGTACATTCTGTCGTTACTTATCTCAACCAAACTTGACAGGATGACGAAGGGTTACACAATGAAGGTTGTAGCGCATTCATTTCCAAAAGGGGGTTTTCTCCCCCCGAGCGAGTTTGCCCGCCATTGCCGTCAATGGGGTTGCACGTTGAGGTGTATATAAATGTTAAATTAGCTTTATCGTGGCGTATTTCCAAAGATGATATATCGTGGCGTTTTTCCAAAGACGCTTTTAATAACAAAATTAATGATAATCGCATATTGTTAATGTTATTACAAAACAATATGAATACTAATAATGTCCCACTTCCCTAAGGCGTTTTTCCTGCAGTGATAACGTTTATAGCCGGCGAAGCCGGTGTTGTCAATAAATGAGTACGTATTATGTTGAAAACCTGATTATGCCTTGGCTCGAGAATCCGAAGCGCAGTGGAGGCCGCCATCTTGCGGATGCGGAAGTATGCATAACAAATTTAAAACGTTCATTAGGAGTTTCTTTCACCCGTCATTGTTTGATTCACATTCTTATGCACCTCCAATGTATTAATAAAATAATTTAAGACCAACATCGGCCCACACGGGCCTGGTTATCTTCAACAAAACGCGTCACCAAACACCGGACCCAATGAGAGTCGAGCATTTGCAAAAATATTTCTAAAATGAAATCACTCAATGGAGGCCGCCATCGACCGGATGCGGAAGTTTGCATAAAACAATTGCGAAAAAGTTCAACAGGAGTTTGTTTCACCCATCGTTCTTTGATTCACAATCTAATGAAACCTCTCATTAGTAATTAAAATATGTTAAGACCAACCTCGTTATCTTCAACGAAAATCGTCATCAAACACCAGAACCAATGAGATTCGAGCATTTGGAAAAATATTTTTTTTAAAGCTTATTACGCGTTTCGGAGGGTGAAAACGGCATCAAATATTCTAACATTGACGAAGAATTATTTTTTAGAAATCTCGCGGCCGTCGGGGATAGTTTTTCACGGCCAGAAATACGGTATAAGCGGTTTACATATTTAGTTTAGAAATACGGACAGTTTTTCACGGCCGGAAATATCCGAAGTTGAGACGGAATTCACCGAATTAATCACTGCAAGCTAACTTCTTCTGGTGGAGGAAGCCGCAGTGCCCGGAGAGTCAGAGAAACAGCCCTGGCGCCTGACAGCGACTGAAGTTAGAAGACGACACACATACTGTAAAAACGTATGTTAAGCCCAGTTAAAATTTCTTAAAATAGGCCCTAAGCTAGCACATCGTATAGTTACTTCCTTATAGTCTAGTAGGAAGACTAGGTCCCCCTGCACCCCCCGGAGATATACATCTAATCAGTGTTTCTAGATTGGAAACAATGTGTAGAAAATGACTAGCTATGGCCCCAAGCTGAAAAAATGTCCCACATACCATTTTTATGCAAATTACTGCTGCCATTATCAAAAAAACGATTTTTGACATATCTCAGCCAATATTGCAGATAATTGAAAAATGAAGGTGTCTAGACCCATGTTTTGAAGGGCATAGATCATGATAGAACTATTCATAACATGATTACATGTGTCTATGGTATACTAGTATGCATATTAATGCTGTAATTACAAAATAATCAGTTTTACAAATGATAAGGATACGTTAATACTGCAGATAACTTAACATGGTACATAAGGGGTCTAAACCCAGGTATTTTCAAGGTTAAATGTCAACAAGATGCTCCTGAGTCTTGCATAGGGGCGGGACATTGGCAGTAACATTGGTACCACTCAACTTTTCTTCCCACCATTGACTTTGTATTGCGAGAGATTTTCACTTGCTTATTTAAAGGTTTCTCACCCAGCCCACGTAAAATCTACCAACTCCTGCTGTTAACTCCCAAACATATTTTTTTATGTTATCCAATCACAGTGCAGAAATGACAGACTAGAGATCCAAATTAGTGCTGCTATAGCTGCCATTTTACATTTCCATCCATGTAACATGCGCGCTCGCGCGCTCGTATCAATTGGTGTGACCCCTCAACTCTACTCCTCATCAAAAAGTACCATGCCTTTGAGGAAAAGGTGCGCAAGGGCCACCTGGGGAAGACAGCTGCCTTCTGGATGTCGTTCATTACCCACTGCCATCTTGTCTTCATGCTCCTCCACTCTGTGAAGACCAACAACCTCCAGCTGTTTCACAAGTGTAACGGAGAGATGGCAGATATCTTCTTCGCCTTTGACGGACACAACTACTCCAGGTTTGTGTAGCATACATGGTAAAATGTATAACCATCACTGAGTAGATTTTAATTGATACTTGGGTTCATGTATTATGAGAGGAGCTATTCCAATAAATGTCTACAGTATTTCCCTCTCTGTACTTTACAGATATCTGACTTGGCTGGAAGTCCACCTGACAAATCTGGAAAGCACGCACCCAGGGGCCAAGGACCTGCTTACTATGGGTGCAATCGCAGTGGCTCGCTCGATGATACCAGGGGCACTCAGTGCTGTCGACAAGACAATGGAAGAAACGTTCATGCGCTTTGCTAAATCATCAGGTACATCATTTTCTTTCAGTACATTATACATTTGAAACTGTAGAAACCAGCTTTATATGATGTAAACTGCTCTTACAAAACATTTCCCTTTTAATGAATGGGTTATGCAATTAAAATATGTTCACTTTTCAGGTGGCTTTGCTGGCCTGTACAGTCAGTTTGGGGCATACCAGAGATGGTGCCGAACAACCACAGCACGGGCACAGTTCTATGAAAAGACCCTTGAGATGGTGGATCTCATCGATGACCCAGACTGCCCAAGAGCAGGGAGACATCGTGAACTAGAGAAGGCAGAGATCAGAAAAGGCGAGGAGGCCGTTCAGCGAACCCTAACTACTATCAAGAACTTCACCAATCCGTTCACCATCATTGATAAGGACAAACTCTACTGCCTGGCCTCTGGTGCTCCCGTCCCCATGGATGTTGAGATGGATGTGTTACAAGCAGAAGCTGTGGGGAAAGCTGCGAAAGCTGACTTCATCAGGCGCCTGGAAAGCGGAGAACCTGAGAGCTTCTTCAACCCAATCAAGAGAAAGAAACTCAAGACCATGGAGGCTAGTAACAAGAAGATCACACTAACATCCTCACAGGGCAAGGTAAGGATGTAATCCAATACCCAAGTGCTTTTGTATTTTATGTTGTATTTTTAAATGGCGTCCTGTACATGCTATATTGAGATACAAGATTGAACTCCAAATTTGTTTATTAAAGACAGTGCACATCAATGAACAATGTAAAGATTGTAAATATGCCAATTTATAGCACATGAATAATTTTCACCTGTAGTCCTTCCTGTAGTACATATCAACCAATCACCATTTATCATTCCAGGTCATCCAGTATCAGGAGCAAAGCAACCTTGCATTCCTGCTCCTTGTCAAGTCTCAGAGTCAAGATGAGCCATTAGACCTGGGAGAACTCATGAAGTACTGCCTGATGCCAGTGCCTCCTAGCCTTGGGACACCAGATGGGTTCTTCTGCAAAACCAACAAAGCCTCCATTCTGCACTACCTTTTAGAGGACACCACACCACAAGATCTGCAATACCCCAAGGATGCCCTGTTCATCCAGGATGGAATGGCGCTGCTGCATACCCTTGCCAACCTTCCCCCAACATGTGGTGAGATATGCTTGCAGGTGCTTGATCAGATGGTGGCCAAGCAGCACTTTCTGTTCTCCACTGACAGTTACCATCCTGAGTCAATCAAAGCGCAGGAAAGGCTGAGGCGGGGCAGCTCAGAGAAGATCATTCTGGCTGGACCAGCAACCAGGAAGCCATATGACTTCAAAATGTTCCTTGCAAATGACGACAACAAAAAGCAGATGTGCCAGCTTCTTCTGAAAGTGTGGAGTGGACAAGAGGCAGCTACCAGGCTGGAGAGAACAGAGATGGCTGTGCTGATCGTGGAGGGGAAGGCCCACCAACTTGCCTCAACGAATGGCAAGGTAAAATTGAAAGCCCTTCGTGAATGGCGATTCAATTTGTAATTTTTCCTGAAAAAAAGGTGATTACCTGTGATGTTTGTCTAGATCTGAAACTGGCAGTGACTGGTGATTGAAATGCGGTGCCTTTTTGTGTTTCAGGTCGAGGTACGTGAACTCCCCACGATCTACAGCAACCAGGAAGAGACTGATACCAGGGTGGTTCTGTACCTCCATCATGCTGCTACCATCGGATACAAGAACGCTGTAGTCAGAACACCGGACACAGACATCCTCCTGATCCTGCTCCACCATGCCCACAACATCAAGCTGACGGTGTACCTGGATACAGGGTCAGGGAAGCATCGCCAACTTGTCAACATCTCTGAGCTGGCAGAATCCCTGGGAGAGGACTACTGTGCCACTCTCCTGGGGTACTATGTGTTCAGCGGAGAAGACTGCACCAGTGCCTTCAAAGGGAAGGGAAAAGTCGGGCCCTTGAAAAAGCTGGAGAAGAATCCCAGGTTTCACAGGGCATTCGGTGAACTGGGTGACAACTGGGATGCCAACCCTGAGGTGGAGAGGCAGTTAGAAAAATTCACCTGTGTGATGTACGGCCAGAGTCGCGAGTCATCAGTGGACATTGTCCGTGCCAAGCTGCTACGAAAAATGGTGGGAGAGGACAAGACCCTCACATCCAAGTCCAAGGTTGATCTGGCTCGCCTTCCTCCATGCCAGTCTGCCCTGAAGCCGCACATCCAGCGTGTGAACCACCGCGTAGCATTGTACAAAAGAGCCGATCAACCTATCATCGAAAAGCCAAAACCTTATGAGGAGCAAGGATGGATAAGGACTGATGAAGGACTGTTGAAACCAATGTGGTCCAGTGGTCCCATCCTACCAACCTCACTGGTGGATCTTCTGAACACAGGAGAGCACGAAGAGGAGGAGGAAGAGGAAGGAGAAGAAGAGTTTGACTCTGACGATTTCGATGAAAATGATGATGACTGACTCAGTGTAGAATCACTAATGCTAATGATGTTTATCTAAAACAAGCAAGAGAAGAGTGGTCACATTGAGTGCTAGGACTATTTTGACAGTTGTAATATTTAGAAAAATAAAACTTTGTGTTAACGTCTGTGTAGACGGACCTTAATATGAGTCTATTATTTCGTAAAACTGTGATTATTTTGTAAATAAAGCACTAATTAGCATACTAGTATACCATAGACACATGTAATCATGTTATGAATAGTTCTATCATGATCTATGCCCTTCAAAACATGTGTCTAGACACCTTCATTTTTCAATTATCTGCAATATTGGCTGAGATATGTCAAAAATCGTTTTTTTGATAATGGCAGCAGTAATTTGCATAAAAATGGTATGTGGGACATTTTTTCAGCTTGGGGCCATAGCTAGTCATTTTCTACACATTTTTTCCAATCTAGAAACACTGATTAGAAGTATATCTCCGGGGGGTGCAGGGGGACCTAGTCTTCCTACTAGACTATTAAGCTTCTTGTGACATTTATTGTATGCAGGTATTGCCATTGGGGAGGACTGTCTGCTCTTCTCTTTTACCAAGTCTTACCAGGTACGGTACCTACTGCACCTACCTACTACCAACTACCTAACCTACTGATGCCATAGTGATGGGTAAAATAGTGGCAAGAGGCTTTGGCTTCGCCGGCTCATTGCGGCTTTGCAGTCGGTACTAGTAGCCGGCGAAGCCGGTGTTGTCAATGAACGTTGAAAACCTGATTATGCCTTGGCTCGAGAATCCGAAGCGCAGTGGAGGCAGCCATCTTGCGGATGCGGAAGTATGCATAACAAATTTAAAACGTTCATTAGGAGTTCATTAGGCTGCCGTGCCCGGAGAGTCAGAGAACCAGCCCTGGCGCCTGACAGCGACTGAAGTTAGAAGACGACACACATTATGTTGAAAACCTGATTATGCCTTGGCTCGAGAATCCGAAGCGCAGTGGAGGCAGCCATCTTGCGGATGCGGAAGTATGCATAACAAATTTAAAACGTTCATTAGGAGTTTCTTTCACCCGTCATCGTTTGATTCACAATCTTACGCACCTCCAATGTATTAATAAAATAATTTAAGACCAACATCGGCCCGCACGGGCCTGGTTATCTTCAACAAAACGCGTCACCAAACACCGGACCCAATGAGAGTCGAGCATTTGCAAAAATATTTCTAAAATGAAATCACTCAATGGTGGCCGCCATCGACCGGATGCGGAAGTTTGCATAAAACAATTGCGAAAAAGTTCAATAGGAGTTTGTTTCACCCATCGTTCTTTGATTCACAATCTAATGAAACCTCTCATTAGTAATTAAAATACGTTAAGACCAACCTCGTTATCTTCAACGAAAATCGTCATCAAACACCAGAACCAATGAGATTCGAGCATTTGAAAAAATATTATTACGCGTTTCGGAGGGTGAAAACGGCGTCAAATATTCTAACATTGACGAAGAATTATTTTTTAGAAATCTCGCGGCTGTATGGGATAGTTTTTCACGGCCAGAAATATGGTATAAGCGGTTTACATATTTAGTTTAGAAATACGGATAGTTTTTCACGGCCGGAAATATCCGAAGTTGAGACGGAATTCACCGAATTAATCACTGCAAGCTAACTTCTTCTGGTGGAGGAACTGCCGTGCCCGGAGAGTCAGAGAACCAGCCCTGGCGCCTGACAGCGACTGAAGTTAGAAGATGACACACATACTGTGAAAACGTATGTTAAGCCCAGTTAAAATTTCTTAAAATAGGCCCTAAGCTAGCACATCGTATAGTTACTTCCTTAAGCTTCTTGTGACATTTATTGTATGCAGGTATTGCCATTGGGGAGGACTCTCTGCTCTTCTCTTTTACCAAGTCTTACCAGGTACGGTACCTACTACACCTACCTACTACCAACTACCTAACCTACTGATGCCAGAGTGATGGGTAAAATAGTGGCAAGAGGCTTTGGCTATGCCGGCTCATTGCGGCTTTGCAGTCGGTACTAGTAGCCAGCAAAGCCGGTGTTGTGAATGAATGCGTACGTATTATGTTGAAAAGCCAGATTTTGCTGGATCCCTTGAGAATTTCGAAGCTTTGACGCACCAAATCACTCGATGGAGGCCGCCATCTTGCAGATGTGGAAGTATGCATAACAAATTGAAAAAAGTTCAATAGGAGTTTGTTTCACCCGTCTTTTTTTGATTCGCCATCTTATGCACCTCTACTTTGTAATTAAAATACTTTAAGACCAACCTTGTTCCCCGGGCCCACACGGGCGGGCCCTGGTTATCTTCAACGAAAATCGTCACCAATTACCGGAACCAATGAGATTCGAGCATTTGAAAAAATATTTCAAAAAAGCTTTTTACCGCGTTTCGGACGCTGAAAACAGCGTCAAATATTCTAAAATTGACGAAGAATTATTTTTTAGAAATCTCGCGGCCGTAGGGGATAGTTTTTCACGGCCGGAAATATCCGAAGTTGAGACGGAATTCACCGAATTAATCAAGAAGGAAATTTTATAAATTTTAATCTCATCCAGAATGCAAATGGTGTCATTTTGAACTAGGTACGGTACCTACTAAACCTACCTACTACCAACTACCGAACCTACTGATGCCATAGTGATGGGTAAAATAGTGGCAAGAGGCTTTGGCTTCGCCGGCTCATTGCGGCTTTGCAGTCGGGTACTAGTAAATAGCTTATAGTTATAATATAATGGCGTTTCTGTGGGAGTAACGGCTTCTACAGGAAGTAAAAATATTATAAACCACAAAAACGTATGCTTAGCTTTTTAAACAGTCGCTAATGCTCTTTATAACACTAAATGAAGAAATTTGGAGGAATCCCAACATCTGTGAAGTCAGGTTTACTTACAGAACTGAGCGAAGATCTACTGTACTCTATATAACCCACCAATGTGGGTTAATGACATGGCCCTTTCTGCCGCTACCGTGGCATTTTTCGTAGGGAACTTTTGAAACTCGCCCCTGCTGTTTCATACGAAACTGAAAGGGAGAAGCTCGGGTTGTGCTCATTTATCAAGCAGCTAGCTAGCGCTTGCCAAGCCAGCCGTTCCTTAAAGGTTTTGAATGGAGTGCTTGCTCAAATGCTTAAACCACTTGGTGATCTCTTCACAAGAAACTTGGTAAATGAAGACACACCCAATGTTCTTGAGACCTGCCCATAGATCGACTGTAATCTATATACCCTAAAGAGGAATGACCCTTCCTGCCCCTCCCGGAGTCTGCGGGTGTACTAGTATGCATAAATGTCTGAAACCATACAGAATCGAAAACTGCTTGGCCAATTTCTCTCAGATTTTGCACAAATGCTTGGAGTACCTCCTGTCAGGTCATGGGCATGATATAAACCCCAACTTCTCTCCCATCCTTGCAATTTTTACCTGTACATGTGCGGCGTGCATGTGGTTTAACCACTGTCTCTTGTCAGAGGGAGTTGGTATGAAGAGTGGGGAAACGATGACAAACATGGCATCGTGCAAATGATTCACCGACATTTCACGCCCGGCGGTAGCGACCTTACTAGTAACAGAAATAGACTAAGAAGGTTGTTGTTATGTCGGGGGGGGGGGGGGGGGTGTGGTAAAGGAATATCTAGAGCCAGGTAGATCTGTATAGATAACATGCTTCGACTGTCGCGATATAGGGAATCTACCCTGTAATAAGTTCTATGTGTAGTCCGGTTTGTCGGGATAAGCTGTATTGATGTCCCCGCTATGAGGGAGCAGGGCGTGCTAAATAGTGCAGGGATTATGGATAAGATTCCTTTGTTCGTCGTCGTCCCTGTCGCCAAACCTTTGTCCCTTATGGCAACGCATACTCATATAAACACTTAGATAGGCCCCTTAGTTCAACATTAAATAAATCCCCTTCCCTTACAATGACCTTGGAAGAAGACTGGCAGGAAGCCCGATCGGGGCATCGCCGGATGGCCGCCGCCAGCCGCACCACCAGCTGGCCTAGCAACATCGTGTGAGATGAGCTGTAACCACGCCCAGGAGGTCTGTGATTGGTTGGCACGGAAGGCGCGAGCCTTGAACCAATCAGCGCGGAGGGCGCGAGGAGGTTTGGCAAACGGCGGGAAGCTACAAGGCTCTGGTTGGTAACTCGCCAGAACTGACGTCACATGCCAGGTTTCAAAAGGACTCGCTGGCAGGATTCTGGAAGCTTCGCTCTGGGGGATCGTGTCGTGCGGAAGCTTCGCTCTGGGGGATTGTGTCGTGCTGACGGTTCGCGCTTGGATTGCGTCGTGTGGAAGCTTTGCTCTTGGTATTGAGTCATGCTGGTCCTTCGCTTGTCGTTGTTCATCCTTGGCTCTTAGCTCTTCGTCTTGAAAGGTCCTGGTGGTCGTTGGTTCGCCATCTGCATGGTGCTTGGAGCGGTCCTTCTCGGTGCTTTGGGAGCTTGGAATGGTGCGGGCCATGCGGGGCCTGGCGAAGCGTGAGAGCGAGGTTCCTTCGCACCGGATCTCGGAGCCGTGTTGGACGGTGGACAAGACTGCAGACAGTTAAGACGCACCACATTTCACACGTACACGATGGACAGTTATTTTTGCAATTCATTCCCCTGTCTCGTATTGGGAAGTCGGTGTGCGGGATCCCGATTTAGGACATTTTATTACCGGCGCGTATTTCCCTGTCCCACAATTCCTTGTAAATAAACCCTTGCATTATTTTCCCTTTCCATTCAAAATCTTGTGTCCGTTTTGAGTTAATTCCCCTGCAGGATCGGAGCTGTGGTTGGATCGCTATCGGTAAGCGCTTCCGCCTCTTTCTCTTCACTTCTTCCTCCCGCGTTTTATAGCAAAATCCGTATTTGGTCGTCGCCTCCATTAAAGCCATTCTGTCTTCCGCGGTCCCTGGTGTTAACCTTGAGGGATTCGCATGACAATATGTCATGTAACACCACTATTTAAGGAAGTTTCCAGAGGAGAATTGGGGGGCTATGGGCCTGTTAGCTTGACTTCAGTTGTGGGAAAGGTGTTTGAGACATTAATTAAGGAATGGCTAGGGAACCACTTGAATAATTTCAAACTAATTGAAGGTAGTCAGCACGGATATACCAAAGGACGTTCAGGTTTAACAATTTTATTGGAGTTCTACGAAGTAGTTTCTAATTGGTTGGATGAGAAATGTGTTGTTGATGTGGTATATCGAGACTTTCAGAAGACATTTGATAAGGTATCACATAGGCGGTTGTTGTTGTATAGCCCCAGACAGGTCTCTCGAACAAGCCTGCAGCACTGAGACAGCCGATTGATCTCCCAGGAGCAACCTAGAGATCCCTCACATCCAGGATCGTGTACCCAAACTTCCTTGAAGTCAGGGTCACGACAGAGTTAGAGAGAGAGAGAGGGAGAAGAGACAGAGACAAGAGGAAAAGTGCCGGGCCATGGGGACTGATTGGCACTCTGACTGTGACCACGCTTCCCTGACGAGCCTGGGCAGCAGGGAAGGGTGGCAAATATTTGGCCCCCGACTTGTGATGGGGGGGGGGGGTGAGGGGGTACAGCCACCGTGAAGAGATATCCTTGATAGTCGCCCACATAGGAAGTTGTTGATTAACTGAGGTGAAGTTTTAGTGGCTATCGGAGTAGCTACCTGGACTGGAAACTGGCTTGGTGATAGAAACAAAGAGTGGCTGTGAGTAGGAGGATGTCTGGCTGGGATGAAGTATGTAGTGGACTACCTCAGGAATCGTTACTGGGCTATTAATGTTCATAATTTACATCAACAACTTGGGTATTGGGGTCAACTTTCTAAATTTGCAGATGACACAAAGCTTGGATGTAACAACAGAGAGATTGATCAGATTCAGGAAGTCTGAGATACTTCAATAGTTTGGGCAAGAGATTGACAGATGCAGTTTAACATAAGGAAGTGTAAGGTATGGGGATGGGGTAAGAAGCAGACAGCACATTTCCAGGTAGCTATACTGTAGGTATACCGAACAGGGTTTTAGGTTGTATTTGTAGGTGGATAAATTATATATCAAGAGGTAATGTTAACCGTACCGGAAAGTATTGAGGCCCCATGTATAATAGTGTGTGCATGTTAGGTCACCACATCTGAGGAAGGACAAATCTGCCATAGAGAGGGTTCAGCGTCGGGCTACTCAATTTATTCCAGGGCTAGCTGGACTAAGCTATGAGGAATGGTTGATGGAGACTTCAAAAAGGAGGTGATTACGAGGGGATTTGATTGAGATGTTTAAGATAAATGAAGGGTATAAACGAGATAGGTGCAGTGGAGCTTTTCAGCAGAGTGGACAGTGTTAGGACCAGGGCCCATCACTCGAGGGTAAAGAAGATGAGAGGACATTATTAAGGAAGCGGTTTTTCACTCGGAGATTGGTTAATGCATGGAAAGGTCTCCCTGGAAAGGCCGTGGAGGGATGAGGTGGGCAGGTTCAAATGGGAATAAAATAGGTAACTTGATGCATTGGTGTTGGAAGATTATGGGGGTATTGGCAGGACTTGCAGGTAGCTTGAGTGTGGATGGGTGATTGATGCCACGGTTGGTGCAATGTCAGAATTATCTGTCCGAATGGCTTCCTCCTACACCTCCTTGTGTGTGTCTATCTCCAAATATGTAATCACAAACCAGTGTGGGATTATCTCTTGTTATAAGAGTGATTTCAATGCTTGGTGTCAATCATTGTTATGAATCCCAAAGTTTAAAAAAGATGATAGGGAATATCAAACAAATTTGCTTGTTGCTTCAACATATCATTTTAGTTTGTGATTGGTATTAATTCAAATATTTTGACAACTCAAACTTTCTGATAGATGTTAAGAGAGGGTTCAGCGTCGGGCTACGCAATTTATTCCAGGGCTAGCTAGACTAAGCTATGAGGAATGGTTGATGGAGACCGCTGGGCCGTCCATTGCGCGCCACACATCTATGTTGTGGTTCTTGAAAAATGTTACCACTTGTGCTTTTAGCTGCATCACCACCTATACTTATACGGTCCTTCTGCGGTAGTGGCACATTCTGGTTGCTTGCATGACCACCAATCGGTGTGTACTACAGTAACACATTACTGTACTATAGAGCATTTCGCTTTTGCACATTTGATTGTATCACGTGTTATTTGCATTTTATACCCGTTTTTTCTTCTGTTTCCGTAATTATTTTAAACACTGATATATGTGTATGTATATTATTTACTCACATTTTTGTTCATCGATATATTTAGTATAATAAGGAATGAAAAGTCGACTGCATAGCTAATCTTGGATACATACGTTTCAGACAAAAATACCCTCTGTTCAGGCTCATATTTATCGTTATAATGTTCCAGTGACATTTCAAAGCTGAATCTTTCTAAAAACATCTGATGATTTGGAGGTGAGATGCTCATCAAATTTTTACGTCATACACAGAACCTTAAAACTTATAAATCATTCACTGATGAATTCTTTTCAGATTGTACCTCACACGTTCAGTAACTTTGCAGCGCACTTTTTAACAAATTGTATCTCCGGAAATATATAGAAAACCCGTAATAGCTCCGCTGAAATGATATACATCTTCTGTAATGGGCAGTAAAATTTCAATGCGCCTGATCAAGTATTCACGATGTACAAGAAAGTTTGCTGCGATGTGGCATAAAAAAAAGTCTGGGATCCACAGAATGCTTTATTGCACTAAAAATGTTCAGTTTTTTTTTTCTTCTTCAAATAAGATCTCGCAAGCTCTATGTTGGATTTTGAAAGTGCATTGAAACTTCATTTTCTGTCTTTAGTATACAATTGTTTTTTTGAAAATTTGATTTTTAAAGAGTATTCTTGATTTATTATTATTTTTTATCACTCAATGAAATTTTCCTTGGAAGTGTGACCATAAGGCTCAAGCAGGGTTTTTTGTATTTTATAAACAGTTTTTGGTACTCTACATATAAATTCATGATCACCATCCCAGTTAAAAGTTGCCAACGGTGTGGACTCCCTTGTGGGACAGCCTCATCGTCAAGTCATAGGGTCAGTGTGCTTCTTTTCATTATTTTAATATTCCTGACTTGTGATCAGCAGGGCAGTGACAATGTGTTTGCGTGGCAGGTGACACTTGTTAACAGGTCGTGCAGCAACTGCTGTGGTGAGACTCCATCTGTGCCTTGCTGCTTCATCAAGTTAGGGGGTTCGATCTGTGTTTATTGTGTTTTGTTTGTGTTTTGTGTTTTGGGATTAAAATCAAATGAATCCATTTTTAGTTCTCAAACCTTTAATGAGCAAACAAACAACTGCTCGACGTTTCGATCAGCAACACGGACAAACGTGCATCCACTGACCTTTCTCAAGTGTAAAGCAAAACAACTCTATACCCTCCCTTATATAAGGAGTTCGTGCAGCATTATATAAGTGTTGGACTTACCAGTAGCTTTTGGCCCTCTCATGCAGAAACGTACGAGAGAAACTGTCACCAAGCATATAAATTATTACCTCGGTTGCTGTCACTTTGGTATATATTGTTGCGGATATGAGGACTGTATTATTTTTTATTGTGTGCTTTATTATTATTATTGTTTATTCTGCGCCTCCTGCCTCCGGAGTAGTGTAAAGATAAAAAGGGCGTCTCGGTAGTTATTCCATGAAACACCACATTGCAGGACCCGATAAAACCCTTGTTCAGTAGCTTATATCTTATTATGTGTTTTAGAGTAAGGCCTTGTCTTCCATTAAAATGACACTCCATTGCACCGAGTAAAAGAGATAGATTCCCTTCATTCCCATTCCCAAAAACCTCAATTTCCCCTTTCGTAATGGCCAAGCCTCAATTTGGCAATTACATCCCCTCCAAAGCCGCCATTGACCACGAAGCAGGGTTGGGGAAGAAAGGCGGGTCTCCACCTCGTCATAGAGGGGAGGAGTAAGTCGGCCCCGCTCATCCAACCCAGAACGAGGGGTTTGGCTTGAGAGGGCGGAGAGAGAATGCTTGGGGGAGGTTCGCAAAGGGTGAAGGGCGGGGCCTATATAACCCGCCGTGGGGACGCTCCCCAAAAAGAGACAAGCAGATGAGTCCAAGAGAGTTGCAAAAAGGTCCAAGGCTGAGCTAGCTGCGTGGTGAGGTGCAAAGGAAAGAGCTGGGTCGTCAGAGCAGAGCTGAGTTGTGAGGTCCAAAAGCAGAGGTCATCCAGGGAAGCGCAAAAGCCTGCTATTCGTCACCTTGCTCGCCAGCGGCAGCGTCTACAGCAGCAGCAGCAACAACGCTCGCCAGCCGCTTAGGGGCCTGGACGGCAGTTCGGAGCAGGGCCGCGAAGGAACGGCGGCTGCAGAACGTGCAGATCGTGCTGCCGGACCCAGTGGACTTTCCTCTCCTTCCAGTCAATCCACTCTGCAATTCCCCGCGTGAGTCTGTGTCTTCGTTTGTTCTGTCCTGGGTATTAAGTAAGCCTGTTAGATAAGCTAGTAATTTGCACTGTGTCGCCTGCGTCTCATGTCCCCTGTAAATAATCGTGACTGTTCTTCTTGCTTGTTTATGTGTACATAATAAACACCGTTACTCTTCTGTACGTCTTCTTCTTCCTCTTTGCATTCGGTTGCTTTAGAGTTTTCCAGATTGAGTATCTGTGGCGCAATATGGCCAACGTTTGGGTGAATCGGGTTTAGTCGGGGAACAACTGTTCGGCCGCGGTTACACCACCGCTCGGTTAAAAAAAAACAAAAAAACATCTAATCCGCGGACCGTAACAAATTGGTGTCGGGGAGTGAGATACGAGGCCCGAACCAAATTTTTAAAACAGCTAGAAAAAATTTGGTCCAAATTTGGAACCACCGAAATTTGTGTTGTTTTAAAGCAAAACCCGAATTTTGAAATCGCGCCATAGCTGGTCAAGGCGATCGGATGCAGGTGGGTGAGCTAGAAGAGGGGTTAGGAGTAACCCAGGATCAAATGGAGGGGAGCAATGAGGAGAAAAATGGCAATGTGGTTGCGGAGGTTTCAGACGCGCAAAATGGCGCTCTCGCGCACGAGGTTACGGGCGCACAAAATGGCGCCTTTGCGCACGTGGTTACAGCGGCACCAAATCTGGCGGCGCCCGTGACCGTAGCAGCACCGGTGAATTGGGACCTCTTTATGATACAAATAAAGGCGCTCATGGTCCAGACAAGTGAAGACCTGAGGAATGAATTGGGGAACCGGATGGAGGCTCAGAATGAGCAAATGGGGGCAATGAGGGACGAATTGGGGGGCAAAATGGGCGAAATGGGGGGCAAAATGGGAGAAATGGGGGAACGGCTAGAAGCTAAATTTGAGGGGCTAGACAATAATTTTAAGGGATTAGACAAGAAATTTGAGGGGTTAGACAATGGGATAGAAGGGGTGAAACATGGGTTAACGGGGGTGGAAAATAGAATGGCTGCCCAGGAGAATCAGATAGAGGGGGTGAAAAATGGGTTAATGGGGTTAGAAAATAGGATGGAAGGCAAATTGCGGGAAATAGGGGAGCAATCCGCCCGAGAAATTAAACAAATGGGAGAGCAGATAGAGGAGGTGAAAATCGGAGTAGAAACCAAACTGGATGCTCAGAGGGATGAATTGGGACAGATGAGGGTGGCATCTACAAAAGAGAGGGAGGAGATGAAAGAGGAGATACGACGAGGTGTAAGTGAGGAGGTCTCGGGGGTACGCGAGGAGGTAAAGCGAGGTGAAAAGCGCATGGAGAAAGAGGTGAGGAATAATACGGCGAGGTTACAAGGGGGATATAGAGGACCTGACGGAGGAGGTGGAACAGCTGACGGTGGGACAGACGGAGTTAGTGGAGCAGGTTCAAAGGAACACTGCGGTACTAGGAGGGTTAAAAGCGACACAAAACGACATAAAAAAGGACTTGATAGCGACACAGAGGCAATGTCAGATGGTACGTGAGGGACTGACAATGAGGTTGGATGAGGTGACAAGTAATGGAGACGAAGGACCGAGAAGTGAGGACGCACATAGAGACGGTCAAGATAGCCTTAGAGGACGAACTTGAGGAGACGCACCGGGAAATAAAAGAGGTGAAGCAAAAATTAGAGGAAGGGAAAAAGAGGTGAGTGAAATTAAGAAGGGACGGACAGAAACTAAAAGGGAGATAAAGAAGGAGGTGATGGAATATGTACAAGGTCGGTGCTCAAATCGTGATGATGTGCTCGCTAACCAAATAAAGAGTTTGCAGGTGGCGAAGGAGGTGAGGAGACGAGGTGCCAAGGTGAGTGGCGATATACGTGGAAATGTAGATGATGTGAGGGGAGCTTCAGTCGGCTTGGGGGTTGCTTTGGACCCGGGTGTTCGTGAGAGGCCGTTGGTGAAGTGTGCGACAGGTCTGGTGTGCGAAAGAGGAGGTGTGCGAGAATGTCCGACTCTGGGGTGTGTGAGGAAAAAGTGCGCGCCGAGGAGTGAGTGTGCTGACGAGAGTGAGTCGGTCGTAGCGCGTGTGCGAGGGAGCACATGGAAGCGCGTAGTGAGGAGTGTTACAGAGGATGTAACGAGAGAATGTACGCCGGTGGTGAGTGTTACGGAGGAAGTAACGGGAGAGTGTGCGCAAGAGAGTGCGCGAGAAAGGTGTGTAACGGACAGGTGCGTGGGGAAAGAGTGCGCTGTCAAGAGTGAGGGAGAATGCACGCCTGTGGTGAGTGTTACGGAGGAAGTAACGAGAGAGTGTGCGCAAGAGGATGCGTGAGAAAGGTGTGTAACGGACGGGTGCATGGGGAAAGGGTGCGCTGTCAAAAGTAAGGAAGAATGCACACCTGTGGTGAGTGTTACAGAGGATGTAACGGGAGAGTGTGCGCGAGAAAGGTGTGTAACAGACGGGTGCATGAGGAAAGAGTGCGCTGTCGAGAGTAAGGGTGAGTGCGCTGTCAAGAGTGGTGGTGAAAGTAGTAAGAGTGACACGGAGCGTGAGTTGGTTGTGACAGGTGAGAGAGGATGTACACCTGGAATGGAAGGATGCACACCTGGAATGGTAGAGCGTGTGTGGGAATGCACACTTGAGTTGGTAGTGAGGCACGTCGTTGGGTGTGCGAGTGAGAGCACACCTGTGATTGTCACAGAGGAGGTGACCGAGGAGGGGGCGCGAAGAGGTGTGTTGGTGAGGTGTGCGAACGACGAATGTGTGCCAAGGTGTTCGGTGGTCAGGTGTGTGACCAAGTCTGTGAGCAAAGAACGACAGCAATAGCGAAGTACGCGGGGTGTACGGGCGGCATTGGAGCACCGAGCTCGGTGAGGGTGAAAGGGGTAGCGTATGCGTGTGAGCATGCAGGTGAGGCATCGACGGTTAGCGGTTAGAGCGACTTATAACCGAATCGGGCCCTCGGTGCGTGCCGGGTTTCGCGTGCCGCGAGGACCAGCGGGGAACCGAACCACGGCGGGTTCGAAAGGACCGCCGTACGTGATCCACGCTGGGCCGCGCTTGGAACGGCCACGTCCGTGCTCCGCTAGGCGGAACGGGCAGCCCGATAGGAAGGGTCGTCATGGCGACCCCTTTTTGTTGAGGCGTTACGGCATGTCGAGATCGGGCAATTGGATGGCTCCGTGCCGAGGTGGTGCGTGGGATCTCGGCCCGGGTAAGCGTCCTTCCCTGCACCGAGTGCCGGACGCATCCAGCCGCCGGCACCAAAGAACCCGCATTCATTGCTCGGCTTTACGAAGCCGGGCTGTGGAAGTGAATTGGCGCACCGAGAGGCATTAGTAAGTAGACTGTAATGATGAGGATAGTGGTCTGGACCCGAAATTAGAAAAACAAAATTTGATGATTGGCAAAGGATTGGCAGAGTGATGATTGGCAGAGGATTGGTAGAGTGATTGGCAAATTTTTGATTTGTGGGAATTTGACGAGCAAAATTTATAGTAAGAGATGCCCCATGTGATGGGATGGCCAATCCACCATCCCTCACAGCGGGGGGCAAAGGAGCACTAGTCTTATGGGGTTGATGGCAGTGAAAACTAGCCCGGGAGGGTTAGGATATATCGTGTGTAGGGATCTAGCGAAGATGACATTAGGTAACGTTAAGATTAGTTAGTGACAATGACACCTGTAGTGGGGACGCAGGTAGATTAGTGTGGATGATAATGACGAGGGAGCGCAATAGTTTAAAGGGGCGACTGGGAAGCGCAAGTTTCAGAGGGGAGTAGTTAGATGAGATGATGCCGTGTGAGTGTTGGAGGTGTATTTAGAAGTGTATTGTGAAAAGTGTATGGTGAACAGGTGTGATTGCACAGGTGTGCAACTGGACAGGTGTATGGAACAGTGTTTGAGTGAGTGATAGTGAGATGAGTTGTGTTGACCAAATGGTCCAGGAAGAGGAGGAGGGTGCAGGTGGCACCAGGTGTGAGTGCACAGGTGTGCAACAACAGGTGTGCAACAACAGGTGTATGGAGAATGGTAGTGTGGAATATCTGGAGTATTGGAATGGATGGTCGTGGAGTGAGTATGATGGAAACTATGGAGTGGAGTGGATGGTGCGAAGGTGTGAATGGGGGAAGAGTGGACCCCCATCACGAATACCCGGGGCGGGTAGTGTAAGTGTTAGGTAGAGGGTATAGGTAAATTGTGGTTGGATATTGGCATCTGTGGTGCGGGTGGAAGAATGATGTTTGGATGGGTGCATTAGTGTTGTGGAAATGGCTGGGCGTGTAGCCTGTTAGTGTGTGTAGTTGGTTTGGGCACTCCACCACTGTGAGGATGTCGGCCAGGTGAGGCCGCAGGTGGGCTCTGGGAGCCGGTAGTTGTTGTGGATGGGGCCCGAGGATCCGGAGGACGGACCCGGGTAGCCCAGTGCCAGAGGGCACCGAGTGGGGTGACAGAGCCAGGAGGGGCCTTCCCCAGTTAGTTAGGTTAGGGTGAGGAGCTAGGTAAGCTCGGGTGGCAACTGCAGTGGTGGAGGTGTGCAGGTGGGTAGACCTGCTGGGAGAGCTACACGTCACAGCCCAGAAATTGTGCAAGGGCACCGGGAGATGAATCGGGGGAGTGAGACCCCAAATTGAAGAAGCACCACAGTTTGGTCAATGGGAATTGGTTTTTAGAATCCATAGTGTAAGTTGGCCAATGGATTGGCAGGGAAAGACCCCGGGTAGAGTAAAGAGTGTTAAAGTAATTTAGAGGGTAGATAGGATGAAGGATCTCCTCGCACCATCTGCATCCACTCACCTGAGATGACGTACCTCCACACCATGCCAGGTGGTTTTGATTATTTTTATGATGCAAATGTTTGGATTGTGAGACGCATCATGACGTGGGTGTGACATTGTGCTTTGTTGTTCCATCTCTTCCTCCTTATGAGGATTGATGATGAATTTGGAGATGGCAAATTATGGTTAGAGGGATTGTGGTGACGAATTTGGTGTAAGAGAAATATGGGGAGACGTGACAGTAGCGACGAATTTGTAAATGTGTAGGTTTTTGTACATATGGGGTAAGTTCAAGGGTAGTGTAGGTGACAGGGGGGGTGACGTACGGTAGGGACGAGCTTTCTCACTTCGCCCTCTGTACGCATTTCGCCTTGCATTGCCTTGTTTGATGTGTACCCTTGTGACCTTACCTCTCGCTCATTTGTTTTCCCCCTTTTGTCTCCCACATGACCTGTGCGCCATTGGGCGCCGAGGGGAGCGTGCGTGAGTCGGCCATTGTGCGCCCGAAATTGCCAGAACCAGCTGTCTGCATCGATGCACCACATTATGGACCACATGTCTGTGGCCGAGCACCACTGATGGACCCCATGGGTTGGGGCATGGCCCCTCTGCTGGAACCGGCCATGAGGGCCCGAAATCTTGCTGGCGGACCTTGGCCACAGGGCACCGATGCCCCACAGGTGAACCACACGTAGTCGGCCCTGCGGGCCATAAATAAAGAAAAATAAAACGGACACGTTAGGTGCATTTTATTATCACAAATAGGCCGCCAGCAAAGAAAAGACAACATCTGGAAGAACAAATAATAATAGCCAGCAGAGGGAGCCGAAGAGCAAGAGATCACCTGCAGGGTTAGGGGTTGTTTGGTTATTTTTATTCATGAACATTGATGAACTATGATGACTGGGCACCGATTGGTGCCTGAGGGTGTATTGGTGCGTTTTTGGGTGCTTTCATGGTGCGTCGATGCAGAGCAGACTGTCTCCCCCCCCCCCCCCCCCCCAGAAAGAACAATTACAGGTCCTGGGTTACGTTTTGTAAATAAAAGTAGCGTCAATTGTAAATAATGCTCCCCACCGTCAGTGTGTAGTTTGAAGACCATTCCGCAATTCTGTTAACTGTGGGCGTGAATCTGTTAGGCAGGGTGCAATGGAGCAGCGGGACACATTTATTTATGTTTTAAAACTGTCGCACTCAGGGTCAGGTTAAAAGTAGAGGGAACTACACCTAAGTGTCACACTAAATAAAAGTAGTAGGCCCGGGACGTGCCTAAGAGGAGGAGGGTGCAGTGTTGCGGATATGAGGACTGTATTATTTTTTATTGTGTGCTTTATTATTATTATTGTTTATTCTGCGCCTCCTGCCTCCGGAGTTGTGTAAAGATAAAAAGGGCGTCTCGGTAGTTATTCCATGAAACACCACATTGCAGGACCCGATAAAACCCTTGTTCAGTAGCTTATATCTTATTATGTGTTTTAGAGTAAGGCCTTGTCTTCCATTAAAATGACACTCCATTGCACCGAGTAAAAGAGATAGATTCCCTTCATTCCCATTCCCAAAAACCTCCATTTCCCCTTTCGTAATGGCCAAGCCTCAATTTGGCAATTACATCCCCTCCAAAGCCGCCATTGACCACGAAGCAGGGTTGGGGAAGAAAGGCGGGTCTCCACCTCGTCATAGAGGGGAGGAGTAAGTCGGCCCCGCTCATCCAACCCAGAACGAGGGGTTTGGCTTGAGAGGGCGGAGAGAGAATGCTTGGGGGAGGTTCGCAAAGGGTGAAGGGCGGGGCCTATATAACCCACTGTGGGGACGCTCCCCAAAAAGAGACAAGCAGATGAGTCCAAGAGAGTTGCAAAAAGGTCCAAGGCTGAGCTGAGCTGCGTGGTGAGGTGCAAAGGAAAGAGCTGGGTCGTCAGAGCAGAGCTGAGTTGTGAGGTCCAAAAGCAGAGGTCATCCAGGGAAGCGCAAAAGCCTGCTATTCGTCACCTTGCTCGCCAGCGGCAGCGTCTACAGCAGCAGCAGCAACAACGCTCGCCAGCCGCTTAGGGGCCTGGACGGCAGTTCGGAACAGGGCCGCGAAGGAACGGCGGCTGCTGAACGGGCGGATCGTGCTGCCGGACCCAGTGGACTTTCCTCTCCTTCCAGTCAATCCACTCTGCAATTCCCCGCGTGAGTCTGTGTCTTCGTTTGTTCTGTCCTGGGTATTAAGTAAGCCTGTTAGATAAGCTAGTAATTTGCACTGTGTCGCCTGCGTCTCATGTCCCCTGTAAATAATCGTGACTGTTCTTCTTGCTTGTGTATGTGTACATAATAAACCCCCTTACTCTTCTGTACGTCTTCTTCTTCCTCTTTGCATTCGGTCGCTTTAGAGTTTTCCAGATTGAGTATCTGTGGCGCGATACGGCCAACGTTTGGGTGAATCGGGTGAATCGGGTTTAGTCGGGGAACAACTGTTCGGCCGCGGTTACACCACCGCTCGGTAAAAAAACAAAAAAACATCTAATCCGCGGACCGTAACAATATTCTTACCTTAGGTTTGCGATTTATCCGTTTAGTTTAATTCGTTTAAGTTACCACCATCACTTGAAGCAATTAATCGTGTTGTTTATTTTGCATCAATTTATTTGAATTATGCTACGTTTTGTTTGCTTCAACGTGTGATTTAACGGTTGTTTTGATGTAACATCCCAATGTATGGTTTCAGTTGGTTCAACGGTTTTGATTTACGGTTTAAATTTGAATGGCACGGGTTGTTCCAGAATGGCATTGATTGGTGGTTCAGTGTCCCCACCCCCCTTTTTCCCTTATATAAGGGAGGGTATAGAGTTGTTTTGCTTTACTCTGGAGAAAGGTCAGTGGATGCACGTTTATCCGTGTTGCTGATCGAAACGTGGAGCAGTTGTTTGTTTGCTCATTAAAGGTTGGAGAACTAAAAATGGATTCATTTGTGTATATATATATATAGATATATATATATATATGCATGCCACAGGAAGGCCCTTCCCACATGAGTGGAAGTTCCATATCAATGAAACCATTGAGGTCTCCAAACACAACTGATACAATCAGGGCCGGATTTATGTTTAACAGTGCCTGAGACATTAGAGTAGTAGACTCCCCCCCCCCCCCCCCCCCACCCCCATCAACCTCGAAACGTAGTGGGAATAAATAAAAAATAACTTGACCGTTACTGTGTACAGCTTGTACTAATATATTTAGCCACCTAACTGCATTAAAACCCAGCAGCCATAATATAAATTCCAATACTAATTAAATAAATAGCACCGCAAAGTGGGCGTAACCCCTCAGCCCATGCATGGTGGAAACCAATTTCAAGATGGCTGCCGTGGCGGCCATATTGAAAATCGCAGCATGCCCATTTTCGAAAGGAACCTTCCTCTACTCAACCCCAACACACACTGCAAAAAATGGATTTAATTGGACAAGCCGTTCTGCTTGAAATTGCCGGAAACCAATTTCAAGATGGCTACCGTGGCGGCCATATTGAAAATCGCAGCGCGCCCGTTTTCGAAAGGATCCTTTCTCTAACAAACCTCAACACACACTGCAAACATGGATTTAATCGGACAAGCCGTTCTGCTCGAAATTGACGGAAACCAAAAGTTGACGGACGCCGGGACGGCTGCCGTGGCTGCCATATTGAAAATCGCAGCGTGCCTATTTTCGAAAGGATCCTTCCTCTACTCAACCCCAACACACACTGAAAAAATGGATTTAATCGGACAAGCCGTTCTCCTTGAAATTGACGGAAGCCAAAAGTTGATGGGCGCCCGGACAATGCCCGTGACGACAATACCCCTTAGCCTAGAGTCCCTGTATAAAGAGAGTTGCACCATGCGCTGACCCGAGATTTCTGGTCACGTGATTTCGTGGCGCCATTTTGTGTCTAACTTCACCGTGCGTGAACGTCAGCTTGGTACGGGAATGTTGTTTATTGCCAAACAAAATGACTGGTTCTGCTTTTGGTTGTTCAAACCAATCTGGGAAATATAAGATGTATAGATTTCCAAGTGATAAAGTCAGAATATGGAAAAGAAATATGTCAGAATAATGAATAAAAATAATAAAGTCAGAAATATATATATATATAAATATATAAATATATATAAATATAAATATAAATATAAATATATAAATATAAATATATATTATATAAAATAATATATTATAAAATATATTATATTTATATTATATATATTATATATATTATTATAATATATATAATATATATATATTATATATATTATAATATATATATTATTATATATATAATAATATATATATTATTATTATATAATATATATATATATATATAATATATAATATAATAATATATATATAATATTAATATATATATATATATATAATATATAATTATATATATATAATTATAATATAATATATATAATATATATATAATATATATTATATATATTATATATATTATATATTATATATTATATTATATATTATATATTATATTATAATATATAATAATATTATAATATAATTATAATATAATTATAATTATAATTATATATAATATAATTATATATATATATATATTATATATAATATATAATTATATAATAATATATAATATATATATATATATATATTATATATATTATTATATATATTATTATATATATATTATATATATTATTATATATATATATTATATATATATATATATTATATATATTATATATTATATATATATATATATATTATATATATATTATATATATTAAAATAATAATATATTATATTTAAAAAATATAAAATATTATATAATTTTATAAAATATATAAAAAATATAAATATATATTTAAAAATATATAAATATATAAATATAAAAAATATATAAAAATAATAAAATAAAAATTATAAATAATAAAAAAATAACAAAATAATAAAAAGTCAAAAACATGGCAATACCACGTACAGAATTTGTTTGAAGTGTGTTAGACTATATGTCGGCTGGAATTCCTACACCGGAATTGCTCTCGGCACCCTTTTAAAAATATTGGATATGCCCACACTCCTTTCTAAAAGTTATTAAAATTCAGAGAACGACAGCATTGGTTTGTCTTACTTATAATGTTAGCTCTTATATGCAGTGTTGGCTTGTAATATGCATTGCCATACCACTTTTAATATCACCACACAGCTCTTTTTCACGGCAATAGCTGAGTTTTTGACAAAACAAATATCACCTGTATGTAATAATAAGACTAAATATGTGTAGTAAATTTTTTTTTAGCAGGTTTAGAATATATCACCCCATATCGCGAATGTACATGTATATCTAATCCGACACACTTAGACACAAAATGGCGTCCAAATTTGAGTTGACACAACTCTCTATATACAGGGACTCTACCCTTAGCCCAATTTGGGCTGAGGGGTGAAATCAAGAAAGAGCAATCGGAAATTGCAAGCCCTTGCCAGGACGCGTTTGTGTGGTGTACTTTGTGTGGTGTTTTTTTGCTGGTGTTTGTGTGGCATATTGACGATGTCGATTTATGTTTAATACAATATGGCTGCCAAACCACGTGACTGATGACGTCATCTTACTATAATTCACCAAATGTCTGTCCGTCTGTCCGTCCGTCTGTTCCCAGGTACCGCAAAAACGGCTGAACCGATCGAAACAAAATTTTGGGTGGGTAATCCTTGGACCCCCATGGAGTAAAATAGGCTATAAAATTTTCCCAATTTTTCCAATTTTCCAATTTTCCAGTTTTTTCAAACACGATGGAATAATATTTACCGATATGAACAGTGATGTGACTTTTATTGAAATTCGACAAATACTGTTAAGATTTTGATGATTTGCGAGTGATATGATTTAACGGATGTTTGTATAAATCGTTTAAAATAAAAAAGCCTTCAATTTGTGATATTTTGCCCTTTTATTTGGGCCTCCCAATTGAAGCCCCACCCGTAGGGTGGGTACCGTTGCAAGTCAATTTAATTCACCCATACCATTTTTGTGTAGATCATGCTCAACAAATTTAAAACTGATCAGATCACGATCATGAATTATGACGTCATAATAAAGGCACCATTGACATCAGTATGAATATCTGTTGTTCCCCATGAGGAGTACTTTACAATGAGCCATCTTTCAATTTTTTCCATGAAGTGGTTTCAGAGATATGGAGGTGTAAAGTTTTTCAGTTTTTCCAAGATGGCACACGTACCACGTGACCTATGACGTCGTAATTAGCATTAAACAATTTAGCATGAGGAGGCTCTCCTTTGGTGAAAATTTCGTGTCAATTAAAATGTTCAGGAGTTGCAGAGAAAAGCATACTCACGTTCTGTGCGGACAAACAGACAAACAGATGGACCCAAATGCAATACCGTCTCGTCTGGTGAGGGTAAGAAACCTCTCCCATCATGTTGCATTCTCAAATTCTAATTGGATGATGACGTGTTCTTCATAATCATCAAAATCATTCCGAATGTTTTCAAGATATGATTTTAGATCAGATTCCAGTAATTTAACGACCAGCGAGAGACAGTTCGACGTCTTCTGTTGGGACTGACTTAATGGTTGCATTAAATCTATCCAGCATTGTATCCATTATAATTCATTATAATAAGATGATAGAAAGTTAAGGATAACCTAATACATTATAATAAGATTCTACGTTCGTGGTTGCGTGATTGCGTCATTTTGACATGATGATGCCGATCTTTCCAAAACCATAAGAGGTCACGTGGTTCCTGTGGTACATGTCACTCATTACTTGTCTGGTATTACTGTTTGTGGTTTTAATTAAACTTTGGGTTATTTATATTACACCTTGAATTCCTGTCTCCCATCTCTGCTAACTTTGAGGTAACAAGGGAATAAATAATACAAGATTTAGAAATAAATAAATGTATCGTATGTTTTTGTGGGCCGCCTCTGGAAGTTGGATCCTGGACAAATGTTCCGTTGGTCCTCCCTTAAATCCGGCCCTGGATACAATGAGGTTATTGTTAATGGCTGAAATTATTTGGTGGGTGGGATCAATAATTGGGCTAGCCTACTCACCTTGACTCTGACCTGAAATGATCATCACATGTCAGTCTTTATCAATAAATAATCTCCTTCCTTCTGGTAGCATTCCAGCAGCTCTGTTGAAATTGCAACATGAGATAACTTTTTATATGCAAGGGTCTTGACTTATGTGGGGGGGGGGGGGGCGGGGGGAGTCTAACAACAAAGGGCATCAGGTTTACGAATTACCAAATACGAAGGGAGGAGGGGTAGGGTCTACACACGCAAGGGAAATTTTTTTACAAACAGAATAGGGGACCAGCTTATACAGAAGAGAGTATGGGTACAAGGTATGATGGGTGTTGTGGAAAACCATTCAGGTCCACACAACTTTAGTCCAACGGTTTGGTTTAATTGCATTTAGATTATCACATCATTCCTGTAAGTAGAAATACACAATAAGCATACGATGCGACATCTCATAAAGCCATTCATATCAGTCAATGCAAGCAAGCTAGATATTCTATAAAGGCGTACCATTAACGAGGCTACCGATGTAACATGTCACAAGGGAGAAGTCTCGGAGCACTGACACAGCAACGGGTCTTATAGTCACGCCCCTAGCGGTGACAACAATGACAGCGAGCAGCGAGCATCCCCACCCGGGTTCAGTACGGATACGATTTCACTACATTCACCCCCCCGTCAGAATTATACGGCCGCGTGGCTAAAAGCGAGTGAGCGTCAGCATGAATAGGGCGCGGAGTATCAGTCGGCCCAACCGTATCGGGCCGGGCGGCGAATTTCTCTGCCAGCACGCGTTCGAAATTCCCCGGGTACGGCGTCTCGTAACCCTGTATCCCCGGTGTCAGAGGCGTCAACAGGGTCGGGTGATGAAGGGGGTAACGCCAAGTCGTCGGACCCGGGCAGTCTCGACGGGGGGAGGGTCGGTGGACTGTCGGCGATGGGAGCGTCGGGAGAGGCCATAGTCTCATAGATGGGTTCGACCGGTTCGTCCGATTCCCTACTAAGGTCGTCGACCCCGCAAGGGGCAAGATGACGAACGGAGACAGTAGTCTCACGACCATCAGACGTCATCACACGAGCATGCTCAGGATTAGCCTGGAGAATCTGCACTTTGTCCACAAGGGGGTCGTACTTGCTCGCGCGAACCGCCCGTTTAAGGTAGGCCGGCCCGGGCCCAGCGAGCCAACTGGGCAAAGACCGTATACACCCCGAGCTCCTGGGGTGGTGGAAAAGTCGCTCGTGGGGAGTTTGGTTAGTTGCCGTACTCAGGAGTGCCCGGATTGAGTTCAACGCCGCAGGTAGCGACCAAGCCCATTTATCGAGGCCCCGGCCGTGGGTCCGGAGATGGAGCATGACGGCCCTCCAGATAATCCCGTTGAAGCGTTCGATCTGCCCATTAGCCTGGGGTCTGTACGGCGTGGTGTAACTAGACGCAATGTTGTTTTGGAGCAGATAGCCGCGCACCTCCTGAGACAAGAAGACTGCACCCCGGTCGGTATGGACATAGGCCGGGTAACCGAACATTGAGAACAAGTTCTGTAAGCATCGCATCACCGTGGCAGCAGTCATGTCCGCGCACATATAAGCAAAGGGGAATCGTGAGTACTCATCAACGATAGTGAGCAGATAGCGAGAGCCGCTCGACACCGGCAAAGGGCCCTTGAAATCCATCGCCAAGCGTTCCCACGGGCGTGTAGCCTTCACCAGAGTCCCCATAGGGGGGTTATAGAAACGCGGTTTGATTTCCGCGCAGATAGCGCAGTCGCGACAGATACGGCGGATATCGTCAATCGAGTAAGGGAGATTCCCACTCCGCACGAAATGAGCGAAACGCGTTACGCCGGGATGGCCCGCAGTAGCATGCAGCACCCGTAGGCCCTCCAACGAGGTGATACCAGCACATGTAGTCGGGCGTGATAAGGCATCGGCGGCCTGGTTATCCTTCCCTGGGCGATATTTGATGGTGTAACAGAAGTCGGCGAGTTCGATACGCCAGCGAGTGATTTTCTCGTTCTTAATGCGCTGGGCGTGTAAGGTGTCGTACATGAACGCAACGCTTTGCTGGTCCGTGATGATTTGGAAGCTCCGCCCGAGTAGGTACGGGCGCCATCGCCGAATAGACTCGACGATCGCATACGCTTCCTTTTCAACGGACGAGTGCCTCCGCTCAGCGGAGGTAAGAGTCCGTGAAAAGAAAGCCACGGGACGTCCCCCTTGGGAGAGGGTCGCCGCGATGGCCTGATCCGAGGCGTCACTTTCGAGGACGAACGAGCCGCTCTCGTCGATGGTCGCTACGGCGGCTCGGGCGATGTCGGTCTTAAGACCTTCAAGGGCCGTCAATGCGGCCGAACTCAGGGGAAAAGTGTCGCAGGCCACAAGGGGGCGAAGTTTCGCGGAGAAATTTTGCACCCATTTGGAGTAATGGGCGAACAGCCCAAGGTCGCGTTTCAGGGACGCCCGATCGCAGGGAGGGGCCATGTCGAGCAAAGGTCGCAGACGTTCCTTATCCGGAGAGACAGAGCCATGGGTCACGGTGTACCCCAGAAGATCTATGGTGCGTAGGGAGTATCGGCACTTATCCTCGTTCATAGTTAAGTGATACCGTTGCGCGACCTCAAGGAAGCGCTTCAGATTAGCGTCATGGTGCCCTTGGTCATATCCACAAACCGTAAGGTTATCGAGGTAGACGAAAACATCGGTTAAGTGCTCCCGCGCAACGAGGTCATCCATGGCCCTCTGGAAACAAGCGACCCCGTTCGTCACCCCAAAGGGCAATCGTGTAAATTGGTACAACCGCTGCCCCGACTCGAAAGCGGTATAGATACGATCCGCCCTAGAGATAGGGATCTGGTGGTACGCACTACGGAGATCGAGAGTACTATAGACCGAATACTGGGATACCTGTTGCACTAGCGCGTCCATCCCCGGAAGGGGGTAGGCATCCAGCTGTGTAAAGCGGTTAATCGTTTGGGAATAGTCGATTACCATGCGTTTGCGATGGGCCTCGCTGCGCACCACTAAGACCTGAGCGCGCCACGGCGACCTGCTAGGTTCTATGATGCCGTCCTTCAAGAGCTGAGCCGTTTCGTCCGCAATGAATTGCATGTCCGCGCGAGAGTAGCGTCGCGATTTTACCGCGACGGGGGTACAGTCGGAGGTTAGATTGGGGAACAGCGAAAGCGGCCGGACGTCCATTTGCGCTAGGGCGCACACCGTTAGCGCGTCGTCCGGCCCCACAACAAGAGTGTCAGGCCCACCGAACTCCATTACCAGACGTCCATGCAGCTTAAGAAAATCGTGTCCTAGCAGAATATCAGCACATAATGCGGGTAAAACCATAAGGTGTACATCAGGGAAAACCCGTCCCTTTAGCACGAGTTTCAATCGGCATTCCCCTTTCGTGCTGAGCCGCAGTCCCTGGGAAGCCATGAAGATCCGTCTCGTAGACCGCCCGATCCGCCATCCATGCCTGAGCACAAGTCGTTGGTCGATAAAACTATCCGTAGATCCGGTATCCACCAAGGCCTGAACACAATGGCCCTCAACCATAAGGGGAATAAGGGCTTGAGCCAGGCCAGACGAGGCAGCTGGGAGCGGGACTGAGCCCCCCGAATGGGTCGGTCCAGCCTCGCGGGTGGATCCTACACCAGCAGCAGTTTTGCGAGCGCGGCCGGAGGCTGTGTTGGCCATGGGGATCCCATTATCGTCATCAGAGGGCTTTCCCCAGCATTCCGGTGTTTCGCGATTCAAAATCCGACGAGAAAAGGCCTCCGTAGTATTTGACATTGCCTTTTGACACTCCTGGCAGATAAAGGCTTCCGTAGTATCCGAAATCGCCTTTTTACATTTTTGGTCGCTTTGACAAGAGGCTTCCGTAGTATTCGAAATTGCCTTTTTACATTTTTGGTCGTTTTGACAAAAGGCTTCCGTAGTATTCGAAAGTTGCCTTAACTCTTTTGACGGGGCGGGGGCCGCCGTTAGCTCGTGGGCGACTCGAGGAGTACGAGGGGCTTGGTGAAGTGTGGCCCGTGGTTTGGCCAAGGACGCGGCCTTTGTCCCCGATGGAGAATGAGACGGTGGTGGCTGTCCGGTGGCGCCAATCAAGGTCGTCTGAGCGCCCAGCGGGCCGCAGAGAGCGGCCCTCCCCTTCGAAGTCGGGTAAGGCGCTGGGCTCGTGGGTTCTGCTACGAGCCCGTTCAAGGTTGCTGCGCCCGCGCGGCCGCGGCTGCGCGAGTCGAAGGGCCGCGAGCCGCGTGCCGTTTTCTTGCACACTTTCGCGTAATGTCCCTTTAGCGAGCACAAATGGCAAATAGCGTCACGTGCCGGACACACGACTCGGGCATGACGAGGCCCTCCACAAAAAAAACATGCGGCCCCGCGCAAGGCCTTGGGTCTGCTGGTCGTAACGGCAGCTGTCAGGGTAGGGTCATCCTCCGGAGCATCCCGGAGTTCAGCAGGCGGATCCACGTCCTCGTCAGTGGTACTCTCCGGCCGGGCGTGTAGTGAGGTGCCTGCCAAAAGGCGCGTGCGATCATAGGCGTTCGATTGCATCCGCGCTTCGGTATACACCGTCGCTTGCTCGACCGCCGTAGCGAAGGTCAGGTCGGTCTTCTCCAAGAGTTTGAGACGTAGTTCCTGGGAGGAGACCCCTGCTATGAAGGCATCTAAAAGTCGATCATCCTTAGCCTGCTCGGGAGTCCGTGGCTCCTTGACGCTGTCCAGCATGAGCTGCCGGAGCTCCTGGGCGTAATGATCCATAGGCTCGTTGGGCTGCTGCCGTCGCGTCTGCAGCAAATAACGCGCATACACAGGGCTTTTTTCTTTTATGTAAAGCCGCTTGAGCTCCGCGATGGTAAGATCATACGTCGTGCATTGAGCGACCGCGTGGTAGACCCGGTAGTCGATTTTTGAGTGTAATATCGCCAGCTTCGCGGCAGGCGTCGGAGCGGTCTCAGGCTCATCAAAGAGATGCTCCAGTTGTCGGAGCCAGTGCTTGAGTTGCAAGCCTCCGTCCGTGGCTTGTGGGTCGGCGCTGAAAATGGACACCGTCAACGTCTTGTTGCCAGCCATGTCAGCAGATCTTAAATGCAATTAAGTGTTGTGGAAAACCATTCAGGTCCACACAACTTTAGTCCAACGGTTTGGTTTAATTGCATTTAGATCATCACATCATTCCTGTAAGTAGAAATACACAATAAGCATACGATGCGACATCTCATAAAGCCATTCATATCAGTCAATGCAAGCAAGCTAGATATTCTATAAAGGCGTACCATTAACGAGGCTACCGATGTAACATGTCACAAGGGAGAAGTCTCGGAGCACTGACACAGCAACGGGTCTTATAGTCACGCCCCTAGCGGTGACAACAATGACAGCGAGCAGCGAGCATCCCCACCCGGGTTCAGTACGGATACGATTTCACTACAATGGGCATCACATTTGAAAGAGGGAAGTGAGAAGGATGATGCAACGGACACAGGGAGGTGATTCCATATCAGGAGAATACACACTACATGGCCAAAAGTATGCGGAAACCCATTCTAATTGGTGGATTTGGCTGTTTCAGCCACACCCATTGCTGACAGGTATACATAATCAAGCACATAGCCATGCAATCTGCATTGACAAACATTGGCAGTAGAATGGGCCATACTGAAGAGCTCAGTGACTTTCAACGTGGCACCATCATAGGATGCCACCTTTCCAACAAGTCAGTTCATCAAATTTCTGCCCTGCGAGAGCTGCCCCGGTCAACTGTAAGTGCTGTTATTGTGAAGTGGAAACGTCTAGGAGCAACAACAGCTCAACCGCGAAGTGGTAGGCTACACAAGCTCACAGAACGGGACCGCCGAGTGCTGAAGTGCGTAGCGCATAAAAATCGTCTGTCCTCGGTTGCAACACTCACTACCGAGTTCCAAACTGCCTTTGGAAGCAACATCAGCACGGCAACTGTTTGTCGGGAGCTTCATGAAATGGGTTTCCATGGCCGAGCAGCCGCACACAAGCCTAAGATCACCATGCGCAATGCCAAGCGTTGGCTGGAGTGGTGTAAAGATTGCAACCATTGTACTTTGGAGCAGTGGAAATGCATTATCTGGAGTAATGAATCACACTTCACCATCTGGCAGTCCGACGGACGAATCTGGTTTGGTGGATGCCAGGAGAATGCTACCTGCCTGAATGCATAGTGCCAACTGCAAAGTTTGGTTGAGGAGGAATAATAGTCTGGGGCTGTTTTTCATGGTTCAGGCTAGACCCTTTAGTTCCAGTGAAGGGAAATCTTGATGCCACAGCATACAATGACATTCTAGACGATTGTGTGCTTCCAACTTTGTGGCAACAGTTTGGGGAAGGCCCTTTCCTGTTTCAGCATGACAATGCCCCCGTGCACAAAGCGAAGTCCATACAGAAATGATTTGTCGAGATCGATGTGGAAGAACTTGACTGGCCTGCACAGAGCCCTGACCTCAACCCCATCAAACACCTTTGGGATGAATTAGAACGCTGATTGCGAGCCAGACCTAATCGCCCAACATCAGTGCCCGACCTCACTAATGCTCTTGTGCCTGAATGGAAGCAAATCCCCACAGCAATGTTCCGACATCTTGTGGAAAGCCTTCCCAGAAGAGTGGAGGTTGTTATAGCAGCAAAGGGGGGGCACTAACTCCATTTTGATGCTCATGATTTTGGAATGAGATGTTTGACGAGCACGTACGGGTGTGATGTTCGGGTGTCCACATATCTTTGGCCATGTGGTGTATATGCCATTGAAAAATGTGAAGTGCTTTGGCATCTACCCTCCACTAAACTTTATGAATCCTATGTGAGAGGCAATCGTTGTTTACACACTTCCAGCACGGACATAAATTCCTTTGCAATTTCCTGTACAGTGCATTCAGAAAGTATTCAGAACCCTTCACTTTTTTCACATTTTGTTATGTTGCAGCCTTTTGCTGAAATCGTTTAAATTCATTTTTTCCCTCATCAATTTACACTCAATACCCCATAATGACAAAGAGAAAACAGGATTTTAGAAAGTTTTGCAAATTTATTAAAAAGAAAAAACTGAAATATCACATTTACATAAGTATTCAGACCCTTTGCTATGACACTTGAAATTTAGCTCAGGTGCCTCCCATTTCTCTTGATCATCTTTGAGATGTTTATACACATTGATTGGAGTCCACCTGTGGTAAATTCAATTGATTGGACATGATATGGAAAGGTACACACCTGTCTATATAAGGTCTCACAGCTGACAATGCATATGAGAGCAAAAACCAAGCCGTGAGGTCGAAGGGAACTGCCTGCAGAACTCAGAAACAGGATTGTGTCGAGGCACAGATCTGGGGAAGCCTACAAAAACATTTCTGCTGCATTGAAGGTTCCCAAGAGCACAGTGACCTCTATAATTATTAAATGGAAGAAGTTTGGAACAACCAGGACTCTTCCTAGAGCTGGCCGCCCGGCCAAACTGAGCAATCGGGGGAGAAGGGCCTTGGTAAGAGAGGTGACCAAGAACCCGATGGTCCCTCTGGCTGAGCTCCAGAGATCCTGTGTGTAGATGGGAGAAACTTCCAGAAGGACAACCATCACTGCAACACCCCACTGATCTGGGCTTTATGGCAGAGTGGCCAGACGGAAGCGAAACAGTTCAATCTTGGTTTCATCAGACCACAGAATCTTGTTTCTCACAGTCTGAGAGTCCTTTAGGTGCTTTTTTGCAAACTCCAAGCGGGCTTTCATGTGTCTTTAACTGTGGAGAGGCTTCCGTCTGGCCACTCTGCCATAACGCCCAGATCGGTGGAGTGTTGCAGTGATAGTTGTCCTTCTGGAAGTTTCTCCCATCTCCATGGAGGATCTCTGGATCTCAGCCAGAGTGACCATCGGGTTCTTGGTCACCTCTCTTACCAAGGCCCTTCTCCCCCGATTGCTCAGTTTGGCCGGGCGGCCAGCTCTCGGAAGAGTCCTGGTTGTTCCAAACTTCTTCCATTTAAGAATTATGGAGGCCACTGTGCTCTTGGGAACCTTCAATGCAGCAGAGATTTTTTTGTAGGCTTCCCCAGATCTGTGCCTCGACACAATCCTGTCTCTGAGCTCTGCAGGCAGTTCCTTCAACCTCATAGCTTGGTTTTTGTTCTGATATGCATTGTCAGCTGTGAGACCTTATATAGACAGGTGTGTGTGCCTTTCCAAATCATGTCCAATCAATTGAATTTACCACAGGTGGACACCAATTAAGCTGTAGAAACATCTCAAAGATGATCAAGAGAAATGGGAGGCACCTGAGCTAAATTTCAAGTGTCATAGCAAAGGGTATGAATACTTATGTAAATGTGATATTTCAGTTTTTTCTTTTTAATAAATTTGCAAAACTTTCTAAAATCCTGTTTTCTCTTTGTCATTATGGGGTATTGAGTGCAGATTGATGAGGGAAAAAATGAATTTAAACGATTTCAGCATAAGGCTGCAACATAACAAAATGTGAAAAAAGTGAAGGGGTCTGAATACTTTCTGAATGCACTGTATAATCATAGTAACTCAGTGATTCTCAAAAAATAGCTATTCAACATGTCTATTGTTTGTTTGAATGACAGTGTTTAGTTGCAAGTGAGAAGGCTCAAGATTGCTCACTAATTCACTGCCATTTTAAAACCTACTGATGGAATGAATTTGCTTCCTACTTAAAAAATTTTTTTAAATAACATCTGAAAATGCTTTATTTGCCTTGTTTCCCTATTAGGGACACCCCACATGTTCCTCTTCATAAACTTATATTCTTCTTCTTTTTCACAAGTTCTCCTTCCTAAAACTGTCTCACTCACAAATTCTCGGTCCATCAATCCTCCCCCCGTATTGTTTCACAACTTCTACTCTTCTAACAATGGATGGAGGCCCTCAGTGTCAGGCATGAGATCAGAACCATTTCTATAGACATATATTGAGCATTATATGCAGTCTGGCACCCTGCCCTGCTCTGCAAACTCTCTGCCTATTGCATCCAAGCTGCCTCCACACATGGCTTAGTGACTTCCTCTACTCTCTTCCACAACCTGAGGCTCTCAATGGAATCCTCTCATCTCCTCTACCTGGCAAGGCAGGAGTGCTACAAGGCAGTGTTCTGGACCCAGTTCCATGCCTAATCTTCATCTACGATTTTCTGACTCTGGAAAATCCTCTTTAGCGCCCTGCTGATGACTCCACCATCTGTCGTAACATCCCTCATCCTTGAGACAGGCAGGTTGGAGCCTCTTCCCTCTCTTACAACCTTGACAAAATCACAATATGGCCAAACACTTGGTATATGTCTTTCCATCCTGACAAGACCCCCCAATCTCACCTTTTCTCTCCAAAAGGACCATCTGGCAAATCTGGGTCACACTATCCTGGGTAACAATATCAGCCATGATCTTTCTTGAGCAAAACACATTTCAAAGTTTGCCTGCAAAACCAGCCGTCGACTGGTCATCCTCTGTCGTACAAAGTCCTTCCTTGGTACACCTGCACTCCGATACATCTACAAGGCCTTCATCCACAGCTTGACAGAGTACTGCCCTCCCCTCTGGGTTGGCGCCCCTGCCTCACACCTGGCTCAGCTTGATGCCATTGAAACAAAGGGTGTCGAGATCATTATAATCTCCCGCTATGAATCCGAGTCTTTAGGCTTATCACTATGCCATTGCAGACGGGTCAGTGGTCTCTCTTCTATCACCTCCTTTGTGGTCTTCACCTTCTGCTCTTTCCCTGCTTTGTCCCACCTCCACCCACCCTTCTCCTTCACCCTCTTCCCCCCTCCTCCCACACCCCCTTCCCCATCAGATACCTACAGGGCACACACGGTCCACCATCAACCCCTTCTGGTTAAACTGCCTAAATCCAGGATCGCTGATTTCTTCCACTCATTTGTTCTTTATTTTCCTGCCTGTGGAACTAACTATAACAGTCTGTTCTGTTGCATTCTTCCCTTCGGTGCTTCAAGACAGCTGTTCGCCTCATCCCAGAACACCCGCATTCACAGCCATGATTTTTTTATACCCATGTTAGCCCTCTGCAAACCTACCTCTTTCTGAGTTTCCAGTTTTTTTTCCACCTGTGTGAATGAGAGTTTGTGGCTGTATCCATCTTGTTCACACTCTGTGTCATCCCTTTTCTCTCATTCTTCCCCACATCCCTTTTTTGTCAAAGTCTCCCTCTATGTTGTCCCTCCACCCTGACGTGGGTGAGTTCCCCACCCACTCTGTCTTTCCACTGTTATTTTCATTCTGCTATGTCCTCATTACCTCCGCCATCGGAGGTGGATGGATGTTATGTTTTCACCCCTGTCTGCTTGTTTGTCTGTCTGTTTGTTTGCCTTTCTGTCTGTTTGTGAGCAGAATATCTCAAAAGGTTATGGATTGATTTGGACAAAATTTGGTCGACAGGTTGTGTGTGTGATAAGGACAAATTGATTAGATTTTGTGAAGATCCAAATGCGATAACGTTTAAGTGATACTTCACCATTGAGAGATTGGGTGAAAAACAATATATATCATGGTACTTCAAAAAGTTATGGACAGATTATGACAAAACTTGGTGGATGAGTTGGTTACGGGACAAGAACAAGCCGATTCGATTTTGGTTCAGGTCCAAATGAGATCCAGCCTATCAGTGGGATACAAAGCGTAAACTGGTCAGCCTGGTGGAGGTATGCTCTCTACCGAGTGCCGTTCTAGTTTCTTTCTGTGTTCTCGCTTTTCCACGAGCCTCGACACTGCATACCAAAAACCTTTTAACCACGTGCTTCCTTTCTATCTGTTCTTATGTTTTGACCATCTCCCATCTGCCTCAAAGTCAGGAAGCATTACTGCCATGCAAAACGAAGATCTCAAAACAATTCCTATCAAATATAGAGGAGTAAGCTTATCGTTCAACCAGACTCTGACAAAATATTTAGAGCATTCACTCTGAGTTTGGGAGGTTGGCAGTTCTAACCCGATCCACTGGGAGAAGAGAGGAGAGGGTTCCCTGAATAAGTGTGTTGACTGTGTGAGTGGAGGAAGTCAGGGAACCAGGAACAAAGCTGGCCTTGTGTGTTGTAGGCAGAGATGTTGCGAAGCAAAGCAGGAAACCGGACTGTGTCGATTGCCCGACGAAGTATGCGCATGGATACAGTCCCGATCCCTTGTTTGAGATTCAGCACTTCTCAAACCTCTGAAGATAGCCGAGAAACGTAACTTCAGGAGATCCAGGTAATGAAGCTTTTTACCTGGGCTATACGAGCACAGTCCAAGCAAGACAACCCACTTAACACGCATTGTCATAACAGTGTTTTAAACTTTTTCTCCTCAGAAATTCGCTCAGTGATTGAGGTCACACGTTTGTAATGCTGCTGTTTTTAATTCAAATTGATAGGGAATCATTTACCAGTTTCATTAATCGGTGTCCGCCACTGCAGTTCAGTATGACACCTACTTGTCAGACGTACAATCAGTAATAAGCTTCTCCGCCCTTGAGAAGGTGGAATAAAAGCAAAATAGCACATTAAATGAAAAATGTGTAAAATGGTGTCATCAGTGAGTGTGGCAAGGGTTGGGGTGTGGGAGGCGGTGGGGTAGGGAGGGGTGGGGGTTGTGTGGAAGAAGACTCTCACTAATGTAAGTGCATGGAAGGACCGTCTGTCATTTACCCATCTCGGTGGAGCCTCGGTGTACAGTACTTGGTTCACAGGATGTGTAGATGAGCGGAGTTTTCCTTTTACATGTGAACACTGCTTTTCCTTTTAGCTACATGTGAACACTGCTTTTCCTTTTACATGCAAACACTGCATTTCATTTTACATATGAACATTACTTTTCCTTTTACATGTGAACACTGCTTTTCCTTTTACATGTGAACACTGCTTTTCCTTTTTCATGTGAACACTGCTTTTCCTTTTTCATGTGAACACTGCTTTTCCTTTTACATGTGAATACTGCTTTTCCTTTTACATGTGAATACTGCTTTTCCTTTTTCATGTGAACACTGCTTTTCCTTTTACATGTGAACACTGCTTTTCCTTTTACATGTGAATACTGCTTTTCCTTTTACATGTGAACATTGCTTTTCCTTTTACATGTGAATACTGCTTTTCCTTTTTCATGTGAACACTGCTTTTCCTTTTACATGTGAACATTGCTTTTCCTTTTACATGTGAACATTGCTTTTCCTTTTACATGTGAACACTGCTTTTCCTTTTACATGTGAACACTGCTTTTCCTTTTACATGTGAGCACTGCTTTTCCTTTTTCATGTGAACACTGCTTTTCCTTTTACATGTGAACACTGCTTTTCCTTTTTCATGTGAACACTGCTTTTCCTTTTACATGTGAATACTGCTTTTCCTTTTACATATGAATATTACTTTTCCTTTTACATGTGAACACTGCTTTTCCTTTTACATGTGAACACTGCTTTTCCTTTTTCATGTGAACACTGCTTTTCCTTTTACATGTGAATACTGCTTTTCCTTTTACATGTGAACATTGCTTTTCCTTTTACATGTGAATACTGCTTTTCCTTTCACATGTGAACACTGCTTTTCCTTTTACATGTGAATACTGCTTTTCCTTTTACATGTGAACACTGCTTTTCCTTTTACATGTGAATACTGCTTTTCCTTTTACATGTGAACACTGCTTTTCCTTTTACATGTGAATACTGCTTTTCCTTTCACATGTGAATACTGCTTTTCCTTTTACATGTGAACATTGCTTTTCCTTTTTCATGTGAACACTGCTTTTCCCTTTTCATGTGAACATTGCTTTTCCTTTTTCATGTGAACACTGCTTTTCCCTTTTCATGTGAACACTGCTTTTCCTTTTTCATTGGAACACTGTTTTTCCTTTTACATGTGAACACTGCTTTTCCTTTTACATGTGAATACTGCTTTTCCTTTTACATGTGAATACTGCTTTTCCTTTCACATGTGAATACTGCTTTTCCTTTTACATGTGAACATTGCTTTTCCTTTTACATGTGAATACTGCTTTTCCTTTCACATGTGAACACTGCTTTTCCTTTTACATGTGAATACTGCTTTTCCTTTTACATGTGAACACTGCTTTTCCTTTTACATGTGAATACTGCTTTTCCTTTTACATGTGAACATTGCTTTTCCTTTTTCATGTGAACACTGCTTTTCCTTTTTCATTGGAACACTGCTTTTCCTTTTACATGTGAATACTGCTTTTCCTTTTACATGTGAACACTGCTTTTCCTTTTTCATGTGCCAGTTTTGACCAGATGTACAAAACGAAAGTTCATCAGAATAAAATTAAAAATTCCAAATTAAAATCGCCATTGCAAACAAGCTTTTTCCCTTTTTTTTCTTCAGAAGTTCAAACATATTATTTAAGGTTGTCTGCAGTCCACAGTAGAATATACCGTACAGGCCGCTGTGGTGAAGTGTGACGTCATGGTGTTGACTAACTCTGTAAACTATCAACGAAGAATGACAGTGTAATTGAATCGAAGTAATATGGTGTGCCATTGTCACCCGTTTTAATTATTAATTCTTGCCAAGCCGAGTCTGGCCCCTTGGCTCACACTTCTCTAAATACCAGTCAGTATACCACCATGTGCTCATCTCACAAATTGGCCGTCTTCTGTTTTTTTGTTGCATGATGGTATCAAGTGTATGCATATCAGTTTGCTGATTTAATAATGCTTTTTCTTGTTCAGGCTACACAAGCTTGTTGGCATCTTTTTCTTGATTTATACATGTATTGAGTAAGAAATGTAGAAACATGTATTGGGTAAGAAATGTAGAAAACAATAAATCCCCAAATTACCCCTACACGTGCATTCTTGCCCACGGATGATGGGATGTACGCAATCAACTTAACACTCTAAGATAGGGCTTGCATACATTCGACAAGGAAAGAATGAGAGAATTGTGGTGAATGAGTTGGACCCCTAATCTCTGTGATGGCTCTGGGGAGCTGGCTTGGATAGCTGTACTATGACAACCTGCGGCTCGTGCATTGTCGGATTGCCACCCACTCTCCTCTCTTGTGTGCACAGCTTGTCCTATGCAGCTTGACTCGGCGCAAAAGTCACAGGGAGATGTCAATCCGAACGATGTCCCCGGCAGACGGCAGAGGCAGATCTGGCAGGGTGACTCAGACGGAGAGACAGACCTGGCAGGGTGACCCAGACGGAGAGACAGACCTGGCATGGTGACCAAGACGGAGAGACAGACCTGGCAGGGTGACCCAGACGGAGAGACAGACCTAGCATGGTGACCCAGACAAAGAGACAGACCTGGCAGGGTGACCCAGATGGAGAGACAGACTTGGCAGGGTGACCCAGACGGAGAGACAGACCTGGCAGGGTGACCCAGACGGAGAGACAGACCTGGCAGGGTGACCCAGATGGAGAGACAGACCTGGCAGGGTGACCCAGACGGAGAGACAGACCTGGCAGGGCGACCCAGACGGAGAGACAGACCTGGCAGGGTGACACAGACGGAGAGACAGACCTGGCAGGGTGACCCAGACGGAGAGACAGACCCTGGCAGGGTGACCCAGATGGAGAGACAGGTCGAAGGCAGGTGGGGTAAATTGATCCAACAAACAATGACGATCCTGACAATTGACGAAGACAGCTTCTTTTCAGACAAACACCCAGACAAGATCGGCGAGATGAGACAAGACCAAAGGAACCCCAAAGTACTTTTTCGTTGACTTTTTTCTCGCACATAAATCCACCCGTTTTCCCTCTCGATCTGAAGATTTACATACTACCCTGATCTCATTGGCTGGATGCTCTCGAGGGTGCATGCCATTACCTACTCCAGCATGATTGGCCACGTGTGATGAGTCTCTTAGACCTTTCTCATTGCTTGGTTCTGCTCTATGGGGCGTGTACTGTTCGTGATTCGAAACTCTGTCCCATGGTGGCGATGGACCAGTTTTAACCAGTTCATGGAGGGAGAAGAGAGCAAGTAAAAAGGTGGCATGCTGGTTCGAACCAGTTCAGGAAGGAAGAAAGCGAGCAAGACGGAGTTATGCCTGTGAAGCAGCCGCCTCTAACCGGTTCAGGAAGGAAAATAAGTTGCAAGTAAAAGGCGATTATGAAAAGGAAATACTACTTTCAGAAAAAGACTATCTATCTAATACATACGCAACACATATCTATCCACATGTATTGCAATACACTTAACGAAACAAATACTTATGGAATAACTATTGTTATACGATAGGTGCATTATTTAACCCTTAGGAGCCAGAACTACAACACTATGTTTATATTTTTATACATTTTCTCTCGGGGCATCTTGCCCTCCGTTATTATCGTTTATTGATGTGTTTTGCATGTGGTTCCCTTATAAAATTATATAATAAATACTTTTGGAACTTTTTACAAGGTGCTTTGCTGCACATTCTCATCATGATCCATCTACCCAACTACATACATCCTTTCTTTGTCACTCTCTAATTTATGAAGACACCACGAGGGCGAATATTGCTGGTTAAGATTCCCGCAAGGTTTTTAAAAGTCAAAAATTTGCCACAATATGATTCAGAAAGTGTGTGCCTCGAGCTGAGGAGGCAATTTCCCTTGCTATCCACATCCATTCATATATTTTTGTTTCGTAATGTGTAACCCTGCCATAATGTACTGGACGCGTGAAACAGTTACTCATAAGGAAAAGAAAGAGCCCGAGGTAGTAGCAAACGCTGTATGCAGCTGCAGAATGGCACGGTTTTCATTTTTTTTGGTCGAGCTTATCCAGCAAAACTTGCATTGAGAATGATCAAATGTTTAATGACGCTCATTGCCAAAACGAAGCTGCCATTGAGCGAACATTGCTCCAAACGTATGTATGCGATTCAAGCTTTAGCTGCATATTCCGGTCGTTTGGCCTGATTGCTGATATGAAGGGCAGCAGTGCATGTTGGATGTGAAGCTTAGCTATGGAATTACAATGCACTGAAAGTCTCAAAACTTGCATAATAATGTAAATATTGCTCAGATCGAATCTTGCTGCTTTTGATTAAAGTTGTGCTTTCACGGAATGTGGTGCGCGAAGGAAAGACGGCACTCGTTTTGTTTTCTATAATCATAACCGCAGAGCGTCGTGAAGCCAAACAGAGGGGAATTGACTTCTTTGGAATGTTGATTTATTTGTCGTAAAATTGGGCTAACATTGAATCGTATTAAAATGCTTGACAATAATCTTTTTTTAATTAAAATATAATTATTTTTAGGAATCAGGGAAAGGATTTGGAGATTTATTTCAACATACTCTTGTACTCCAGAACAATAGATGTTTCAAACAGACATGAGCATCTGTAAGCAGAGCATTGGGGCTCTTCCCGAGGGCACGTTGGCTGCTGCCAAAGTAGCCTCATGGCAAGGATGACACTAGGTGGTTTGCCTTTGCTTTCCCTGTGGTAGTCAGGGCAGGAATACGATAGCTCGCGCTACTCTTCGCGAAGAACACAGACGGTGCACACATTGATGCATCGCCCTGAATGCGAAACACCAGGATGGCAATTTATAGCTGGGTTGAGATTCGAACCCAAGCTATGTGCAGCACAGAGGCGAATGGGCACATATATTGAACTTGTTAATTAAGCATGGGAAACCATATATTTAACTTCTTGATTAACTTTTGGTTTATATTTACATTGCTGCAAAATTTATTTCAATGAAAATTAGTACATTCAAAATGAGGATATTATATTGACCTTGTGTGTTGCATATTTGAAATAACTTTCCTCCTAAATGTGACTGCTCTGAATGGTTAATATAATTCAAACAAAACTAAAGAAAGAAAGGAAACAAAATCATGAAAAGAAAATGTATACATACGTGTTCATGTTTTATCCTTGGTGTACATTTATAACGTACGTGTGTGCCTGTGCATCTAATTCTGTTCGTAGTACTTTGTGTTATGCACTTGGATATATTGTTCCATTTACAGTGAAATGCACAACCTGTTCATCAAATTCTCATTTAAATGATTTACATTCTATAGTGGGTACTTCAATATACTTAATTATCGTGTAATATATAGATTTGAGCAGATCTGCAACGTAATATGTACAGAGATTTGGTAGATTTTCAGGGTTTGCAGTGTAATATGTAGATGTAGTACATCTATTACATCACATGTAGATTCCGAAGTTCTTACTCACAAAATTTATTTGACCGTTTGGGAGTCCGAGGTGAATACTAAAACCGAATTGGAAATGTTCAACAATATATAATGTTTGCATTGATTGCCAGAGGCTGCATGAGAGAGCGAGGTGGCTATTTATACTATTTATACGTTAAAAATGGCGGCTATTTCTGCTTGTAAATCCTGGGGTGTGTTTTGTCACCAAGTTTCTTGTAGAGCGTTTGTCAAGTGTTTTAAGCATTTAAGCAAGTACTTCATTCAAAAACGTTCATATAAGGAATGGCTGTCTTGGCAAGTGATAGTTATCTGCTTGATAACTGAGCACACCCCTGATATGCAGGCGTGTGTTCAATTATCAATAAGCATGCTGGAACCAATAAGCATACCTTAGCATACTGAACTAGAACGGTACTCAGTGGAGAGCATACCTCCGCCTGGTTGGCCATATCACTCAATGGTGAAGAATCACTTTAAAAAGTTCTACTAGCTGTATCCAGAACCGGATCTTCAGCAAAATTGAATCGATTCTTCCTTGTCACACACACAACCTGTCCAACAAGTTTCGTCCAAATCCATCCATAGCTTTTTGAGATATCCTGCTATGCATCGTTTTTGGCCCTATCTCCCAATGGTGAAGAATCACTTGAAAAATTAAATAATTCTCATATCCGAATCCATATTCAGATCTTCACCAAAATCGAATCTATTTGTCCGTGTCAGACACACAACATGTCCACCAAGTTTCGTCCAAATCTGTTCATACCTTTTTGAGATATCCTGCTATATATCGTTTTTGGCCCTTTCTCCCAATGGTGAAGAATCACTTATAAAATTCTACTCGAGGGATCCGAATCCGGATCTTCACCCAAATCAAACCATTTTGTCCTTGTCACATACGCTACCTCGCTGCCAAATTTCGACCGAATCCGTCCACAACGTTTTGAGATATTTTGTTCACAAACAAACGGACAGACAGATAGACAGGGGTGAAAACATAACCTCCATCCACCTTTGGTGGCGGAGGTAAAGATGGCTTTGCACTCGCAATGCCAATAGGCAGGGTCACGAAAGGTCGGACGAGAATTTTCTACTGCGAGGATGAGTCGTTGAGCTCTTGTTCTGTCAGACACTGAAGATATTCAACAACAACAACTTGCTATCGTCTTCTTTTTTTTTTTCTTTTTTTTGGGGATACAGAATCGAGGCTCGTGAAAGAGCTAACATTTATCACAAAAACAAATCAAAGCGACAAACAAACAAAGTATATAAAAAGGGGAGCGGTAGACAAGATGGGGAGAGAAGGGGAAGCACATAAACACAACATTTGAGAGCAGGGACATCGGGAATGTGTGGGAGTGAGAGGGATTGGGGGAAGGCGGCGTGGGAAGGGGGGGGGGGGGGGTGGGAGAAGTATAAACACAAGTACACCAAGGACTTCCAGGAAGGAAGTTGGTATTTCAAAAAAGTGTATTTGGGGTGAAATTAGCGGGGGTAGAAAAGATCAAGGATTTGGATGGGGGAAGATAAGAGATGGTGGTGAACAGCTGTTTTAAAGACCTGGAGGGAGAAGTGGGATTGAAGAGAGTGAGGGAGTTTGTTCCAGAGGCGGGAGAAAAGAGGAATGAAGGAGTGAAGGTGAGCAGAGAGTCTTGATTTTGGCAATTTCACCATAAGAGGGTTGCAGGCATTCTCTTGTGCGACCTGTAGGAATATTTGGGGGACAGAGCCCAGAGAGAGCTGGAGGAGCAAGGCCGGAGAGGAGTCGGTGGAAGACAGAAAGACCACCAACCTGCCTGCGGTGAGTAAGTGAAAGGCCCTCGGAGTTAGCTTCATCGCGGGAGATTCCAATGATTCTGAACGCTTTGGTTTCAACAGCGTGAAGACGAGCTAGGTGTGAGGCAGGAGCACCAGCCCAGAGGGGGGAACAGTATTCCATTGAGCTGCGGATGAAAGCCTTATATGTGGTGAGGAGCTCAGGTGAGCCAAGGAAGGACTTCGCACGATGGAGGATGCCCAGTCGGCGACTGGCTTTGGAGGCCAGATTTGAAATGTGGTTTTCCCAGGAAAGATCATGGCAGATAGTGAGACCCAAAAGCTTGAGTGACTGAACTTCTTGGAGAGGATTATTCAGAAAGTGGATGGGAGGGTTGTCCAGTCGGTCTTTTCGGAGAGACATCGTAAGAGTGTGAGATTTGTCCGGATTGAAAGACATGTTCCACTTGTTTGCCCAGTCTGTGATTTTGTCTAGGTCTGCAGAGAGCGAGGAGGCTGCAGACTGCCGATCTGAGGGATGAGGAATGGAGCGGCAGAGAGTGGAGTCATCAGCAAAGAGATAGAGAGGATTTTCAAGAGAGTCGGAGAGATCATTGATGAAGACCAGAAAAAGCACAGGGCCCAGAACACTGCCTTGGGGAACTCCAGCCTGAACAGGAAGAGGAGATGAGAGAAACCCATTCAGGGCCACACGTTGACTACGACTAGAGAGGAAGTCCGCCAGCCATGCGTGGAGATTTCCATGGATACCAAAGGAGGAGAGTTTGGTGAGCAGAGCGGGGTGCCAGACGGTATCGATGGCACGTGATATGTCAAGGGGGACAGCTCTAATTTCCTGTTTGGCATTGAGGACTTCCATCCTTTGTTGAGACAGCAGAAGCAGCATGGCCAGAGCAGAGTGACCAGGTCTGAAACCAAATTGATGATCAGAGATCAAGCCATTGGAGAAGAGGAAAGATGTCATATCCGAAGCAATGATGGATTCAATGACTTTGCTGATAATTGGGAGAAGGCTGATTGGTCTGTTGTTGCTATGATCTGTTTTTGCACCTTTTTGTGTAAAGCGGTGATGTTGGCTGATTTCCACACAGATGGCAGATGACCTTGAGCAAAGGAGGGTGAATAGAACAGAGAGAGGGAGTGAAAGAGCGGAAGAACAGGATTTTAGGACCCGTGGGCTGATGCCGTCAGGTCCAGTTGCAGAATCAGAGTCGAGGGTTGACAGAAACCTTTCCACCTTGTCAGGAGGAAAGGACACAGAGTCCAGGAGCAGCTGGCTACGACAGTACGGTGGTACGGTGGTGGTGGACGGTGGATGTCTGAAGAAAAGTAGTTTCTTCAGGGTGAGTCGCAAATCCTTGGGCACAGGTTTAGCTGCTTATACAAGATTTCTTTATACCATGTATTTATAATGTTTTGCTTTTTTTTTTTTTTCAGATAAAACAAATAATACATTAAACCAAGATGGCAGACACCAGTCCATATAGAGTGGAAGAGAGGCTGGTAGCAGTGGTGTGGTATCACGAGAGGAAAAACATAAACAAGACGATGAAACAGGTGCAAAAGACTTTTAGGAGCATTTTGGAAAGTCAGCACCGTCAAAATCAAATCTTCATCTTTGGGGGAAAAAGGCATTTCAGACCGGAAGTGTACTCGACAGCAAGCGCAGTGAACGACCAAAAAAATCGTGATTTGGGAATTCAAAACATTAAAACATCCGTTTCAAATCTCCTAAAATCATTACAGAAACGTTCTGCAGAGTTGGGTGTTTTGTATTCATCATTGCGTCACACAATGAAAGAAGATCTTCACATGAATCCATATAAACCAACTATCATTGGTGAATTGTCGGATGCAGATCATGAAAACAGGTTGACAGCTTGTGACAAAATTATATTGTGTCGTGACAATGGCAGATGTCATACGGATGCTCTCGATGTCAAAAGGAGGTATTGTAATACGTTATATTTCTGTAATATGTTATTACTCGTGAGATTGCAAACTTCTTGTGTATACCCCCAGTTCAAGCTCTTATTTCACCTGCTATCCTGTCTAGTACATTGAAATGCATATCTACTCTGTCGTGTTAAATAGGTGTTGGTAGGTGCTTATCCTCAGCCTGAGCTGTTGAGCTCACCAGGCTGACTGGTCACTCACCTGACCCGGTTGATCTTGAAATCAACCTCCTCTTCCTCCAAATCCTGGTACATCCAGATATGCTTCGCTTTTCACCCCTCAGCCCAATGGGCTAAGGCGTATTGTCGTCACGGATGTCGTCCGGGCGTCCGGGTGTCTGTCAACTTTTGGTTTCCGTCAATTTCAAGGAGAACGGCTTGTCCGATTAAATCGATGTTTGCAGTGTGTGTTGGGGTTGAGTAGAGGAAGGTTTCTTTCGAAAATGGGCACGCTGCGATTTTCAATATGGCCGCCACGGCAGCCATCCTGAAATTGGTTTCCGTCAATTTCCAGGAGAACGGCTTGTCCGATTAAATCGATGTTTGCCGTTTGTGTTGGGGTTGAGTAGAGGAAGGTTCCTTTCCAAAATGGGCGCGCTGCGATTTTCAATATGGCCCCCACGGCCGCCATCCTGAAATTGGTTTCCGTCAATTTCAAGGAGAACGGCTTGTCCGATTAAATCGATGTTTGCAGTTTGTGTTGGGGTTGAGTAGAGGAAGGTTCGTTTCCAAAATGTGCGCGCTGCGATTTTCAATATGGCCCCCACGGCCACCATCCTGAAATTGGTTTCCGTCAATTTCGAGCAGAACGGCTTGTCCAATTAAATCCATGTTTGCAGTGTGTGTTGGGGTTGAGTAGAGGAAGGTGCCTTTCGAAAATGGGCGCGCTGCGATTTTCAATATGGCCGCCACGGCAGCCATCTTACTGCAAAATCCTACTTGGTATACAACTTCGCTTCAAATAACAAATTATCATCAATGCTTCCTTTCACCATGGATGGGCTGAGGGGTTACGTCCGCTTTGCGGTGCTATTTATTCTATATGTATGCCTCAAAATTTGTCATTATTCCTCATTGCCTCCAAAGCTGGAGCTGCCTTCTTGAATTGGTCGAGGACAATAAGCAAATCGTTCCTCTTGCCTTGCAGCAAGGTGTTTGTGCATCCATAATAAGCAAGGCATCATTTCACCATGTGAGAGAGAACATAAAATGTCAGTTCATGTTATTTTGTATAATAAATTTGTTTAGTCACCTTATCTAGCATGTGCCTCCTCATTAATAAATCAGCAAAACTGTCCATTACATTTCCAAAATTACTCAGCAGCGCTGATACTCCTTGAATCCTGCCAAATTCCCCCCCCCCCCCCCCTTCCCATGCCTCCCCTCCAAAGCCCTCTCCCTCCCACAGTTCTCTCGATGTCTCCATGTCTCTCGGTCCCTGCTCTCAAATGTTGTGTTTGTGTCCTTCCCCCTCTCTCCCCATCTTGTCTACCGCTCCCTCCGCTTGCAAATCTACATGGGTCATATACCGAACCCACCCATCCACAATACCATTCTGCAACCGCACCACAAATGCCAATATCCAACCACAATTACCACAATAACCACAATTTACCGCTTGTAAAGGGTTTATTTGTTTTGTGTGTCTGTTTGTCTTTCTGTGTGATTAATGTTCGCTCTTTCACGAGCCTCGATCTTGTATACAAAAAAAAAAAAAAAAAAAAAAAAACAATCTCGTGATGGACAGTGATTTCAGGGTCGGTGAATGGCATTGGGTAACCCCTTCATTTAAATTGGAGGTTGGAGGAGTATCATTTGCTTCTCTGACCTTTTCTTCACGTCGACATAAATGTCGGTAACAGCACTGCAGAGTAGCTTAATCCACTATCTGCTTCACTTCAACAATGTAGCTAACCTGGTTTTGGCTTTGCAGTTATAGTCAGGTTCACTATGTTTTTTCGTTCAAAATCATGGTAGATTAGCAAACCTATACATTTTTGGAAACGTTATTACATGGAAAATCTGAAAATCAATGTTTACATTTGCCAATTCCGACCAATTCGATTCGACCAATTCGACCAATTCGACCAGTGGACCAATTCCATTCGACCATTCGACCAATTCGATCGATTCGATTCGATTCATCGAATTCGATTCGATCGACCATTCGACCAATTCGATTTGCCAATCAATTTGACCGACCTTTGCTTGTGTGGAACGGACTGTGAAAACGATGCGGACTATATTGTCGGATACGACACACAGGACAGTGATGACGAACTCTAAATGGCATATTCTGTAATCGTGTATGTTTGATGCCATTGACTGCCTGTGTATATTTTGTCATTGACTGTCTGTGTAGATGTGAAGTTATACTGACTGCATGTGTATATATGATTTTGCTGACTGCCTGTGTATGTTTGGTGATATGAATTATTGTGACACATTTTGATGTTATTAACTGCCTGTACAAAATGATAACATGTATTTGATTATGCAACTTATCGCGTATATAAAGACAGTATTTTGCAATTCAAAACCTTTGATTCGTGTCTTACCATTCCCCATAGCACTAATTTGATACTTTCATTGGATTCATTGTCCCTGAAAATATAGGTTTAGTATATTTTAAAAAGTTTTTAGGGTAATTAGAGGCAGAAATAGAACAAAATATGTATTTTACATTGGCCATTTTGAAAATCCAAAATGGCCGCCATACAGGTATCTCTCCAAATGTAAACATTGATTTTTAGTTTCCTTATGCTATAACCTTTCCAAAAATGTATAGGTTTGCTAATCTACCATGATTTTGAACGAAATATAATTTATTGACATAGTGAACCTGACTATTAGGGTGGTTGGTTCAAGATCTTAGGGTCTTGAGTTTGAGCCCCTGTCGTGCTGTTGAAATAACACCAGATGGATTGACTCAGCCTGTGATCCTTCCGAGGTCGGCAAAATGAGTACCAGCTCCTGGTAATAAGGGCGTTGCATCAGTGGCACAAACGCGCTTCCAGAGAAATGATGCAGCCAAGCAGCCAAAGGCTGTATAAGACCCACCACCAACAATGTTGGAGTACCGGAGTAACGGCAATATGAATGGCTCGTAAATTTGATACGGACATTTGATGCAGGGTGATGAAGGTCACAGTTCGATCTACACGTATCCATGAGTATGACGATGTCCGCCAGGCTACGCATGACTGGTCACAAAGCGACAAATACAGGAACGCTCCAGCTTACGTGTGAATGGGTCTCAGCTAGTTTGATGCGGAGATTTTATGAGTCTGAAACGCTGTTTTCAAGGCGATGTGAATGAGTGTATGACGGGGAGCCACTTCATTGCAGCACTGGAAGGATAACTCAGAGCATTGCTATGAAGAGGGGGGTCAAACGAAGATACCTTCTGCTGGTTAGCCTTTTCTAATTGCAAGCCTCTGCAGTGGAAGGAAGGACTGAATGATTATAAGATGGCCTGAATGAGGTCAGAAAATTGCCATATCTCAGTTGGTGTTGAAGAACAAGAAGTTGGTGCTGGGTTCACTTTTCTTTTTTGATTCAGCAGCATGGACCAATACTAAATCGAGTTTGAGGAGGGTTTGTGGACATAAGTAACATACAGATGTCCATCACGAGCTATCACGAGCCACGAGACGACACCTCCATCCTTCCCATTTATAACGACAGCCTCAGTCTGGCCTTTCAAGAGTTTTTGCTTCAGCTCTTCAAACAGAACATTTTTGATCAAGTCACAGATTCTAGTTGCATCAACATTTTATTTTTTTTGTATACAATGTCTATTGTCTAGGCTCGTGTAAGAGCTAACACATAAACCCAAAAACAGAAACACATGAAACATAATAAATGGAGCGGGAGATAAGAGTGACGGGGGGAGGGTGGGGGAGAGAGGGCAGCACAACAACAGTCGAGAACAGGGACATCGGGAAATCTGTGGAAGGGAGAGGCCTGGGGTGGGGCACACGGGATAAATAAGATGGACACTACAAGGGATTTCAGGAAAGAACACGGAATTTTATGGAAGTGAGTTTGGGGGTGTATTAACAGGGATAGAAAAGATCAAGGTTTTGGATGGGGGAAGATAAGAGATGGTGGTGAACAGCTGTTTTAAAGATTTGGACGGGGGAGTGGGATTGAAGAGAGTGAGGGAGTTTGTTCCAGAGGCGGGAGAAAAGAGGAATGAAAGAGTGAAGGTGAGCAGAGAGTCTTGATCTTGTGCGTCCTGTAGGAATATTTGGGGGACAGAGCACAGACAGAGCAGGGGGAGCTAGGCCGGAGAGGAGTCGGTAGAAGACAGAAAGACCACCAACCTGCCTGCGGTGAGAGAGGGAAGACCCTCAGAATCGGCTTCATTGCGGGAAATACCAATGATTCTGAAAGCTTTGGTTTCTCCTGCGGGAAACCGAGCAAGGTGTGAGGGAAGAGCACCAGCCCATGTGAGGGAAGAGCACCAGCCTCATTCCTGAGAGCAGTATTCCATAAATCTGAGGATGAAAGCCTTGTATGGGGTGAGGAGCTCAGGTGTACCAAGGAAGGACTTCTTATGACGGAGGATGCCCAGTCGGCGACTGGCTTTGGAGGCCAGATTTGAAATGTGGTTTTCCCAGGAAAGATCATGGCAGATAGTGACAGAACTTCTTCGAGAGGATTGTTGAGAAAGTAGATGGGAAGGTTTTCCAGACGGTCTTTACGGAGAGGCAAATGAGTGTGAGATTTGTCAGGATTGAAAGACATGTGGAGTTTCATTTATTTGACCAGTTTGTGATTTTATCAAGGTCTGCAGAGAGTGAGGAGGCTGCAGACTGTCGATCTGAGGGTTGAGATATGGAGCGGCAGAGAGCGGAGTCATCAGCAAAGAGATAGAGAGGATTTTCCAGAGAGTCAGAGAGATCATTGATGAAGACCAGAAAAAGCACAGGGCCCAGAACACTGCGTTGGGGGAACTCCAGCCTGAACAGGAAGGGGAGATGAGCGAATTCCATTTGGAGCCACATGCTGACGATGACAGGAGAGGAAGTCCTCAAGGAGAGGAATACCATCCACGACTCTGTAATATCCATTTTTGTCAACATTCGTAAAGTGAAAATAATTGCCATTTCGTCTTTATTGCTTCAGTCTGATGTTGCGTCAGCAATACCTGAATAATTTTTACCTCATGCTATCTTTATTCTGAGACTGGTGATATCTGCATATATCTTTACCTGCATCCCCGTCGTAATTTTGCTGAGGTACTTTATCTTTGACTCATTATTATGTAGACTGATGTCCTCTATGTGGAAGGCCTATGCTAGTGGGTACCCTTAAAAGTCCAAACCTGGCATCATAGTACATCTCACCACCTCTCTATCTCCTTATCAGGAAGTTTGCACACTCCGGCATCAATAGACTCTCCATCCTTGTGGATATTGCAGTACGCAGTAACACTACTTAGCATGCATTACAGATTTAACATGGATCTCTGCAGTTCTCTAATGGTTCCAGTCTTTAAACTCTTTTGTGAACTTTGCTTGCAAAGGAAAAAGCAATATTTTAAGAAAAATTTATAATCACAGGGATTATTAATCACAAAAATGTAATTCTGTAATGGATTTTGAAATGAATAATGATCAAATTATATCAATTGACTTATGATTTCAATTAAAATATCCTCCAAGCAGAATAATGAAACTTGAGCATTTGACTTGATGACTCTACAAGTACTTCATTAGGCCTTTGGATGAAAGAAGCTCGTATTTTCTGGGAATATTTTACTTTTTGGATTCAACGTGGTTTCCATCGAGGACATTTTCTCGAATTTGCAAGAATTATTAGAGTTCAGATTTTTCAGATTTTTCAGATTTCAGAAGTTCAGATTGATCTTGTATACATTAGTACTGAAGGCCATACAGTAGGGGTATCCCAAAGGACTATGGTGTAGCATCGTGTTCAATGACCAAATATTAAAATGGATGGATCTTACATTTTACCATATTTTTAGGGTATCCAAACAGACAGCAGTGATCGCAACAGCACTCATCCCCTCTATAGAAGTAGGTTAGCCAGATCCATCTCAATCTTACTCTGAGGGTCTTGGTCATTACCCTCGCAGGAGGAGAGGGTATTGCATTTGGGTCCGTTTGTCTGTTTGTCCGCACAGAATAAATAGGATTTTCTCGGCAACCGTTGGTCCGATTGACAGGAAATTTCCACCAGAGGTGCAACTCCACCTGTATATTATTTTTTTATGTTAATTATGATCTCATAGGTCACGTGGTATGGGCGCCATCTTGGAGAAACGGAAAAACTTTGCACCTCTATATCTCCGAAAGCACTGAATAGAAAAAATTGAGACATGGCTCATTGTAAAGAACTCTCCATGGTGAATAAAATATGTTAATGATGATGTCATAGGTGCCTCCATTATGACGTCATAATTCGACAAGTACAAAACTTCATCTGATCAAGATGAAATTTCTTGAGCTGGCTCTCGGTAGAGAAATATTGATAAATATTTCGGTGGAGAAAAAAATTGGTGGATTGGTGGAGAAAAAAAAATGATGACGTCATCAGCCACGTGGTTCGGTCGCTATATTTGTTTTTAACACAAAAGCCTTAAAAAACACTGAAAACACATCCTGGCGAGGGTCTGCAATCGCTGATTGCTCTTTCTTGTTTGGGAATGTGATGGGAAGTAAGGTAATTTGATGGTCCTAAGTTATTGTGGTCGTATGAGGAAAACTACAGTTTGTAATGTATATTTCCTCAAGTTGGAAATTCCCCTGTTGAGTGAGATTGAACAAGTTCACTTCTTTGTCCTTATACAGTTCTTCACATGTGTGGACAAAGCTCAGAATCCAAGGAAAAGTGAACATAGCATTCGCCTCTGGGAGAGCTCAAATTATATTTTCAATGACCTGAATTAGAAGCGATTGATGCTCAGCAAAGGAACAGGGGAAGTGTGTTGTCGAAGGAGGCCCCTGGGGCCTGGTGGTGAAGGTCACCACAATTCCCACCCTTCAATTTGCCAGTGACTGCCTGATTGACTGGAGTTTGTACACAACTTGAGGTTGTAGACCCACTGCTCAGAGAGGTTCTGCTGGGTAAAGCCTCAAAGCCACAATGATGAATGCTTCCTGGTTGATCATCCGAAGGCCCATTGAATCGATCAGTCGAATACAAAAGCCACTCGTTTTCATTGTAATTATATTGAATCCTGGTCGAAATGTAAGTTTGCCTTAAAATGTGGTTTTTCTTGTTTGGATTGCTTGCCTTGGTTTTATGAGTTGTTCCATGAATTGTTGTTTGAATTGTTGTCTTAAAGAGTGTGTTTGAGTGTAATACAGGTTTGAGGAAATGTTCAGATCTCTATTATGTATGCAAGTAACAATAACCAATCAGTTTCTTCCTCTTCTGCTGAAAGCAAAACGTGTGTCTGTAGTCCTTGATAATGTTAAGGGGCGAACCAGGTCTATTAGACAGGGTTCAAGACAGCACATATTTGAGAATGGCCACATAGATGTAGCTTTCATTGACTATCTGCATCAAGAGATGATTTAATCCAAATATTTAATCCAAAGCATTTAGAATCATTGGAATCTCCCACGATGACGCTGATTCTGAGGGCCTTTCACTCCCTCACCGCAGGCAGGTTGGTGGTCTTTCTGTCTTCTACCGATCCCTCTCCGGCCCAGCTCCCTCTGCTCTGTCCCCCAAATGTTCCTGCAGGACACACAAGATCTGCCAGCAACCCTCTTTGGTGAAACTGCCAAAATCAAGACTCTCTCCTCACCTTCACTCTTTCATTCTTCTTTTCTCCCGCCTCTGGAACAAACTCCCTCACTCCCTTCAATCCCACTCCTCTCTCCAGGTCTTCAAAACAGCTGTTCACCACCATCTCTTATCTTCCCCCATCCTAAACCTTGATCTTTTCTACCCTCGTTAAAACACCCAAAATCCATATCTTTCAATCTCCAACTTCTTTCCTGAAATTCCGAGGTGTCAATTTGTTTTATACCGTGTACCCCCCTTTTATACCGTTTTATGGGTCTATGCCTGTTGCAATGCGTTAGCTCTTACCCGAGCCTTGACTGTATACAAAAAAAATACGCTTCTTCTTCTTATAACATACACGTGTGGACGTGTCACGGGATGATCTGGGACGTCGTGTGTCGTCAATCAATCTGGGACGTGTCACGTGTCACTTCCGGGTCACTCGCCTAGCAGGCTGAGCTGAGTCGGTCGTCTTGTGTATTTGATTGATTCCGTTGGATTTAGCGTGTGCTGTCGTGTTGTGATTTGTGTGAATGACTGTGATGGATCCCTGTTTCGTTTCCTGGCTTCTTGCGGCGTGTCTGTCCATGAGATTTGCAGTCCTTTGGATTTTACTCGCCACCAAGTTGACAATTTCGAACTGCGAGTGCCCGCCATGTTTGTTTGCTGTGCCTCACGCAGCCCCGGTGTGCGCCTCTCAACAAGACGGTTCTTTTCCCCATCTCACCCCATCGCTCGTCCCACCACTCGCCCCACCTCTGCACGCACCGCTGCATGTACCGAGCTCGACTATTCACTCTAACTCCTCTGTCCCAAGGCCTATTCGCTACACTCGGCAAAAACTTTTGTCTTTGAACAACACCACTCGATTGACTCCTGGACTCGTCTCAGGCCTTAGAGAACTTGAAATCGGCGTTGGTCTCCCGAGAAACCGCACAAAGCGAGGCGGGAGGAGAAAGCAGAGAAAAATACCGATTGTGATTTCTCTTCGCAACCAGCGAGGGCCCGGCCCACATTTTAATAATTCCTGCGAAAAAGTGTCCCCTGTCAACTTCAATAACCTCATCTATCCCTGTAGAACATACACAGCACCAAAACAACACCGTTCTGACCTGTCTCTCGCCTTATTCAACGCTCAGTGTGTAAGTAGTCCTGAAAAATGACCCGAAATTACCTCTTTTATTCAAGATAACGATATCGATGTGCTTTTTCTGACCGAAACTTGGCTCCGACCCAGTGGCAACGAAGCGAGATGTGCTGATCTCACCCCACCTGGATACACCCTGCAGTCATTTCCTCGCTCCTCTAGTGGTGGGGGCGTGGCTGTTATTTACAGAGACAACTTCTCTCCTTTTGTCTCCTTCACCACGACTTTTTCGTTCGACCATTCATTCTTCGAGCTAGCCCATGTCACCTTCACTCTGTCAGAAAACACTCTTCATTTCTTCTGCCTCTACCGACCTCCACCTAACCGGAAAAACAAGCTTACTGACTCTATGTTCGTGACCCAGCTTCCTAATCTGCTCGACCACTGCAATACTCTTCCTGGTTTCGTCTTGATTCTTGGAGATTTCAACGTCCACTACGACCAACCACAACATCCTCTCACTTCAAAGATTATTGACCTCCTTTCTACTTTTAGTCTGTCTCAGTCTGTCTCCCAACCTACACACATTAAAGGACACATCCTGGATTGGTTAGTGCACAGATGCGATGATCAGTTGGTGCAGTCCACGTCAGTGACCTGTGCTATCACCTCGGACCACTTCTGTGTCACCAGCCACCTGAGTATTGCTGTTCCTCGTCTTCAGCCCACCTTCATCACTGCCCGCAACATTCGTGCCATTGACCGTTCTGCCTTTAAAGAGGACCTTCACACCCGTCTCTCTGGCCGTTCCTTCGTCATTGCAGAAGACCTCGACTCTTGCCTCCACACAGCGTTGGACTGTCATGCTCCAGCAACACGGCGCCGTTCCCAGATGCAGGAGTACTCCGTGGTTTAGCGCAGTCAGCGACGAAGTCAGGGCTGCCAAAAAGGAACGATGATGTGCCGAGAGACAGTGGCTGAAGACTGGCCTCACAGTCCATAAACAGTTGTATAACATAGCTAAAAGACCTGTCATAAAAATCATTCTGAAAGCAAAAACGTCATATATTTCTGATCGGATTACAAGGAGCTCCACCTGCAAGCAACTGTTCAGCATTACCAACCGCCTGCTTGCCACCAAAAATAAATCCGTTCTTCCTACTAGTCGAGGACCTGCCTAAGATATGTGTGCACATAATTTAGGAGATGATAACTCAACTGTTATAGGCTAATATGACCTCAAGGAACAACCTGGGATGTGTGCCAAAATCTCTATCCGGGGCGAAAAGCCCGACAATGACCACGCCCTTTTAAAAATGACCACGCCCTTTTTCATAGGAAGTGCTACTTCCGACATAGCTGTATCTTCTAAACTGTTGGAGCTACAGATTTTCTGAGGTGCTTAAAATGTTCAGAATGGTCATGTTTAGGGGGTCACATAGAAAAGTGAAAAAATTTCCAATTTGGTTTTCTGCAAGAAAATGACTAAAAAGCGTTTGGTCAACCTATTACCATACAACTACCTACATACTGGAATTGCCATATAATATTAAAGAAAACGAGCATTTGATTAATATAAAGAAATTGGATTTTCAATCATACTATTATCAATGGAATGTTAACTTAAAATGAAAAATAAAAAACAAAACTTATTACTTTAGTAGGCAGCAGTATCTAAAGAGCTTAATGTTTCAAAGATCAGCAGGGAAATTGCCCAACAGCCAACAATACAACTTTTAACACCACAAAAGTACTGTTTATGTGTCACGTAAACCAGGGTTGGGAACAGGAACATGAAGAGTAACACAATAGAGTCCAGATATGAGGATGATGAGCAGTGTTCATTCAGTGATAGGGTTTTTACAACAATCACTTCCCTTGCATTTGCAGTACTTGCAACACCTGATCCCAGCTACCCTGCAGGGACACCCATTCTTACAAGCACACTTGCCACACGTGCTGGGATCTGGCAGGCCTTCGGGTTTTGAGATCACAATCTCAGGGACTAATAAACTGCCCCTTATTACAAAACCATAAGACTCGGCATTCATAATCAAGGTGGCGTCTCTAAATGGGGCTTGGACCCACAGTTGCTGTTGGTGATAGCCTCTATGGATATGTTTCTTTGCATTAGTTGAGGTGCAAGCGGTTCTCCCAAAGTCCATCTTAAGGGCATTGCTATCAAATGCAGTGACACGCAGGTCATCAAATATCTCCAGGTCTGTTGATGGTTTGAGACACTTGACCAAGAATGTCTCCGCCATCTGTATTGCGCTTTCTGTTAGCTGTGGACAGTCGAAATTCAGGATCAGAGAGGAATTTCCTGGTTTGCGGACAGCGTTCAGGGATGCAAGTTTAGTTGATATCTTGCTGGTTGTATCGCACCCAGTCAGCGCATGGAGTGCTGGGAGACACTTTGTGAGCTCGTCTACCAGCGCTATGCAGATATCATGGAGTGGTAATATTGATCTTTTCACTCCTGAGTTGCGGACGAGCCAGAGCTCTTGGAGGCCAAGATCTCTCAAATTGACTGTGATATGTTATAACAGGCACACAAAGACATCTGTGTCACCTGATGACAGCATCAAGGATGTAGGTCCTGACCAGTGACTTAGAATGTCCTGCACATGGAACATCATCCTGTCATCAGCTTCCTCGTGTGTGCAGTTGAGCCAAGGGAATGGAGAAGCACACCCAGCTGACACCATCCATGACTGTGGTGATATACCAAGGTATAGCGGTTTGGTGCCTTGGTAATTGGTGGTGAACCACTCAACATAGAATGCCTGGAAAGCAGTTTTGCTGATGGAAGACGACCAAAAGTTCTCTAATACCACTGGAACATTTTGGTTCGGTGATATCACATCAAGGACAACCATTTCTTTTGACTTTCCTCTTCTCCCCCTCTCTCCATTCTTGATGCTGTCCTCTCTGTAAGCGTCGAAAACGATGTGGATCTCATCACAGTTGTGCCCAGCTTTGGTGACCATAGATGTCAAGGCAATAGCAAAGTCATGGAATGTCTTGATGGGTGGATCAAGCTTCTTTAAGGGGACTTTTCTCACCAAGGCCATGAAGTCGATAACTATGGCATGGGTTTGTGGGGAGGTTTCTGGCCCTTTAAAAAAATCTATTAGTGGGCACAACTTCAGCAGCTCAGTCCCAAGTTGTGATTTGGCACTCTTCCTCAAGTAACCATCTTTGTCAACCAAGAAAAACGCAGAGTTGGTGATCTCATGCTGGAGTAGCTCCTCAACAGTGAACCCCCGGTGACGCCCATACTCAATAAACATGAGAGCTTTGATTGTCTCATCTTTGATGTCTGCTTTGGGAGCCAAATTTAAGGTGGTCTTAGGGGATGTAAACTTGATTTTGCTAATAGTTGAGGGTATCGATATCGACCTATTTCTGAGTCGATCATCGATAAATTTAGCACAAGCAGCGCTGCCCTCCTTGATACAGCGCAACAACTTGTCTACGATTACGTTGGTCACAATTTCTCCAGTGAGAACATTCTTCAGAGCTACCTGGTCTTGTAGAGGACAGCATACCTTCAGGAGATAATCCTCTATGTCTTGCACCATCCCAACTATCTTAGTTGCAGTACTTGGGTTGAAGTCGTGGTGAAGTGAGAGTTCTCCTTCGACATCATCCTTCATCGTCAGGAGGTCAACGTAATGGTCTTTTTTTATGCTTGATGATTCCCCACAGAGCTACTGCTTCCTTCTTCCTGGTGACCCCAATTATCCCTCCATTTATTTTGGCAGGCCGGTTGTAGCACTGCTCTAGCACCTGGTCAAAGGGCACTCCACTACCTTTCTTGGTGGTGTTCACGACAAACCTTACTGTGGTATAATTATAGACTGAAATTATCAGCCAATCGGGGAGCTCAAAATCGTAAAATGTATGGAGGCTCATAGGGGCCTTTGTATATCATGAATATGCCTTATATTAGCAGGAAATCGTGTTAAAGATGGCTGTATTTTCGGGCTTTTCGCCCCGGATAGAGATTTTGGCACACATCCCAAGTTGTTCCTTGGGGTCATATTCGCCGATAACAGTAAAGTTATCCTCTCCTAAATGATGCGCATACATGTCTTAGCCAGGTCCTAGACTACACTGTATTTCCTCAAAACGAACAACCCCAACGCTTCCTGCATTTCTTTCACAATAAAATTCAGTCAATAAGAAACAATATTGACAAGCAGTCACTCCTTTCCCTGGATGATGCTGAACTCTGCTTTCAAGGACGACCTCTCAGTTCGTTTACTCCTGTTACTGAGGAAGTTGTCAAATGTACAATCCTCAAGTCAAACACAAAAACATGTGATCTCGACCCCCTTCCCACCGATTTGTTTACTGAGTGTTTGGACACCCTCCTCCCATTTATTACTGCAGTTATCAATGATTCTCTGACTACTGGTTCATTTCCGCCTCTCTTTAAGCAAGCTCTTGTTAAACCACTTCTTAAAAAGCCCACCTTTGACCTTAACGACATGAAAAATTACCGTCCTATCTCCAACCTGTCTTTCCTGTCAAAGATCACAGAAAGAATTGTGCTATCACAGATGAATAGACATCTAGTTTCAAATAATCTTTTCAATTCTCGCCAGTCGGCATATAGACCAGGCCAGAGCACCGAGACCGCTCTCCTAAGAATAACCAATGATCTTCTGACCTCTCTTGACTGTGGTAAGGTTTCCATTCTTGCTCTTCTAGACTTGCCTGCCGCCTTGACATGATTGACCAGAGTGTCTTAATTCGTCATCTTGAACTCACATTTGGTATAACTGGTACTCCCCTTTCTTGGCTGATGTCCTATCTTACTGATAGAGTGCAAACAGTTGTTGTCAATGGTCAGAAATCAGCCCCTTCTCCGCTTTCCTTTGGCATTCCCCAGGGCTCAGTCCTGGGACCTATCCTCTTTCTTTTGTACACTCAACCTCTATTTGATCTTGTTGCCAGACATTCAGTTGATCACCACGCCTTTGCGGCCAACAATCAACTGTACAAAGGAAGCACGATTCAACAAATTGTGCCCACTGTTGAAGTGTTAGAAGGCTGTATTGCAGACATGAAGGCGTGGATGACTCAAAACAAACTTCAGCTGGACGATGCTAAAACAGAGTCTATGATTGTAAGATCGCACAGATGTCCTCTACAATGTTCACATCCTACCACTATTCATGTTGGTGAAACCGATGTAAACTTTGTTTCATCGGCCAAGAACCTTGGTGTGGTTTTCGACTGTAACATGACATTTTCCAAGCAAGTACTTCAAACTTGCAAATCAGCATACTTTCAGCTGCGAAAGATCGCATCCATTCGCCACTTTCTTACTCCTCAGGCTGCTCTAACTCTGGTCTGTGCCCTTGTCCTCTCAAGGCTGGACTATTGTAATTCTTTGTATGCTGGCTGCCCTCAGTTTCTCTTGGATAAGTTACAAAAGGTTCAAAACTCTGCCGCCCGTCTTGTCTGTAAGGCGAAGAAGTCTGACCATGTTACTCCGCTTCTTGAATCTTTACAGTGGCTGCCTGTCTCTGCTCGTGTGCAACACAAAATTTGCACACTATGTTATAAATCATTGTGTGGAGCGGGACCTCACTATCTCTCCGATTTGCTCACTCTCTATGTACCTCGGCGACGGCTTCGTTCAAGCGACGACTCTATGACCTTAGGGCCGCCGCGCACCAGCACCAAGTCATTTGGCGAGAAAACCTTTTCTTTTGCTGCACCTCTGCTCTGGAATGACTTGCCTTCCTCTGTTCGACATGTTGACTCTCTTCCTGCCTTTAAAACCTCCCTCAAAACCTATCTCTTTCATAAGTCTTTCAAAGTCTAAGTCCTGTGTTACGGTCTGTGACCTTTTTCTTCTTCCTTCCCCCCCACCCCCCACCTCCCTGGGAGTTAGACCAAGTGGTTTGGGTGAGTGGCCATTTTGGGTGAGTGGTTTGATTCAGAGGAGTGAGTGGCCATTTTGGAGGAGGGCTTATGGCAGAGTGCTTTTTCGGGGGTTGGAGAGTGTCCAGCTGCAATCTCTCTACCTGAAGGGTGACGTTGATCGAACTCTTGCTGCCTACTACTGAGGGCCTACCATGGTGCCTACTCTTGGACTGGCCTACTCTTGGACCGGCCTACTCTTGGACCGGCCTACTCTTGGACCGGCCTACTCTTGGACCTGCCTACTACTGATGGACCAGCCTACTCTTGGACCGGCCTACTCATGGGCCTGCCTACTTTGGACTGGCCTACTCTTGGACCTGCCTACTCTTGGACCTGCCTACTCTTGGACCTGCCTACTCTTGGACCTGCCTACTCTTGGACCGGCCTACTCTTGGACCGGCCTACTCTTGGACCGGCCTACTCTTGGACCGGCCTACTCTTGGACCGGCCTACTCTTGGACCGGCCTACTCTTGGACCGGCCTACTCTTGGACCGGCCTACTCTTGGACCGGCCTACTCTTGGACCGGCCTACTCTTGGACCTGCCTACTCTTGGACCGGCCTACTCTTGGACCGGTCTACTCTTGGACCGGCCTACTCTTGCACCGGCCTACTCTTGGACCGGCCTACTCTTGGACTGGCCTGTTCGGGTTTTTCCCTCTTTTCTCCCTTCTTGGTTTTATGTGTAGGAAGAGAGATTTTCATGTGATAATCCATTAATAGAGACAGTGTGATTGAAGGCTTGGCTTGGTGTGCTTCAGGCCGTAACAAATTGGGGGCTCGCCCGAGAGCTGGATTAGATGATACCTGTCTTGGATTTTTTTTTTTTCGCAGTATTAAGTTTTCTCATTGACAGATAATTTGACTTTTGTTTACGGTGCTGGTACTTCTATATTTACTGCAGTCGTACACCATGGCTGAGGAGATGGATTTTGAAGTGAAGGAATTTGTGGAGAAGAAGGGGCTATCGGTGCAAGATGTACAACTGTTACGTAAGGTAGAGTTACGAGCTGTAGCTGATCATCTTGGGGTTAGTGGGACATCTCGTATGAAAAAGGCGGATATTGTTTCGGCTATTGTCAGTCACATGGGTTTAGAACCATGGGTAAAATGGAGGAGTGAAGCCTTGGAATTAGCCTGGATAGCATCAGAAGAAAGACAGCTCAGACTAAAGTTAGAAGACAAAGAACGGCAAAGAGAGTTTGAAAGAGAAAAGGAAGAAAAGCAAAGAGAGTTTGAAAGAGAAAAGGAAGAACAGCAAAGAGAAAAGGAAGAAAAGCAAAGAGAGTTTGAAAGAGAAAAAGGAGAACGGCAACGAGAGTTTGAGTTAAGAAAATTAGAAATTCAGGTGGGACAGGCCCAACCGGTTTCCATCGATTCAGGTGGGGGTCAAAATGATCTCCCCCGTTCCTTTGATGTGGCTCGGAACATTAGGCTTGTTCCCAAGTTTAACGAGGAGGAGGTGGAAACGTTTTTTCGGTCTTTTGAAAAGATAGCAAAACGTCTTCAGTGGCCCATACAATACTGGACCCTGCTACTACAAAGTGGGTTCATAGGGAGAGCCCAGGAAGTGTATTCAGCTCTGTCGGAGGATCAGTCAGAGAATTATGAGGCTGTTCAAAAGGCTGTGTTGTCAGCCGATGAGCAAGTTCCAGAAGCATACCGGCAGAAGTTCCGAACCTTAAAAAGACAGGCTGGGCAGACATTTGCGGAATTTGCGAGGGAGAAGGAAATGAGTTTTGATCGGTGGTATCGTTCTCTACAAGTGCATCGGACCTATGGTAATCTTAGGGAGGTTATCTTGATGGAAGAGTTTAGGAACAGTATCCCCTTGGACATAAGGACACACCTTACAGATCATAAGGTTGGTGAGTTGAAAAAAGCTACTGTTGGTGCAGATGATTATGAACTTACCCATAAGAGAGGCCTTGGTTTTCCTCATTACGGTACTACCTGGGATAACAAGAAGGGGGTTAGTGAGGACCGGTCAGAGGGGAAGTGGACAGACCATGGGGTCCATTGGTGCGGCCGTCTCTGGGTAGACAGTTTGAGTGGTCGAGTCAGGCATCTCGCTGGGGACCGGCCCCCACGTGTTATTACTGTAAACAGAGGGGACATCTGAAGTCGAATTGTTGGAAATTGCAAAGGGAGGAGAAGCAGGGAGACTCCGTTGGACCTATTGCATTGGTTCGAACCAAAGTGGACAGCCACAGTGATCGTGCCTTTTCAGTTAAGGCTGAGAATACTGCGGACCTTACGAGCCCCGTACAGGACCGTTATAAACCCTTTGTGTCAAAGGGCCAATTGTCTTGGGACGGGAAAGTCAAGTCCATAGTTATTCTGAGAGATACTGGGGCCGCCCAGTCGTTGATGTTGTCTAACGTTTTACCATTGACTTTGAGTAGTTCGGAGACAAAGTGCTAGTTTCACTACCTCTGCCTGGGGAGCCACTATTGGCGAAGTTTAGCGGTCCCTACTTGGTCGAAAAAAAGCTGTGTGAGGTGAACTACGTGGTGCGGACCCATGACAGATGGAAACCCCGCCGGGTGTGCCACGTTAATATGCTTAAAAGGTACTATGAGCGTGAGGCCGACCTCGGCCGGCCGGTTGGTAGGTCATATAAAGCATCAAGATATTGACTCTAGTGAATTAGACAGCGTTGCTCTACAAGCACCTGATAGGGAACCGATGGGGGCTTTTAGTTCAACCGTACCACTTGAAAATTGTACATATTTCGGGTCGAGATAATGTCATTGCCGATGCTCTATCTCGAGCTTAAGATATATATTTTTTCATGCCCCTGCATATTAGCTATGATGCCTGTAGATGTCACAATGAGAGGTGGCTGTTTGTTTATTGCACTGTTTAGGCTGGGTTTAGACTAATCTGCCTTTGTAAAAGAAAACTTTTCTTGGGGTAAAGTTTTCTTCTTTAAGGGGGGAGGTGTTATGGTCTGTGACCTTTTTTTTTCTTCCTTCCCCCCCTACCCCACCCCCCTGGGAGTTAGACCAAGTGGTTTGGTCCATGTGTATAAAGCCTATGATTGGCTGTGGCTGTGGGGGCAGGGGGAGTGGCCAAGAAGGTGATTCAGAGGAGTGAGTGGCCATTTTGGAGGAGGGCTTATGGCAGAGTGCTTTTTCGGGGGTTGTAGAGTGTCCAGCTGCAATCTCTCTACCTGAAGGGTGACGTTGATCGAACTCTTGCTGCCTACTACTGTGGGGCCTACTACGGGGCCTGCCCTGGGGCCTACTGTTGGGCCTACCTTGGGGCCGACTGTTGGGCCTGCCTTGGTGCCTACTCCTGGACCGGCCTACTCTTGGTCCTGCCTACTCTTGGACCGGCCTACTCTTGGACCGGCCTACTCTTGGACCTGCCTACTCTTGGACCGGCCTACTCATGGACTTGCCTACTCATGGACTGGCCTACTCTTGGACCGGCCTACTCTTGGACTTGCCTACTCTTGGACCTGCCTACTCTTGGACCTGCCTACTCTTGGACCTGCCTACTCATGGACCGGCCTACTCTTGGACCGGCCTACTCTTGGACCTGCCTACTCTTGGACCTGCCTACTCTTGGACCTGCCTACTATTGGACCGGCCTACTCTTGGACCGGCCTACTCTTGGACCGGCCTACTCTTGGACCTGCCTACTCTTGGACCTGCCTACTCTTGGACTTGCCTATTCGGGTTTTTCCCTCTTTTCTCCCTTCTTGGTTTTATGTGTCAGAAGAGATTTTCGTGTGATAATCCATTAATAAAGACAGTGTGATTGAAGGCTTGGTTTGGTGTGCTTCAGGCCGTAACATCTGTTTTCCCTTTGGTTTGAGGTGGGACGGAGATTGAGAGTATGTCTGTGTACGTGTGCGGGGGAGGGGGGGGGGAAGGAGGGGGGAGAGTACACATCTGTGGGTTTTGAATGGGGAGGGAGAGGAATAGGAGAAGAGTGAAGTTGTGTATGTGTGTGCGGTGTGTGTGCGTTCGCATGATAATGTAAAGCACCACGAGGGTCGTTAACTCTGCTTATTGGGGCTATATAAGACTCCTTTATTATTATTATTATTTTTATTATTATAAACATAGACATGAATGGATTACGAATCAATGGTGTTTTATTGTAACTAGTGGATCAAAATTCAAGGTGGCATTGAGAATGGTAGGATTTATCTGCCTTGGAATTGAAAAGAAGGTATACAAGCAGAAACATTGTTAAAAACAGTAATTGCTGATAACAACCTACCATGCACCACATGAGTGGTGAGAGGCGCATCTCAAGAGGGCAGCAGGGAAGAGACCAGAAATTACCTTTGCTTCGGTGGTAATGCCAATTTGTCTCTGACAACACTTTTGTTGCAAACAAGGTGTTATAATATCCCATGCGGTTTGAGGGGATACTGACGAACTCTTTTAAAGTTGGTTTGTTTGACACGCACAAACCTAAACCACAGCCTTATCACATTCATACATGCACAGTATGCCCTTCTGTTAAAAGGAGCTCTTTCTGCAGAAGCAAAGACACGTTGCTTTATCTTTTTCAAACAAAATTTGTAACAATACATTTCACACACACAAAAAACAGAAGAACGAATGAGTGAGAATACCGGAATATCCTAATCCCAATAACACACGTGTGCGCAAACTGGCTGCACATTCAACACGAGCAACTTAGTAGATCTTAGTCACTTGTGCTATAACGAGCCTAAAGTTAAAAATTACACCATTGTGTAATTGTACTGTAAAGATAAAGATATAATTGTATACTGTAAAGTGTACTGTAAAGATATAATTTAAAAAAAAATTGGTAACGTCTTCGTTAACTGTGCTATGACACCAAATTCAATGCACAGTAAATTATTTTGCGACACGGAGCCTATTTATGTCCATAAACAAAATATCTTACAGGTACATACCGCAAACGTTGAATGGACTACAGTACAAACATCTTTGGCTTAACAAGACTCAACCATCTATCTATAATTCCAGTAATCTCTGTACGTTTGTACGTTTGTACGTTTGTACGTCTGTACGTCTGTACGTCTGTACGTTTGTCTGTGACCGCTGTTTCTCGACAACTACCGGTCCGATATACTTGAAACTTGCCAGGTATATTGCTGGGGACCCGAGGATGTGCCTTTTCAAGGTTTGAAATTAATCGGACAAGTACTTACCGAGCTATGGCGATTTAGCCGTTCGCCGTTCGCTTTGCCGTTGCGAATGGACCAAACCATTCATGTAAATAGAGGGGGGGGGGGGGGGTTCTGTGGTCGTTCGCTTTGGCTTTGCGAATGGACCAAACCATTCATGTAAATAGAGGGGGGGGGTTCTGTGGTCGTTCGCTTTGGCTTTGCGAATGGACCAAACCATTCATGTAAATAGAGGGGGGGGGGGGTTCTGTGGTCGTTGCGAATGGACCAAACCATTCACATCGAATCATCGAATCACATCGAATGGACCAAACCGTTCGCTTTGGACCAAACCATTGCATGTAAATAGAGGGGGGGGGGGTTCTGTGGTCGTTGCGAATGGACCAAACCATTTCATGTAAATAGAGGGGGGGGGGGATATAATTTTAGATATATATATAGTACGGGCATTGGCAAGGAACGGGCACCCACGTACGGGCAATGCCCTAGTATTTAGAAAGCCAGGACATGGACAGGAAGAGTCAAACTGAAAATAAATGCCTAAAACAGCTTTAATCAAGGTTAAAATGCAAAAAGTTTCACTTCAGGAGACTATACCCATCAGTTTTCTGTTTGGCAGCAAGTAGGACTATCAACCAGAATTTCCTGCAGATTTGCGCCAGAGAGCATTTTCGATATTGAGGAAGGCCGTTTCTTGGAGATGTAATATGAATGAAGTTCCGCAAAGCAGCATCCTCCATGTCGACCAATCGAGCAACAATTCATGGCATTTTAACACAACTTTTCTCCACGACAACAGGACGTCACCGGCCAGCTTCCAGCAACAGCTCAACGAAGTTATCCAATTCAACCACCACATTCGTATTTCTAATTTAACCACAAGGTGATTTTGTACCTTGAATGTGGATTACGTTTAAGTTAGCCTTGCTCTGTGTCATGAAGTGAGTGAGGTGCGTCTGCATTGCATCTCAGGTGTACTGTAATCTACAGACTTGGCATTTAATATGGAATTTTTTTTTCTTCTTGACTTGGGTTTACTTTCTGAACTCGGTATATCAATCTGGTGAGTTTCTTTTACGCTTCGATGATTTCTTTGTTAAAAGAACCATGTCACTGATTGTGTGTCGCAGCAAGAAGTCAATAACACGATTATATCACAGGTGGCGTGACAAAATGTCAGGACAGGTACATTTGACGATTGGCTTCACAGTCGGGTATATAAGGGTTGTTGCATTCTGTATTAGTGTAAAACAACTGCTGCACGTCTCCAAAAGTTATTGCCGCTTCCCCTGGAGATGGTCCGTCAACTCGACAATGCTGTTTGTCATTTAGTGGTGGCTTTACGAAATTCCGGCATGAAACAGCGTGCTATTGCTCGGCAGTATGGCATCACTCAAGGTCAGGTGTCAAAGATCCTGAAACAAAATGCTCAGAGGGGTGTCCCTACTCCAATACCGAGGTCAAGATGTCCCCGCAGAACCGCAAGGAGGGATGATCGCCAGCTGCACCGGTTAGTCCGCAATGGCCGTACCAAGTCAGCTAATCGGCTTGGGGCTGAGTGGCAGCAACTGACATATGTGCCTGTATCCAGAAGGCCAGTCAACCAACGACTGGTTCAAGCAAGCTATCGTGCCAGGCGTCCCCTGAGAAAGCCACGTCTGACCAGACAACACCGCCAGCGCCGATTGCAGTGGGCCAGAGAGCACCGTCAATGGCAGCCAGGACACTGGAATCACGTGATCTTCAGTGACAAGTCTAGATTTCTGGTCTATCGTCAATATGGCCACGTCCGAGTGTCCAGACAAGTGCATGAAGCCTACAACGAAGATTGTATAGTGCCAAGAGTCCAAGCTGGAGGTGGTGGGGTGACCGTTTGGGCTGCTTTTCATGCAGGGGGCAAAACTGACCTGGTTGTTCTGAATGGAAACCTGAACCAGTTCAAGCACAGGGCCATTCTGGAAGAAACATTGCTTCCATTTTTCGTGCCTCCTTTCGAGGAAATTTGTCTTCCAAGATGACAATGCATGGCCTCATCATGCTCGCAGGATCCAACACTTTGTTGCTGACCGTGGTGGAGAGCATATGGAGTGGCCTGCCATGTCCCCGGATAAGAATCCGATAGAGAACTTGTGGGCAGAATTAACGCGTCAAATCGACAACTTGGACCAGCAGCTGACCTTTGTGCATGAATTGCAGCAGGCTATTGTCACTGCATGGCAAGCGATTCCTGTCCAAACCTTGGCAAATCTCGTGAACAGCATGCCTCAACGTGTACGTGCTCTCCTGAATGCTCATGGGGGTTACACGAAGTACTGAACTGTAATTTTACTGTCCGTAATCCCAGTCATAATTTAACTTTTGTTTTTGTTGAATTTTTTTTTGGCTAATGTGCAAAATAAAGAGATACTTCTGGAAAACGTACAGAAGTTTAACACAGTACTGTCCGTGAATTGAGTTCGATATTAGCTTACATCACTTTCAAGGATCAATTTATTTGCTTCGAAATGTCAAATGTGGTTTTTGTTTCTTTTAAAGGTCACATTAACAAAATCTAGAATAATTTCAACATAATTCCAATGAAGTTTTGGTTCTAAGTCATCTTGAAAAGTAAGTTCACCCCCACAAAAAAAAAATTCCATATTAAATGCCAAGTCTGTATATAATGTGAAACACCAGGACGACAGTTTATAGCTGGGCTGAGGTTCAAGCCCAGGGTAACCGACTCAGAAGTAAGTGTTTATACCTGTAGACCATCCTGCCAGCCTAAGGCCGCTTTGATTTATTTATATCCTATATTTTCCATTAATTGTACCGCTTCATAACTTTTTAGTAAACTCTGAAATCGCCTTCCGAGAATCTTTGCCTCAACTTTGAAAAGGTCCATCCATTCTTATGTCGCCCTCAACATCATTTAACATCCTCTCTCAAAGTCGTCGTGAAGTTTTTCACAAAACCTACTGAGGGTGGTAACTTTCGGCACCTGTCACCAAAGCTTATTTGAAGCGGGTCACCATGAGGACCTTTTCAGCATTATACTTCAATATTTGACGCAGGACTGTTGAGCGAAGTAAAAAAAAACAAAAAAAAACTTCCACCACAATAGTTTTCTAGTGTCAGTTGTTTATTCTCGTGTAAACCCGATCATCGGTGTTAGCCGGTGACACATCATTAGTGTTTAAAAGGAAAATTGAATTTTTTTTTTTCAAAGATATAGAAAGTGCTAAAAGTTCTGTACACATCAAAGTTACACCAGAGAATGTTTTGTCTTTTCATCAGGCTTGCTTTGCTTTCTGGCTGCCAGGAAGAACCGCTTTCAATTATTCAGTGTCCAGCACAAAACAGTCGAGCCTCATCTCTCTCCGATGTCACACACGGGAAATGTTATTTCATGTAATTGAGGTCCAACTCCAGAATGCCCATTATCAAATGCCAAGCAATGCATTTGATTCTGTTTTAAGAACAAGCCAAAATCGGTGTGTTTATGCTTAAATTGTATTGCAACTTGAATAATGCGGGCCTTATTTACCGTTCCCACTCCACCTTTCACGAATGACCAGCTAATGGCTCCACAAATTTTCAGACTAGGTAAACAGGATTCACCTTTGTAATTAAGCAATTAGATTTCCTCGACCAAGTTTAAATTTATGTATCGATAATGTCTGGGAAGGAAGACTTTGCCAAACCGTCAGAACTTTGCCTTCAAACAAGTGACACGTGATTTCTTTCATTCAGCGCGACCACAAATTGTTTTTGTATTGCTGCTTTTCATGTGCAGCCATCGTGTGATAGAACCACAGCAATGTACTCTTTATTCAAACCAAATATTTACCCTTAAACTTATTGTGTGGACGAGTCAAAAAAAATTCTCCTGTCAAAAGTTTATCAGAGCCTAAAACATCACCTGGTCCAATTGCGTAAAGAAAGCATATCATTGGGAAAGGTATGTGACATTGGCTGGGAAATAGACAGAAAAAGGAATAAAGTCTGTGTCGAATTTTGAAGACCCAGGACCATTCCTTCGTGGTTGGAGGAGATTGTGTTGAAATTGAAATCATGTTGAGAATCATGTTTAAATTTGAAACACGTATTCCCCTTGATGAGAGCTACATTACATTAAAATTTCAAGTCGATCAATGCAGCGGTTCAAGAGATGGAAGCTTTTTAAGATTGTCGTTCCTACATATATTGCGGCGAAATCACGTGACTTATCGAAACTTCCCAAGTAAAGTTTTAACTTCCCCAAATGGGGAACATTTGTATAAATTTTCCACTCGATATCTTCAAAAATTAGGGAGAAGATAGGATTTTAAGTATATGCTTAAAAACATTATAACTCCTAAACGATGCGACGTACGATGTCGTCATGCGGGAACCTTTTGTTCATCATGGGCATGTGACTCTTGCGTTCTTTAGAATGAGCCATGACTCAATTTTTTCCATTGAGCAGTTTCAGAGATACAGAGGAGCATAGTTGAAGGTGTTTTCCAAGATGGCGCCCACACCACGTGACCTGTGACGTCATAATTTGCAGTAAAAAATTATGCATGTCCAGCCAATCACTTGCTGAAAATTCCGTGTCAATTGGACCAACGGTTGCTGAGAACATTGGTTTAAAGTTTTCAGAGGTGAAAAATAGGGGGGGGGGGGGGCATAATAATAATAATAAGAAGAAGAAGAAGCGGAAGAGGAAGAGAGTAGACACGAGTAAAAGAAGAATAAGAGGAAGAAAAGAAAAACTACAGGAATAACATTCGGCATTCCTCTGCATTTCATGTACCGGAAACCTAATTATTTAGTATATATACTTAAATAAAGGATATATGCATAGGATCCTTCATGTGATGAAGTAATTGGGTTTGAGTTTGAATCCCGGGTTGTCAGAATTTCTTCACAGGAGCCCCACGCAGGAATTTATCCCAGTTCGTTAAATTATATAATTATATATATATATATATAATATATATATAATATATATATAATATATATATAATATATATATAAAGGAGGAGTGTCTGTCTGTGTGTGTATGTGTGTGTCTGTCTGGATGTCCGCTTAAAACTCAAGAACGACACATCGGAGAAAGGTTTTGGACAAAGATTCGGAATCAGCATAAAATCACGGTGGTTTTAGGCTACGTTTTATTATAATATCAATGGTTTTAAAAAACCGCGCCAGCTGCAATTCCATAGTGTAGTTTGTGGCGGCGATAGACGTTCGGGGTGTATTGCAATGGTTTGTCGGGTTTGGCTGTGGGTCCAGAATAGCTCCAATTTCCTTTTGTTCTTCTACGTTTATTTTGATGCTTCTGTTACAACGCATTCCTTATCTACCTTATATCCCCCCGACGAGGCCTCTACATAATTTCATGCGGCAGAATTTCGTGCATTTTGAGTGAAAGAAGTGAGACGAAGTTGAAGGAGGAAGAAGAGGCGCGATCACTCTGGACCTGAGGCCTTGATCGTGAGTGGAAATGGCGGGAATTGCGTTTGTATCGCAAAGTAAAGGATCTGCATTCATTTCTGAACTTGCATTGGTGGATTGTTATACATCTGCATTATTTTTCATAAAAAAACCTTATGTTGAACTTGAAGGCTCCAAGCACGGACTATATATATATCCCTCATTGAGGT
>NC_136273.1:82977844-82987844 GCF_964187855.1 Myxine glutinosa
GAAACTCACCAGATTGATATACTGAGTTAAGAAAATAAACCTAAGTCAAGAAAGAAAAAAAAATCCATATTTAATGCCAAGTCTGTATGTGTGTATGTAAATACATATACATACACACATACATACTCAGTTCTGTTTCGCTTGGTGCCCGTAAACTGTGTGCCGTTTTCTCCTAAGTGCATTTTTCATGTGCCTTGAAACCCTCTGGGGAGGATTTCTCAGTCACATTTTGAGATATCCTTTTAATTTTTTCAAAGGGAGCTATTTAGTTTACATTGTCGTGTTTCCCGGGGGTTAACACCCCTCGTGATGGATGGCCAACCGAGCTTTAACACTGAGGCGTTCACTCAAACTATGGCGGTGTTATTTATACGCACGAGGGTGTAGTGGAGGGCAGCGAGGCTTACTTGCACAGCCGGGCGCGGCACGGTATTTTTCCGATGCCATACCTGATGCTTTGTTCACAAATAGTGACAACACAGAGTTCGACAGTGACAGTGATGAGACTGTAATCATTGGTAGTGAGTTTGAGTTTGGCTTTGAAGCAGAAACTCCTGACGAACTGAGTGATTTGGATGATGAACCATGGAGTGAAGACTCTGATTCAGATCAAGAGGAAGAGATGGATTACGTGTCGACGAGAACTCAGGACTATGTGAAGTCTGTTTTGAACTGTTTATGAAGTGACACTCGTATTCGGATGATGAACCGTGGAGTGAAGACTGGTGGATTAATTGAGAACTAAAGGAACAGATATGAAGTCTGTTTTTTCTTTGGGGGGTGGGGGGGGGGGTGGGTTCATCTTTTTCAATGTAGGCCTACATTCATTAGTGCAACTATGTCGGAGATCACACAAAGGTAGGAGATCTGACTGTTGTGCACAAAACTTTGTGAGACACTTGAAACTTTCAAACTGTAGTCTTTTATAAGTGCTAGTGGCACTTCCATCTGTCTGTTGAGAGGTTTGAACATGTTGATAGCTGTTGTAAGCTCACAAATTCCTGTACATTACACTGTTAAAAATCTCATTGTCACAAATAGACGGTGCCCCACAAAATGAGCCATGACAAACTAACATTTGACATAATGTAAAAGCGTGAATTTTCCTTGGATTGAATGGTCAATACAACTCCAAGTACTGATGTTCCCACTGAATTCCTCCCTGGCATAGTCTTTAATTACTTTACTGCTGTGCATAAATATTCCTTTTCCCCCTTTTCCCACAAACCACTGTGCAATTTTCATGGTGGATGAGGCCAATTATTAGATATTCTTAGATATTATTATGTAACGTTTTTAGATCATTAAAATTTGTTTCTGATTATATCAAGTACTCTGTCATGTCTGACACTGCTGAGGTACCCAAGTACAAAACACCAGGCAAAATGAATGAGGCTAGGAACCTAATAAACCACCTTTTAGAGGCCATTTTCCCCCGCAAGCGGGGGTTGGCCTTTTTCGGGAACCGTGGTTGTTGTTGTTTTTCGGTCCCCTTTTTGAAGCAATGTTTTACGGCCGGATGCCCTTCCTGACGCCAACCCTTTTTGCCGCCTTTAACGACAAGCAGGGAATTACCAGTGAACTGGTACTCAATTAGCCGACCTCGGAAGGATGACAGGCTGAGTCAACCCCCCTGGCGTTAATTCAGCGATTGACCGGGATTACGAACCCAGGATCCTAGGATCCTAAGCCGGCACCCTAGCCGCTAGCCCAACACCAGGCTAGGAACCTAATAATGTTCGGAAACCTTCAGTGCAGTTACTCAAAGAGCTTCTTCTTCAGCGTTCATCAAGTGCTACACAATACCTATTCTTTTCAAAAAGCTGATCTAGCTCAATTTGAGGGGGGGGGGATTTGGGACATCTAGCGGACGCACCCCACCAATGAAAATGTCTGGCAATGGTCATTCTTGATACATGGGGTTATGCTGAACATTTTGCAATAGGTTTCATTGGGTTAGCTCATGAGCTGATCGAGCTCAATTTTGGGGTACCAGTTATTTTAGTCTGGTGGGTACACCCCACCACTGAAAATGTCTGGCAGTGGTTATTCCTGATACATGGGGTTATGCTGAACATTTTTTCATGGGTTTCAAGTGGTTAGGTGATGAGCTGACCTAGCTCAATTTTGGGGTACCTTTCTCATGGCCCTCCTGACCACACCCACCAGGGTGTGCCTTGCAGACGTCAATTTCCTTACATAGCGATACACATGGAACATTGTGGTGCACATAAAAATTAGTTAGCTTTTCAGCTCGGCTGACCCCCATGGGCTCCTGCTCTAATATGAGCCATCCACCATATGAGAGAACTTCAGTAAAGACTCAATTGGTTTTGTGTAGAGTAGTTGAGTACATTCCAATTCTACATGTTGTTATCAAGAAGGTGGAGCAGAGAGGAAAGCTGAGCAGAAATCTGACCAATATGTGGAGCTCAGCAGAAATCTTGAATACTTGGGGAGGGTCATGAAGAAACGTGTGACGTTGTTAAACTCCTAATGAGGAGCAGAATAGCAGAACGTGATGCGGTGCAAGGTTCGATGATTGACAGTAGAAGAGCTGAGAGGCGACCATCCTGTCTGCTGTGAGAGAATTGCAGTGCGTGTCCTTCAATCACGTGAATATTAATCGAGATGATGCCAACAGATTTGCCTCAAGGCATCCAGGTTAGAATGCAGATACAACGGCCAAGATCCAAATTTTGTTTGACTGCGTACACATGCTTTGTATGCTTTGATCAGCTGGAGGGTTTCAAAAATGGATTTGGCCTGGTGTGACATATACTGAGACAACATATTGCTCTAAGTACCAAGTTGAAAGCGTCTTCTTTCCAAGTATTGTCTGGTACTGAAACTAATGAGGTCAAGAGAATGAACCTTTCTGAAGAAGATAATAAATTATTATACTGGAAGCCATTTTGGATTGATCGTAAAAAGAGGAGACATTTGAGTGGAATGCCATGTTCCATTCGTCTACAGACGAGCTTATGATCTTCTCTATGTCTGAATGGAGAGATTTATCAGTTGCTTTGTGAACAATGGTATGATAAATATTTTGGTAAAGAATGAAAAAAAGTAAATTCTGTCAAAAGGTTTATCAGAGAGACAGACATCATGTCTGTAAAATAATAGTTCCAAAAGACATTGCTGTTACTCAGTTTACTCAGTTTTATACAATTATTATTACCTCCACCACCAAAGGTCGATGTAGGTTATGTTTTCAGCCCTGTCTGTCTGTCTGTGAAAAATATATCTCAAAATGTTGTTTACGGATTTGGACGAAATTTGGCAGAGATGTACTGTATGTGACAAGGACGAAATGATTCGATTTTGGTGAAGATCTGAATATGGATTCGGATATGAGAATTATTTAATTTTCTACGTGATTCTTTACCATCGAGAAATAGGGCCAACACCGACATATAGCAGGATGTCTCAAAATGTTATGGACGGATTTGGACGAAACTTGGTGGAGAGGTTGTGTGTGTGACAAGGAAGAACAGATTCGATTTTGGTGAAGATCTGAATATGGATTCGGATATGAGAATTATTTAATTTTTTATGTGATTCTTTACCATCGAGAAATAGGGCCAACACCGACGTATAGCAGGATGTCTCAAATAGTTATGGATGGATTTGGACGAAACTTGGTGGAGAGGTTGTGTGTCTGACAAGGAAAAATAGATTCGATGTTGGTGAAGATCTGAATATGGATTCGGATATGAGAATTATTTAATTTTTTAAGTGATTCTTTACCATCGAGAAATAGGGCCAACACCGACGTATAGCAGGATGTCTCAAAAAGTTATGGACGGATTTGGACGAAACTTGGTGGACAGGTTGGGTGTTTGACAAGGACTAATCGATTCGATTTTGGTGAAGATTTGAATATGGATTCGGATACGAAATTTATTTAATTAAAAGGAACAGCAGCGTTGAAGGTTTAGATAAAGGCAGACTTGGACAAACAATGGGTGTGGGAAGGAATTGGGGGCAGGATTGGATGCATGGGGTGGACAAGATGGATACAGAAGGAAACCCTCAGGGGGGAAAACTGGGAATTTCGAAGGAGGATGAATTGAGGTGAGAGGGTGGGGGTTATTGAGGGCAGAAAAGATCATGGTCTTGGATTGGGGACCATCTGACTTGGAGACCTTGAGGGAAGATGAGATTGAAAATAATGTGGAAGTTGATTCCACAGGCAGAAAAAAGAGGAACGAATACGTGTAGGTGAGCAGTGAGCCTGGATATAGGTAGTTTCACCAGAATGTTTATCTACAGAGCATTTCGCTCTCGTTCTCCTGTTTTCACATATAGGCCTATGTCATCACCCTGATAGAACACCCAAACTGACCATTGATGGCCCAATTACGTGCCGATTGACTGCTGATCAAATGCCACTTCTGGTCCAATACCGCAGGCTCTCCAGGAAGGTTTGTGCCCTTTATCATTGGGCAGAGTCAACCTGGCCTTACCTTTATGGGTCCATCTTTGGCGTAGAAAGGCGTGTGATGTCAGCATTTTGCTGTTGCATGTTTAAAATCAGCATTTGCATCCGTGCTCACATTGAGGTGTTCAAATCTGTACCCTGTTGGCCCTCCGGTTTGACACTTTCGATGGCAGAGGGATCTGCTGTGTTTTCAGATTTGATGATTTGTTTAACTCATATCTGTAGGGAAGCAGCTTTGGGTTGGGGTGTGATCTTTCTCGTAACTGCTGATTCCTTTGTCCTCACTTTGGACATCAAAACTGCTTTCAGTAGTGATTAAAACTATCAATTCACCAACTGTGTTAAATTATTATTTTTTCAGTGGCCTCCAAAGCATGAATTTGGTGGATAATCTCATGTGACATCACAGCATGACGTCAGAGTAATGGCAATACCCCAGACATGCAAGGCAAAGACATACACCGAGTCTTGATCTATCTGTTTATTCTCCTAATCATTCATGGTGTAAAAAGAGTCGATTTACAATATTGTTTGAAATGCTATGCAATGGTAACACTTTTTACTGAAATAGAAATTCGTATATGTGTGATCACCATTTAGTAACACATTTCATGGTGATTCGTGAAAGCCATAAAGGTTTCTGCTCACGTTAATGCATTGACCACCAATTGAGTGAATAACTGGTCCAGCAGGATAACTTGGAGGTATGCACACATGCCGTGGAACTCTCCAATCTCGACCCAACTTTAAACTGTCATCCTGGTGTCTTGCAAACAGGGCGATACATCCCTCGGGTGGACAATGAACTGGAGGACCCATCCTCCAACACTGTTTGTTGGTGGATGTTAAAGATCCCATGGCGTCTTTGATGAAGAGTAGGTGAATCATTTGTGGCACCCTGAACAAATTTGAAATTCTTGCCAAAATGACCTAGCCAGTTCCTGAAAGACTTCGTTCAAAATGTTTCCCTGGTTGACCTCACAACAAGGTAATAACAGTAAAGACGTCATGCAGAGCACGATACTTGCAAAATCCACCCCCTCCACCCAAAAAGATGCCATGAATACATCAAATTGTCCATTGCATTATGATTAAAATTGACGATCTTAATCAAAGATTACCCTCAGCTATCAATTGGATTAAAATTGATTATTTTTCAGATGAAAATTGATATTAGAAGTTTGACCTTGATTTGTCTTTGACCTTTTGACCTCAAAATAGTTGCTTTCCCAATTCACTGATGCACTATGTAATTGCTGTTTCATTTTCAATTCAATCAAAAGAAAATTGATGATTTTTCAATTGAAAATTCATATTAGAAGTTTGACCTTAGGTTGACCTTTGACCTTAAAATAGGTGGTTTTCCAATTAAGTGAGGCACTATGTAATTGCTGGTTAATTGTCAAGTTAATCAGATGAAAATTTACGATTTTAGAAGTTTGACCTTAAGTTGACCTTTGACCTTTTGATTTAAAAATAGGCGGTTTCCCAATTCACTGAGGCACTATGTAATTGCTGTTTCACTTTCAGGTCCATTGGATCAAAAATGACAATTTTAGAAATTTGATCTCGAGATAACCTTTCACTTAAAAAATCAATAGGCTTCTCAGTTGTGACTATGTAACTCTCGAAGTTGGTAAAGTTTCATGATGCTCGGTTTAGAATTGTGACCTGTAGGCGATTGATAGACAAACAAACAGACAGAATAACGCGGAAGACCAACGAATATACTTGAAATATTAGATTTTGCAAGTCATAATTGGGGCTGTTGTGAGAGAGACTTTTGACTTATGTCCTTTTATTACAAAAGTATTAAAAAAACAATAAATGATGATTCAAAAGAAACAATCACAACAGTTGCACAAACCTTTACATGATAAATAAACAAAATATAAGCAAACAAAGAAAGTATTAAGGAAATCAACTACATAGTAAATATTAACTGACCCTCAGCTATTTTGCAAAATGCATTTTTTACACACCAATGCTTCTCAAAGAGTTGTAACTCGGAACAACAACAAAATTCCAGCTTAATTCTTGAAACACAGAGAGCTTTAAACATTTCCAAAACATCTGTACTGTAAGAATCATTGCGTATCTTTGATCTCCTGGTCTTGTATATTGCCAACTTGGCTTGCGAAAGAAAGAAATGAATTAAAATTGTTGTTGGGGAATTTGAAACGCCCACTAGGGCCAAAAATAAAGGCAGGAAAATCAAAAACAAAGGAAAACCGTGCAAGTAACATTTTAAAGAAAACAAATAAAGGAGTTAACCGGTCACAGCGTACATACGCATGGGGCAAGGTTTCAGTTTGTCCACAAAATGGACATTGCTCACTTATCATTTCCGAGAAGTGGTGAATTAGGGAATTTGTGGGTAGGATCCAATGAGCAATTCTCCATTGAAGATCCCCAACACGTTTCGGCACAGGCTGTTTGTAGTACCACCCCAAAATAGGGTAAAGAGGAGGGGTATTCGGCAGGACTGCAGACCATCTACAGGGTACAGGGGTGGACAACAAGGGAAAAAGGACTTTTAAGCATTGCACATACAGGGCCTTTCGATTGCTCACAGAAAAGGATAGAGAGCGGCCAAAACTAATTGGTTCCAAACTAAGAGAACCACATAGACAAAGATTGGGGAAGGGTGGAGAAGATTCAGAGGTGGGTATGGGAGGGTTGCTTGCCCAGCCATTTGAGGCACAGTAGATGCGAAGCACCATTTTCAAAATGCTGTCAACTCTGCGACACGATTTAATGCCAACCGTCAAAGCCAGAGCGGTAGAAATAATGGTTTTTATTTCTTGGAACAACATTCAATACAGAATTGTGAAATAATGGTTCGTTGAAGAACATGGATCGAACATAAGTCAAGGGGTCATGGAGACAGGTAAAGGCTTGCCACACATTCAGTAGGCTTTGGTGAAAGGCAGGTAGCATTGATAGGTCTATCTTGGGCGAATCCATCAGGAACAGCTCCTGTGCAAGGTCCAACTTCCCCGCTTGACATAAGATGCAGCTGGTAAGCTGTCTCCAGGCCAAACATGGTTCAAACAAGAAGTGCCATGTTGTTCGTAGGCAGAAAGCCATGATGCAGCACTTGACACTGACAAGCCCCTGGCCACCCTCTGCAGTTGGTAAGTTTAGAATCTCTGGTCTCAGCCAATGCTTGCCGGACCAGAAGAAATGGGTGATGCATTTTTGTATGTCCTCTACCAGAGTCTTGGGCGGCTGCAGGGAAAGTACCTTGTACCATAACGTAGAGGTGACCAGACTGTTGATGACTACTACCCTACCTTGGTAGGACAGTTGGCAGAGCAAGTTCTTCCATTTCAGTAAAAGTACTTCAATGTGTACCAACAAGCCTTCCCAGTCATGCCTCACAAAATTCTCAGGGCCATGGAACACCCCTCGGAACTTAATCCCATCTCTTCTCCATGAAAGATTGGCAGGGAGAGGAAGGGGGAGGAGAGGAAATCTGGGGCAGGTAGTGGAAAGGTAGAGGGTTGAAGCCACAGCGCTTCTGTTTTTGTCCAATTTATCTTGGCCGATGATGCTCTGCTGAAGAGATCCAATGCACTCATCATCAAACCAATGTCTTCTGAATGTCTGATGCAGACACAGATGTCATCTGCATAAGCAATCCTTTTTAAGGGGTGGGTTCCAAAAGTAACACCAGAGAAGGACTCCCGAAAGGTATTGAAGAGGGGCTCAAGGGATAAAGCATACAAAATTCCTGACAGAGGGCAGCCCTGCCATACCCCTCTAACAACACAAAAGGGAGGTACAAGATAATTATTTATCTTTAAAATAGCCGATATGTTTGAGTAACATAACTGTATATGGGAAAGAAGAGAGGTCCAAAACCAAAACATTTTAGCACTTCAAAAAGATATGTATGAGAAACACAGTCAAAAGCTTTCTCCTGGTCAACAAGATCAAGCTACAACTTTCATAATTAATCTCACAGCTTTCAATGACATCTCCAACAACAGAGATATTATCCTGAATATTGTGACCAGGAAAACAATAAGTCTGGTTCATGTGAATAATGTCTCCTAGTAGGGGTGAGAGATGCAAGGCCAAAGCCTTTGAGAAAATTTTATCGTCCGTGCACAATAAGGACACTGGCCTCCACTGTGATATGAGCAATGAATTTCCTTTTTTAGGAAGCAAAGTAAGACCGGCTCTCCTGCAGCTCAGTGGGAGTTCACCCTTCTCTAGGAAAGTGGGAGTGGGAGCTCTCTAGGAAAACCAGAAGCAATTCAGGTCCAATCAAGTCCCAAAATTTCTCGAATAACTCCACTGGCAGACCATCCCGGCCAGGTGATTTCCCTCTGTTCAGGCTTTTAAGGGCAACAGAAATTTCCTCAAGCGTGAGCGGTGACTCCAAATCCGTTCTTTGCTTTGGAGTTAGCGTACCGACACCATCAAACAAAATAGGAACAAGTTCTGCATCAACATCTGTTGCCTGGTAAAGTGTAGAGAAGAAGAGTCTTGCATCCTTCTTAATTTATACAGGGTTAGTCGTGATTGAATTATCAGGACGTTTCAAAGCAGTTATTAGGGAATGAGGAAATTTTGATTCAAAATCAAAGAAAAAACGGGTCAGAGAATCCAGGAGGTAAGGTAAAGGTGCTGAAAGCGTAATCTCGTTAGCGCTCCTTGGGTTTGATTAGCAATTATACTATTAAGAAGAGACTTCTTCTCACATAGTCCTAGTTTCTGTTGGGGGGTAGGATGGGTTTTTTAATAGGTTTGAATCTGGAGAATCTCCTTCTCCAGCTCCACTTTAATCCTGCATTCTACTTGTGTGTTTAGAAAACAGAATTGCTGACAGAAACTTCTAATTTGGACCTTTGTGTTGTCCCACCACAATCGCTGGTCCTTACAACTGGATTTGGAGCCTCTCAGATTGGACCACACCCTCTCAAAGGCATTCCTAAAGGAGGGGTTATCTAATATTGAAATGTTTAGTTTCCAAAAAGAGTGGCGATTTGGAGATAACCCGACACAATAACTCATGGTAATGAGGTGATGGTCTGAGAAACCAGACGGGGAAATTTCAGTGGTGTGGGAGAGGTTGGTAAATGGCAAATTTATGTAAAATCTATCAAGACTGGCAAGGGCCACTTGATTATTAGCAACCTTACACCAGGTAAATTGATGGGTGCCTGGATTTTGTGTCCGCCAGATATCTTGAAAACCAAAATCTCTTATTATTATTATAGATAACAGTCTGGCTGATCCGGAGTGAGATTCTGCACCATTCCAATCGCACTCAGGTTGCAGCGTGCAATTAAAATCACCGCCTATTATAATGCACTTCTGCAAGTCTAACTGCATCATGTGGAGTCGTAACCTGTCATAGAAGGTTCGTCGGTCTGTGCCCTTTTTTTTTTGTTTTTTTTTGGATACTGAATCGAGGCTCGTGACAGAGCTAACATTTACTTCACAAACAAATCAACCAGACAAACAAAATATATAAAAAGAGGGAGCGGAAAACAAGATGGGGAGAGAAGGGGAAGCACACAAACACAACATTTGAGAGCA
>NC_136273.1:83592844-83785344 GCF_964187855.1 Myxine glutinosa
CTCCCTACCTCCCCCTCTCATCCTTCATCTTACCCTACTCCTCCCCTCCCCTGTCCTGTACCCGATGCTCCCCCTCTCTCTTCATTAACGGTATGGACCTCAAACATCCGGGGCCTTCGCTCAAACCTGACTGATCTCTCCATACAGGTTGCTTCTGACAATCCAGACTTGCTCTGCTTAACAGAGACTTTCCTCCTTCAAGATGTCTCTGATTCCTTAATATCTCTTCCTGGTTACTCCCTCCTCCGGTATGATAGACCTGAGCCTCGGCCTGGTGGTGGTGTGGCTATCTTTATCAAAAACTCTCTTCCTCACTCTCCTTGCACTGCCCTCTCTCCTCCTCACCCCCAGGAGTACCTCTGGCTACGGCTTCCTCTCCGCTCCCACCTTTTGTTCATATGTGTTCTGTACCGTCCCCCAAACAGTGATGACTCCATCTACATTTCACTGTCTGACAACATGGACCAACTTCTATCCACTCATCCCAACTCACTCTTCCTCATATGTGGTGACTTCAATTGTCATCATGCCACCTGGTTGGGTGTGGGTTCCTTTCTCACCAGTCATGGCACCTCAGCAAAGGACTTCTGTGACTCACTGGGATTGACACAATCTGTCAATTTCCCGACCCGGATCTCAGCCAATGGAGTATCTTCTCTTCTAGACTTGGTTATGACTAACTTCCCTGCTAATGTCTGCTGCTCTTCTTCTGCTCCAATCGGTTCTTCTGATCATGTGCTTGTCAAAGTGGACATCTCTCTGGCCATTCTCAGAGAGCCTCCTCAGCGCCGACGAGTCTGGCATTTCACTCAGGCCGACTGGGACGGTCTTCAAGCAGCCATCAATCGTCTGGATTGGTCTCCCATCTCCACTGCCTCTGACATCAATTCTTCCTGGGAATTCTTCCAAAGCAAACTGATCTCTCTCATGCACAGATTTATCCCATCTCGCCTTCAGTTGTCTTACCCTTCCTCCCGTCCATGGTACACTGAATCTTGTGGTGAGGCAGTTGCCCTGAAACAACTTGCCTTTGCCTCTTGGAAGGCTAATCCAACTGAAGGAAATCTCAGTTCCTTCCACCAAGCTCGGAACAAGTGTGTGTCTACCCTCAGGAGTGCCAGGAAGCACTATCTCTCCTCACTCAAGAATGAACTCTCAAACCTGTCTCCTTCCTCCAAATCCTGGTGGCGTCTGGTCAAATCCGTTTCTGGTGTTTGTTCCCCCTCCATCCCCTCCCTTACCTCAAATGGCCACACAGTTGACATCGCACGTGACAAAGCCGAATGCCTCAACTCTGTGTTTGCCTCAAAATCCTTAGTCCCAAACCCATCTCTCTCTGTTCCCACCTTTCCCAGTCGAACCAAACTGCTCCTGGACTCTGTGACCTTCTCTCCTGAAAAGGTGGAGGAGTTTTTGTCAAACCTCGACTCTGATTCTGCAACTGGACCAGATGGCATCAGCCCACGGGTCCTAAAATCCTGCTCTGCCGCTCTATCTCACCCTCTCTCTGTTCTTTTCACCCTATCTTTTGCTCAAGGTCATCTGCCAGCATCCTGGAAATCAGCAAACATTACCGCTTTACACAAAAAAGGTGCAAAAACAGATCCTTGCAACTACAGACCAATCAGCCTGCTCCCAATTATCAGCAAAGTCATGGAATCCATCATTGCTTCGGATATGAAATCTTTCCTCTTCTCCAATGGCTTGATCTCTGATCATCAATTTGGTTTCAGACCAGGTCACTCTACTCTGGACATGCTGCTTCTGCTGTCTCAACAATGGATGGAGGTCCTCAATGCCAAACAGGAAATCAGAGCTGTCTCCCTTGACATATCACGTGCCTTCGATACGGTCTGGCACCCAGCTCTGCTCACCAAACTCTCCTCCTATGGTATCCATGGAAATCTCCATGCATGGCTTGCGGACTTCCTCTCTGGTTGTAGTCAACGTGTGGCCCTGAATGGATTTCTCTCATCTCCCCTTCCCGTTCAGGCTGGAGTTCCCCAAGGCAGTGTGCTGGGCCCTGTGCTTTTTCTGGTCTTTATCAATGATCTCTCCGACTCTCTGGAAAATCCTCTGTATCTCTTTGCTGATGACTCCACTCTCTGCCGCTCCATTCCTCTTCCCTCAGATCGGCAGTCTGCAGCCTCCTCACTCTCTGAAGACCTGGACAAAATCACAGACTGGTCAAACATGTGGAACATGTCTTTCAATCCTGACAAATCTCACACTCTTACTATGTCTCTCCGAAAAGATCGACTGGACAACCCTCCCATCTACTTTCTCAACAATCCTCTCCAAGAAGTTCTGTCGCTCAAGCTTTTGGGTCTCACCATCTGCCATGATCTTTCTTGGGAAAACCACATTTCTAAGCTGGCCTCCAAAGCCAGTCGCCGACTGGGCATCCTCCGTCGTGCGAAGTCCTTCCTAGGCACACCTGAGCTCCTCACCACATACAAGGCTTTCATCCGCAGCTCAATGGAATACTGTTCTCCCCTATGGGCTGGTGCTCCTGCCTCACACCTGGCTCGGCTTCACGCTGTTGAATCCAAAGCTTTCAGAATCATTGGAATCTCCCGCGATGAAGCTATCTCTGAGGGCCTTTCACTCACTCACCGCAGGCAGGTAGGTGGTCTTTCTGTCTTCTACCGACTCCTCTCCGGCCTTGCTCCCCCAGCTCTCTCTGTGCTCTGTCCCCCAAATATTCCTGCAGGTCGCACAAGATCTGCCAGCCACCCTCTGATGGTTAAACTGCCGAAATCTCGGCTCTCTGCTCACCTTCACTCTTTCATTCCTCTTTTCTCCCGCCTCTGGAACAAACTCCCACACTCACTTCAATCACACTCCTCCCTCCAGGTCTTCAAAACAGCTGTTCACCACCATCTCTTATCTTCCCCCATCCAAAACCTTGATCTTTTCTACCCCCACTAATTCACCCCAGATCCACCTTGTTTGAAATTCCAACTTCTTTCCTGGAAGTCTTGGCAGTGTCCATATGTTTTATACCTCTCCCACCCCACCCCCCCCCCCTTCCCATGCCTCCCCCCCAAAGCCCTCTCCCTCCCACAGTTCTCTCGATGTCTCCATGTCTCTCGGTCCCTGCTCTCAAATGTTGTGTTTGTGTCCTTCCCCCTCTCTCCCCATCTTGTCTACCGCTCCCGATGGTATTTGTTTTGTGTGTCTGTTTGTCTTTCTGTGTGATTAATGTTCGCTCTTTCACGAGCCTCGATCTTGTATAAATAAATAAAAATAAATAAATAAAATATATATTTAAATTATACAATGGACTACAAAATGTAAATGTTTCATGATATTTGTTATATTATATCACCTTTGTCTATCAATATTGTTGAAATGAAGATCAAATAGCTGTATGTTGAAATATGTTGAAAAAGTCAAAACTTTACATGGGGTGTACTTACTTTTTCACGTGACTGCATATACGGTTGCCTCCAAATGCAGTCGCGGACTGGGCATCCTGCATCATATAGTCTTTCCTTGGCAAACCTGAACATTTATCCACCTACAAAACTTTCATCCACAGCTTGATTGGAGTACTGATCCCCTCTGGGCTGGCACCACTGCCTCACACCTTGTTCTGCTCGACACCGTGGAAACTCAAGGCCTTCAAAATAATTGGAATCTCCTGCAATGAAGTTGGGTCTACGGGCCCATCGCTTTCCCATCGCAGACAGGTTGGTGGACTTTGTCTTCTACAGCCTCCTTTCTGGTCTTGCATCCTCTTCTCTTTCCGTGCTTTGGTCCTCCTCCCCCATTCTCCCAAGCTTCTGCAGGGCTCACATTGGTCTACCAGTAACCTCCTTCTGGTGAAACTCTCAAAATCCAGCATCACTGCTCACCTCCATTCTTTCCTCTCTTTTTACACCTGTAAAACCAACTTCCTCAGTCTCTACAATCTCATTCTTCCCTCCATGGCTTCACGACAGCTGTTCACCACCATCTCAACTAATCCCTATCCACAACCATGTTCTTTTCTACCTCCATTAAACCTCCCTAAGCCCACTTCTTTCCGAGTTTGCAGTTTTTCCTTCCATTTCTGTGATTGAGTGTTTTTGTCCATCAACTCTGCTATCAGTGCTCACATCCCTTCTTTCTCCTGTTCTTTTTGTTCTGTTACACTCCGGTCCTTTCAATGTTCTAACTCCCCCAGAGCCTCGACACTGTATTGTTTTTCAAGCAAAAGTAAAGATCCTTGTAACATGTAACCCGTTGCTACCTGCCGCATTGTCGGGTTGTCGGCGACGAAGCTGACACCCCTCGCTGGCTTTGCCAGTAGTGAGGATGTGACACTCTGCCAAGACTAAAAACAACACCTGTCAAAGGATAGATGAGCTTCCTTCAGGAGCCAACGGCCATCCGGTACGGAGATGATGTCTCCTAAAAACACCCATTGGGGATAGGAAAATTTATTTTTCTTGCTGGCCTAGTTACCCCCTCCTGCACAGTGGTCCTTTGAAGGGATTTCCTTGTTTCAGGGCTAGGTGAAGGTTTTTCCTTTTCTTTTTCTCAGTAGCCCTTCACATTTAGTGGCTCTCAACCTTGTTTAAGGATAATTGAAATTTAAAAAAAATCCTTAATTGGTTTTCAAACAAAAGGTTGCCTTTAACAAGCAGGTAGTGTATTGCCAAATACAACAAATACTGCCCATATACTTCTAATACTACTACTACGACTACTTTTAGAGTCCCAATTATTCCCACCTTCTTTAATGGTTAGCTGCAGCAAATCGATTGGTCTCAGTCTTTCATGAACCGACGGCCTGGTCCGATGATCGACTGGAGCTAGTCATGGCAGGAATTTGTAATCAGTTCAAATGCCTGCGGTAACTTACCTACTCTTCATGGAAAAACAGTTAGGTTGTCCAGCAACTAAGCCTAGCAGATGGTACAGCCGACTTACCATCCATCCAAGGTCAGCACACTTGCTAATGCAATGCCCTGACTGCGAACACCAATCCAACAGTTGAGTCAGGGTGGGAATCGAACCTTGACTAGACAACTCAAACTGGTTAATAAGGTACATATGCTGCCACTGTACCACCCTATCGGACATGACAATCCCAACAAGACTTAGCTTTTCCTCCCGTTTTAACCACGAGTAACTCATTGAAACTTGATCAACTTTTGTATGTTTACCACTTCAACCAAAGCAAGGAAAAATATTTTAAAACCTAAATCAATTATCCAAATCTGGTAACTCCCAGTTTCTCCTGACATGATACCAGAGCATGAAGAAAACACTTATGGTTGAATGGCAAACATCAAAGTGCCGTTGGTAATCGGAGGAACAAAAAGGATGCGCCGTTCAATAAAATCCTTGGGCTGAACGTCACCACAATTCGAGGAGGCTAAGTGGAGAGAGTTCTATCAGATCCATAGCTGCTGAAAAATTCATACGTGTGTAACATTACGGCACTAACCTTGCCACAGTCTGCACGCTCAGGCTTCCGCACCGTGGGGGTTTATCCTCTGCAAGTGTTTTGGGGTTGCCTACTGGTCCAGGGGCTGATTCTAACCTGGAATTCCACCTGGAGTAAGGTGCATTTACAATTTGACATACACCTTTCTTATTTAGAAAGTTATGTTTGTTATGTTTACTCGCGGTTACTCTTTCCGCTAGGGTGCGTAGGGTGGGAGTACCCTTCTTCTAGGCCCACCTTCTGTGGGCAATGTGCTGCAGCACTGTTTTGAAAATGCACTTTATAATTTTTGTCATTTTTGAAAGAAATTTTATTTATCACAACATATCAAACTGTATGTCACAAGATAAAGATGATTTGTAATACCGGCTACCGCCAAAGATGGCGCTATTTCCACCACATGTATATTTTGGAGATTCATTGACAATTTTGGACATTATATTGATCATAATGATCTGAAACCAGTGGTTTTGTATCTCTGCCTTTGCAATGTTTTTCCAACAACCCAGGAAGCCAGAGATGTTAAGCTTGTTACTTTTTGCATCTTTCCAAAAAACACCCGCATCGTGACATTGCAACATTGAGCTGACACTCGAGGTCTCCTGCCTTTTCGGTGTAGATTTGTTTCATATGAAAGCTAAATCTTGAACGGTTTTTGAAATATTGCATACACAAGCCAAGTTACCGAGATGGTTGCCATAGCAACATAATTAGGCCAATCACAGCTATGATCTAATCAGGTTGAGATCATGTGATGAGGAATAGACATCTGCAATATGATAGCTAAATGTTCAACGTTTTTTTAAATATTGCGTACACAAGCCAAGTACACAGATGGTCGCCATGGCAACAGGATTCAGCCAATCACAGCCGGGATATAATCAATTTGAGATCACGTGATGAGGCATAGATATCTGCAATATGAAAGCTAAATGTTCAACGGTTTGTGAAATATCACGTGCACAAAAGTACATGGACGGATGATCGGTCTGTCAGACGGAGCTCAATTTGATGTCCCCCGTCTTTGACCTTGTCAAAGGGGTAGGGGACAAAAACATATCCAAGAAAACACACACAGATGTTTTAGTGAAGCAGTCCCAGGGTGTTACTCGACGGATGGTGGAAGAGATTTGTATTTCGTTCAGGGTCCCGGTGATGTCTTGCCACCTCTTCACAAAGGATACCATGGGATCTTTAATATCCACTAAATGATGCTGGCATATGGGATGCCCAGCTTTCTGTCTATTTGATAGATAGATCATACTTTGAACCATCACCCTGCATGCTAAACAGCAGTGCGACAGTTTTTAACTGCGTCAAGGTTCTAACTCGGGCTAGTCAACTCAGAGTCGAGTCCGCAAATGTTTAGGCTATCCTGCTAGACAATGAGAAGATGCGAAGGGTGATTAAAAGATTTTAAACATGAAAATGCATTCAATTTACCAAAAAAAATTCCACTGTTACCATATATCCACAAAGATGTGTTTCGGCCAATGAAACAAATCGAATTCCAGAGAAAAAGAAACAAAATGATTGTTATTTAATTTTTTTTTCAAATACTAACTGTCACAAAATGCATCTATCTCGACAATGGATCTGAATTTTTTTTAATTGTTTCACTTGCTTGGCAAGACTATTTCATCGAAAAACTGCGCAGGTCACGATTATGTGATCTTGTTTTGGAAGACGAAGGCATCTAACTGTGCACCCAAGGGGGTTTGGGTTCAAATTCGGAAAGCTTGCGAATTGGCAAAAGTGGCCGGGGGTGGGTGGTGAGGAAGGGAGAGGGAATGAAGAATGCCGATTCGATGGATGGTTACAATTGTGAGGTCTTAGATGGTTGCAGAATGAAAAATGATCCCCCGTTATTGGAATTCGATTCATTACTAAAGTTTTGTTGATACATTTAAGGAATCAGAAATTTCATCCTTCATTACAATTTAACTTTCATTATTTTCACAGGTATGAATTTTTTCCTTCATTCTTTTCCTCCATTGTTCACCTTGTTTATTGTTTTGATGATACTTCCTAGGAATCAGAAATTTAATCCTTCATTACAATTTAACTTTCATTATTTTCACAGGTATGATTTTTTCCTTCATTCTTTTCCTCCATTGTTCACCTTGTTTATTAGTCCCCTACCGGTGTACACTGGAGGGGACTATAGGTTTGCACGCCGTCCCTCCGTCTGTCAGTCTGTCAGTCCGTCAGTCCGTCACGCAAAGAACAGTTTTCCAGACTTTTTTCTAAACGCTTAATGCTAATGATTTCAAACTTGGCACATGGTTTCCTCATGATAAGTTACAGATCAAGTTCGAACTTCACGACGTTTCGATCATTTTTGACAAAGTTATGGCACTTTGAACTTTGGTAGGGGACATGTATTGCAGCGCAATACTCAGAATGCTTGTTGTTTTGATGATGCCTCCAAGGAATCAGAAATGTCATCCTTCATTACAATTTAACTTTCATTGTTTTCACAGGTATCAAATTTTTCCTTCATTCCTTTCCTCCATTGTTCACCTTGTTTATTGTTTTGATGACATCGCACCAAAATGTATGATGTTTAAGCATGTATTCCTGTATAAATTATTTCTCTCATTTATTTCTGCCTTCCAGTGGCATCCCCTTGAGTGCTCGCCTTTCTTGTGATCCAGTTCATATCGATTCCCCGGGAACTTGACTCCATTGAGACCTTAAATAATAAATCTCCTTGGGATCCCTGGACCAGAGCTTAAAGGCATATCGTTTTCCCTGTTGCATCAATTTGGCTTCCGATTGAAAATGTTTCGAAACCAAACATGGCATATTCGTCCTCCCGGGGCACCCAGTCAGGCAGCATCGCTGTTTGGTAACAATGGCGGTTTGGCCTGTCAATCTGTACTTCGGTCGCGGTCACATTAACTTCATGCACTTATCAATCAAGTTGGACTAAGTTGATCAACACATCATTTCATCCTGTCATCTTGCGAGCACGAATATTGGCTTCTGAGGAATAATGATACACTTACGGTTTCATTCGTTTACTCTTATGTCGAGTACAGTAGTCGTAAGAAAACACAAATCTGTTCTGCGTCTTGCAGGATTTCCTTTTCATGAACAAATCCAAGACTTGAGAAAATCGAGAGCAAGGTTCTTATAAATGCCAATGGCAGAAACCCTTCAGTTGATGAGAGCTGCTAACACATCAGGCACTTCCTCTGTATTCTGCGGAATTTGGACCGGATGCTCATTGAGCTTCCAGACATACTTTCACACCATAACTTCTCTGCTCACTTTCCCTCCCCGGCTGTGTATGAAGCCCCTTTAAATATGTGATTCGCTACCATGCTGGCATTTCAGATTCTGCCGATTATGGAGACATTTAATTTTTTTTAGAGTGCAAGAGAATCTGAAAACCGAACCGCCAAACTTCAGCTATGTGGACAGCAAATGACATTCTCGGCTCGGCTTTTAATATCTCGAGCTCTGTATGGCCTAGGATGAGCATGAACGAGGCTGTCAGGATGATGGCGGATACGAGTTTAGCCAAGACAGGCCTTTGGGGAAGATCCTCATTTGAGTTGCTGGGAAGCAGCTGTCAGTTGCTGCCATTCGCTGTTGGTAGGGAGTGCAAAGCAACTGAACAAGCGAAGCTTCGGAGATGGAAGGTTTCCGGCTCGTCTCCATCTTTGAGGATAACTGGCCGCACCAATCCCACTTAGACGACAACGATTAATGACAATTTGGTGTGAAAATATGTTCACTTTGGAGACAAAACTCAACGTTTAGGACTTTTGTGTTGGGGCTAATGGTGACAAAGTGACAACTTTGTCATTGTTTTTCTTTGGACAACTTTTTATTTTGTTTGGTCAGGGAATTAGGATGGCTCAGGGGATAGCGAGGGCATCGCTCAGAGCCATCTGATCTTGGGTTCTATTTCTTGGGCAAACAATTTAATTCCGGTGCCATACCAGCCAGAGGTGTAGCATCATGGATGACAACATCCCAGAAGATGCAGCACCACCATAAATAGTCTTTAATATATTTTTCAAGAGTATTCCAGTCATTTAATTTCTGGTTAAAAACATCCTTCCACAAGTTTAAGAAACATGGCAAAGATGGTAATTATCAACCTTTAAAAAAGTTTTTGCAGCAAATGCAATATGGTCAAAAACCTTTTATATGAGGTTCATTGCAAATGTTAGAACAGATGATGGAGGATGTTAAGGTCAACACTTAGAAGTGGGCAGAACAAACATTGGCACAAGGAATGAACTACAAGGGTGGAAGTATCTATGACAACTTATTTAACGGCCCCAGCTTTTCATACCAACTTCTAGGGTCGGCCGAGGAAAGTATTTTTTTTCTGGTCCAAGTTTTTCATAAATAGGCTGTCTAAGCCTAAAATTTAAATGCATTTGACATTTTCAAGGTCATATCTGGTCGGAGTTTTTCATTTTTTGACTTGTAGTTTTGCCGCAAGGGGTTCATGATGTATCCCACGGCCTGTGCCTGGCAGAGTATTGGCAGATTGCACAGCACTTCTCCATCTTCTATGAATCAGAATGTCGTCATTCTGATTTCCATGTTGCCCATCAGGTGAAGTCCACGCATACCGTCTTCACTTGGGTTGTTTGAACATTGTGTTTGTAATTACATGCTCATTCTTCAGACAGAACTCCAGCATTTGCTCCCCTGGCCCATTTTGCATTCCATTCGATCCCCTGACTCATTTCGGATTTTGGATTGATGAATAAAACGAGTTACTTAATCCAGTCTTTTTCTTCTGTAATTTGTGCAGTCTCTTCATGTGTTTGGCTGTGCCTCTGAATGTTGATTTCAAGGCCCTTCCTTTTATTATTGACACACAACATGTTTATAATGATTAGACAGGTTAACTTTTACTGTATAATGAACCATGCGTTTCACTATATATGTGTGTATATATGGTATACAGTGCGTATCAAAAAAAAAGGTAATCCGAATACAAAGGGTTAATATGCAAAGGTTATTTATTTTGACAATTTATATGTGGTTTACTAATTAAGAGGAGATCCTCACCTTTCCATTGATACGTTCCATGCATCATTGCTGTCACACATGACCGAGTACATGTTCATTGAAAATGACAAGTTCAAATCGCATTTTTACAAGTTTGGCTAATCGATGCAAGTCAGGATAATTGGTGCAAAATGAACGTCAGATGTGAACTTTTCTCAGGAATGATTGGCCTTTATGCACCCACACCTTCAACATGTCCACCTCCCCTTTCAACACAAAGCTCACAGCGGCGGAGCATGCCCTGAACTGCTCATCTCACCACAGCCGGGTCATTGCGCAAAGCATCCACTTCATGTCGAATACGGCCCTGCAATTCGTCAAGATCACGGGGAGGAGTTACGAACGCCTTGTTCTTTAAATGTCCCCAAAGGAAATAATCACATGGTGTGAGGTTAGGTGATCTTGTCGGCCATTCCACTGCATGGTTCAGGGCGATGACTCGGTCTCCAAAGAGTTCCCTCAGTTGATCTCGGACAGCGATAAGACAATGTGCTGGGGCGCCGTCTTGGGCCCACCAGAGATATCTGAAGACACCACGAATCTGTTGCTCAAAGTTCTCCTCCAGCTGCAGTAAAACTTCATCATTGATCATCTGCAGATGCCTGTTACCATTGACATTCCTTTGAAAGAAAAATGGTCCGATCACCTGACTACTTCCACAAAGTCCCAACCAAACAGTCCACTTTTGTTGATTCATGTTGGTGTCAAAATTGAATTCCAGGGGTTGTCCTGTCGGTGCATATTCAAGAACATTATGGGTATTGACCTTGCCGTCCATGGCGAAAGCAGCTTCGTCGCCGATAACGAGATACCGCAGGAAATTGACATCTGCTTCGCAACGTGCTATCAACCATCTGGCAAGCACCAGCCTCCTGGCAAAATCCCCTGGTGTAAGTTGATGCTGGATGTGAATCCGATATGGATATTGGTGGAGGTCCAGTCTTGTGATTCGGTTGAATGTTGCCGAAGGCAATCCCATCCCATTTCGTCTTGCACTGGTATCCCTAGGATGCTCCAAAACTTGCTGCCTTACTGCTGCAATGTTCATTTCCGATAGCCCAGTGCGCCTCCAACCAGAAATCTCCTTGTTGCGGTTGAGGCTAGTGCCATGCTCTTGGTATTTTCTAACATTCGCCAGATGGTTTTGGCTGCTGGAGGCTCCCGTTCTGGGAAACGTTCCCTGAATGCATCACAAGTTCGCTGCAAACTTCCAGTTTGGTGAAAGGCTGTAACCAGGAAGGTCCGCTCTTCAGTCGTAAGTTGAACCATCTTTTCAATGACTCAGACTGTCTCTAAACTCATACACTGTAGGCCCATCTTAAATACCCATCTTAAACAAAGGATGACGCAACCGACGATTACCAGACCAGCTTAACAATTTTACATCATCAACTTGGCAGTCTACAAGTAATGCGTCCATTTAAAACTGTCTTGCACCGACCGATTAGCCAAACTTGTAAAAATGTGATTTGAACTTGTCATTTTCAATGAACATGTACTCGGTCATGTGTGACAGCAATGATGCATGAAAGGCATCAATGGAAAGCTGAGGATCTCCTCATAATTGGTAAACCACATGTAAATTGTCAAATTAAATAACCTTTGCATATAAGCCCCCTTGAATTCGGATTACCTTTTTTTTTGATACGTACTGTACATATATACAGTCACGTGAAAAAGTAAGTACACCCCATGTAAAGTTTTGACTTTTTCAACATATTTCAACACACAGCTATTTGATCTTCATTTCAACAATATTGATAGATAAAGGTGATATAATATAACAAATATCATGAAACATTTACATTTTGTAGTCCATTGTATAATTTAAATAAACATAAATGCAAATTTTGCATTTGGAACAAGTAAGTACACCCCTACATTTATCACTACTTCAAATACCTAAAATTAGAATCAGGTGCACCAGCTCAGGTGCAAATGATTAGAACATCATTGGAGAGGATCTTGGAGGAACCTGTCTTATTTAAACCTCAGACATTTAGTTTAGTTTGCTCTTTGTTGTTGAAGTGTGCGGCGTCACTATGCCTAGATCAAAAGAGCTCTCTGAGGCCTTCAGAAAGAAGGTAATAGATGCCTACGAGTCTGGGAAGGGATTTAAAAAGATCCCCAAACAATTTGAAATCGATCATTCGACTGTCCGGAAGATCATCTACAAGTGGAGAAGATTCCAAACAGCTGCCAACTTGTTCAAGGCCACCCCAGCAAGTTCAGCCCGAGAGCAGACCGCAAGATGCTGAAAGAAGTCTCTAAGAACCCCAGAATGTCATCACGGGACCTACAGGTAGCTCTTGCCACTGTTGATGTCAAAGTGCACGAGTCTACCATTAGAAAGAGGCTGCACAAATTTGATCTACATGGGAGGTGTGCCAGGAGGAAACCTTTGCTGTCCAGAAAGAACATCAGGGCAACTACTAAAGTTTGCCAATGAACACCGAGGCAAAGACCAGCACTTCTGGAACAATGTGCTCTGGACAGATGAGTCAAAGGTAGAGCTATTTGGCCACAGTACCAGAAGACATGTTTGGCGAAAACCAAAGACAGCATTTGACCACAAAAACCTGATACCAACTGTAAAGCATGGTGGTGGAAATATTATAGTTTGGGGCAGCTTTGCTGCATCAGGGCCTGGACAGCTCACAATCATAGAATCCACTATGAATTCTTCATTGAAACCAGAGGGTGCTTGAGGATAATGTGAGGCCATCTGTTGGCAAGTTGATGCTCAACCGAAGGTGGACCTTGCAACATGACAATGACCCTAAACATACCAGTAAATCCACCAAGGAATGGCTGAAAAGAAAGAAATGGAGGGTTCTGGATTGGCCATGTCAAAGCCCGGATCTAAATCCCATCGAGATGTTGTGGGGGGCGGATTTGAAACGAGCTGTGCATGCAAGAAACCCCTCAAACATCGCACAGCTAAAAGAATTATGCATTGAGGAGTGGGCAAAAATTTCTCCCAGTCGATGTCAGAGACTGCTAGACAGTTATAAGAAACGCCTACTTGAGGTTGTTTCTGCGAAAGGGGGCAATACCACCTATTAGAGCCAAGGGTGTACTTACTTTTTCCACAAGCGAAATTTATGTTTATTTAAATTATACAATGGACTACAAAATGTAAATGTTTCATGATATTTGTTATATTATATTGAAGGAGCTGCGCTCCAACGCGAGTCGAAAGAATTGACGTGACCAAAGACGGAATTCGTCCGAGTTGCTTTATTGAAACAAAACAGCTCAGGTATTCTGACAAAAGCCCGTTTATCGGGCAGCAATATATATACACATTTATGTCGGGAAGTTTGCCTGGCAAAAGCTATACCGGGCATGCCCGGGTGTCAAGGGCGAGCCTTGGAAAGGCGAGTCTGGACCTGCCCGGGCGTGTTTGGCTGCAGCCTGGCAAGTCGAGGCTGGGCGTGCCCGGGCGCTCTGGACGAGCACTGGAAAGGCGAGAGCGGGCATGCCCGGACGCTCTGGGCAAGCCCTGGAAAGGCGATAGCGGGCATGCCCGGACGCTCTGGGCGAGCCCTGGAAAGGCGATAATGGGCATGCCCGGACGCTCTGGGCGATCCCTGGACAGGCGATAGCGGGCATGCCCGGACGCTCTGGGCGAGCCCTGGAAAGGCGAGAGCGGGCGTGCCCGGGAACAGTGAGTCCGGGCATGCCCGGGAGAGGCGCGTCTGGCCGTGTTCTGGCCGGTGCAAGGCGATTGTGTGCATCCAGCGGTAACCGCTACACACGCCCCTCCAGAATCGACCTGCACCGGCAGGGTCAATTTAAGGGGGGTCCGGATGACCCGGCCGAAGCGACCCCTGGAGGGTCGTGGGGAGGGGTCCGACGTGGTGGTGGGTGGTCGAGCGGGGGGGAACTGTGGACGGGGGGCGGCCTCGCCGCGGAGGAAGGGCCAACTGTGGTGGTCGGTCGACGTCCATGTGCGCCGGTTTGAGGTGGTCCACAGAGATCCGGTCCGACCGGCCGCCAACATCGACGACAAAGGACTTGTCGCCCCGTCGCAGGACCCGGAAGGGCCCGTCGTACGGCGGCCGGAGTGGCCCCTGGTGCGCGTCATGACGCACAAAGACGTACTCCGCTGTGCGAAACGCCGGGGGGACGTAGGACTGAGGGCCACCGTGGCGGGACCTTGGCACGGGGGCAAATCGGCGGCGGCCTCCTGGAGGTCCAAGCGCTGGTGTGCGGTGGACCAGGGACTGGTAGCGTCGGGCACGAACTCGCCCAGGACGCGGAGCGGCTGGCCGTAGACGAGCTCGGCGGCGGACGCCCGGAGGTCCTCCTTGGGGGCCGTGCGGAGGCCCAAAAGGACCCACGGCAGCCGGTCGGTCCAACCGTCGTCCTGAAGGCCGGCCATGAGTGCGGCCTTCATGGAGCGGTGAAACCGCTCGCACAACCCGTTGGCTTGGGGGTGGTAGGCCGTGGTGCGGTGCAGCGTGACCCCCAACGAGCGGGCGACCGCGCCCCAAAGTTCGGACGTGAACTGTGGGCCGCGGTCGGACGAGATGTCCGCCGGTGCGCTGAAGCGCGCGACCCAGGTGGCGATGAACGCCTGCGCCACGTCGGCGGTGGTGGTGGAGGTGAGGGGCACGGCCTCCGGCCACCTGGTGGTCCTGTCCACCATGGTGAGTAGGTGGGTGAACCCCCGCGATGGGGGCAGGGGACCCACAAGGTCCACGTGGACGTGGTCGAAACGCCGTGCAGGCACTGTGAAAGGTGCCAGCGGGGCCTGGGTGTGGCGGTGGACCTTGGCCCGCTGGCAGGCCGTGCAGGCGTTGGCCCAGTCGCGGACGTTCCGTCGAAGACCGTGCCAGACGAAACGCACCGACACCAGCTTCTGAGAAGCTTTCCGGCCCGGGTGAGAAAGGCCGTGGATGGTGGCGAAGATGTGGCGCTGCCAGGAAACGGGCACGATGGGGCGAGGCTGGCCCTGGGAGACGTCGCAGAGCAGGACGGTGCCCGCGAAGGGGATGTCGGCCAGGCGGAGGCCCGTGTCCGCCGCCCGGAGGGCCTGCACCGAGGTGTCGGTGGTCTGGTCGGCCGCCATGAGCGCGAAGTCCACGCCGAGGTGGACCGCGTTCGCGCTGGCCCGAGAAAGACAGTCGGCCACAGCGTTGTCTTTGCCGGCGACGTGCCGGATGTCCGTGGTGAATTCCGACACGGCGGAGAGGTGGCGCTGCTGGTGGGCCGACCACGGCTCCATGACTTTGGCCATTGCGTAGACCAACGGTTTGTGGTCGACGAAAGCCGTGAACGGGCGGCCCTCCAGGAGGTGTCGGAAATGGCGAACGGCCATGAATAGACCGAGCAGCTCGCGGTCGAACGTGCTGTATTTTAACTCGTTCGGCCGGAGCTGCCGGCTGAAAAAAGCGAGTGGCTGCCAAACCCCGTCCACCCATTGTTCATGGACGGCGCCCACCGCGTAGTTGGAGGCGTCCGTAGTGAGGGCGATGGGCGCGTTGAGCACCGGGTGAGCCAGCAGCGTTGCGTCGGCGAGGGCCCGTTTTGCGCTCGCGAAGGCCGCGTCCATGGCTGCGGACCAAACGATGTCATGCTTGGCCGGCTTGCCCCGGAGGGCCTCGTAAAGGGGCCGCATGAGCTGAGCAGCGCGGGGCACGAATCGGTGATAAAAATTCACCATGCCGAGGAACTCTTGTAGGGCCTTGATGGAACGGGGACGCGGGAACGTGGTGATGGCCTCGACCTTGGTCGGCAGCGGCACGGCCCCGGTCTTGGTGATGCGGTGGCCCAAAAAGTCAACGGTAATCGTGCCGAAGTGGCATTTGGCCGGGTTGACAATTAAGCCGTGCTCGCTGAGGCGACCGAACAGTGTTCGGAGGTGGAGGAGGTGCTCGGCGCGGGACATGCTGGCGACGAGGATGTCGTCCAGATAGACGAAAAGAAATGGCAGGTCGCGCAGCACGCCGTCCATTAAGCGCTGGAACGCCTGGGCCGCGTTCTTGAGGCCAAACGGCATCCTCAAAAATTCGAACAGGCCGAACGGCGTGATGACGGCCGTCTTCGGGACGTCGGCCGCCCGGACAGGTACCTGGTGGTATCCCCGTATCAGGTCAATTTTGGAAAATATGACCCGTCCCGCCAAACGGGCGGAAAAGTCCTGGATGTGCGGGATCAGGTACCTGTCGGGGGTGGTAGCGTCGTTGAGGCGGCGGTAGTCGCCACACGGGCGCCATCCGCCCCCCGGCTTTGGCACGATGTGCAGTGGTGAGGCCCACGCGCTATTGGAGCGCCGCACGATGCCGAGGTGCTCCAACGCGTCGAACTCGGCCTTTGCCACGGCGAGCTTGGCCGGGTCGAGGCGGCGGGCCCTGGCGTAGACCGGCGGGCCCGTAGTGGGTATGTGGTGCTCGATCCCATGCCGCACTGCGACGGCCGAAAACGTCGGCCGTGTGAGGGCCGGGAATTCCGCGAGCAGGCGAGCGAACTCGTTCGCCGTCGGGAGGGCGCACGCCAGTTCGGTCGGCGCGGAGCTGCTCATCGTGCACGCCAGGCAGCTGAAGGTCTCGGCGTTGACAAGGCGACAACATTTGACGTCGACCAGCAGCCCGTGCGCGCAGAGGAAGTCAGCACCCAGCAAAGCCATGGGGACGCAGGCGGTCACAAAGGTCCACTGAAAGCGCTGGCTGCCGAAGCAGAGGGTGACGTTGCGCGGGCCGAAAGTGCGTATGGCCGAGCCATTAGCAGCGACCAAAGAGGGGCCGCAAACGGCGTCCCGCCTGTCCTGCTCGGAGGCGGGTATGACGCTCAGTTGGGCGCCGGTGTCACAAAGGAAACGCCGCCCGGACGCTTTGTCCCGAATAAAAAGCAAGTTGCCCGAGTGGCCGGCGCTCATGGCTGGGAATGAACGCCGGCCCGGCCGTTTCCCGACTTGCCGAAAGTGCACGGGGGTCGGCACGTCCGAGCCTTGTGTCCGAACCTGGCGTGGTAATAACACCACGCCTGGTCAGGTGGAGGCCCCGGCCGTCGTGTCGGAAGCGGTCGGTGCGGCGTGGCGGCCGCCAGTTTCACCGGCAGTTCGGCCTCCAACCGCGCAGGGTGCTCGGGCGTCGTGGGCGTCGCCTCGGACGGCGGCAGGCTCCAGGTAGCCGCGCCGATGTGTTGGCCCGCCGAGGAGATCTTATCGGCTTCCCTGGCGAGGGCGCGGGGATCGGTGATCGACGTGCCAGCCAGGGCGAGGCGTACTGGGTGAGGCAGCTGGCGAAGGAACAACTCGCGGAACAGAAAATCCGGAGAGTGCTCACCGAGCAACGAGAGCATATAGTCCATGCGCTCGGACGGGCGCGTGTAGCCGAGCTCGGGCAGGTCGAGCAGGCGCCGTGCGCGTGCCGCCGGTGAGAGGGCGAAAGCGTCGAGGAGGAGCGTCTTCAGCGCGTGATACTTGTCGGCAGCCGGCGGGTGCTCGAGGAGGCTCAGGGCGCGGGCCGCGGTGGTGGAACCGAGCGCTGCCACGACGTGGTGGAAGCGGGTGTCGTCCACGGTGATGCCTCGCAGGGCGAACTGGGAGTCCGCCTGGGCGAACCAAACAGCCGCGTGAGCCTCCCAGAAGGTAGGCAGTTTAAGAGTCACTGCCGTGTCCATGTCGGTAGGTCACCAGTGAAGGAGCTGCGCTCCAACGCGAGTCAAAAGAATTGACGCGACCAAAGACGGAATTCGTCCGAGTTGCTTTATTGAAACAAAACAGCTCAGGTATTCTGACAAAAGCCCGTTTATCGGGCAGCAATATATATACACATTTATGTCGGGAAGTTTGCCCGGCAAAAGCTATACCGGGCATGCCCGGGTGTCAAGGGCGAGCCTTGGAAAGGCGAGTCTGGACCTGCCCGGGCGTGTTTGGCTGCGGCCTGGCAAGTCGAGGCTGGGCGTGCCCGGGCGCTCTGGACGAGCACTGGAAAGGCAAGAGCGGGCACGCCCGGACGCTCTGGGCGAGCCCTGGAAAGGCGATAGCGGGCATGCCCGGACGCTCTGGGCGAGCCCTGGAAAGGCGATAGCGGGCATGCCCGGACGCTCTGGGCGAGCCCTGGACAGGCGATAGCGGGCATGCCCGGACGCTCTGGGCGAGCCCTGGAAAGGCGAGAGCGGGCGTGCCCGGGAGGTTCGGGCGTGCCCGGGAACAGTGAGTCCGGGCATGCCCGGGAGAGGCGCGTCTGGCCGTGTTCTGGCCGGTGCAAGGCGATTGTGTGCATCCAGCGGTAACCGCTACAATATCACCTTTATCTATATAATAATAGCGTAAGGACTCGACTTTGTTATCCCTTTTACGCCGCACCCAGTGACCCGATGCCCACGACACGAATGGATTTACGATCTACGAACCGCGCTCTTTGTTTATCACGTACAGCCATACTCGAAAAATCTGAATTAGCCGACGTTGGGGTCCAAAAGCATCCGATTAACTGCCGATACGACGCCATCTTACGACGCCATCGTATTGGCGTCTGCTGGGCGAAGGCGAAGCAAGCCGTCCGCTGATTGGACAGGTGAAGGCGAAAGCAAGCCGTCCACTGAGTGGACAATCCAGAGCATGCATTTGTGCCGGTGTCGGCGATCGTTGTTCATATACGCACTCTTCATTCTCATCTTTCTTCCTAACTCTTACTCAGACAAGCAAATCCCCTATGCCATCCATAATGGTACACTCTATCCATACACCACATCCTCCCTTCTGTGGATGTTCCACGGGTTTCGGCTAGTCTATCAATATTGTTGAAATGAAGATCAAATAGCTGTATGTTGAAATATGTTGAAAAAGTCAAAACTTTACATGGGGTGTACTTACTTTTTCACGTGACTACATATATATATATATATATTGTTGCGGATATGAGATTGGCCTCCATCCATATCCGCTTGTAAATATTCCCCTATTTCCTCCATACTTCCCAACTATCCCCAATCCCCCATTCCCTAGTCCCATTTTCTGTAAACAACACTCTGTAGACCCGACCTCCCCCTATTTCCCCCATTAAATGTCGCATCCAGGTCCACCGCATCTCACGTAGACAACTATAGGACATCTTGTTAGTTATTCTTAGTCTATGTCAGTTAAGGACTCGTTTCCATTAATTCTGACTCTTCGTTGCACCAGAATGTGATTGTATGGCACCGTTAGGAAGTTTAGGACCTCCCAATACCTCCCCGCAGCTCTTCCTCACGGTTCAACAACAACAACAACAACAACAGCGGCGGCGGCGCGGGGAATGTGCGTCCTCACTCCGGCTTGGTTGGTCGGGGGTGTTGGGAGGGCACCAAGCCTTTCCAACGAGCCGCCATCGAGCATGTGCTCGACGGGGTTACCAAGTAGGGGCTCGCTGTCAGCTCCTCGTCAAGGGCGGAGCCCGGTAACCCCCCGCACCCAATAGAAGCGGCGGACCGATCCCATCCGGGGCGGAGCCAACGAGCCGAGGGCGTGTCACTCCCCGCTGAGCATGCGCAGGAAGAGGGAGGTGACGTCAGATGCGCCCTCAGCTTGGAGAGAGAAGGACGCCACCTCCGAGCGCTGCAATACCTCCCCGCATCTCTGGACCGGACCGTGTTTGATTCTGCCCCTGAGCCAAGGTGCACCTTGTGCTATCGACTGCCTGTCCTTCCCTGCCATCAATCCCTGTGTAAGTCAGTCTTGTTCCGTTTGTCTGTGGTCTGTCTGGGATAGATAAGATTGTGTCTAAGTGCCTATCTCTTCTGTGCTTTACCTCTTACCTTGTAATCTACCCCTTTTCTCCACCACCAATTATATCCTCCTCCGGAGGTCTTGAGAACTGTACCCCTTGTGTCGTTTCATTTATCCCAGCCGTTGTGTCCTTTCCATCATTGATTTAGCGTAGCGCGATTCGGCCAACGTTCGAGTGGAATCGGGTGAGTTGGGGGTAATCGGGTAAACTGTGCGAACACGGCGGCCATTCCGCTCGGCCCATCATAACATCTTAAGCCGTGTCCGTAACAATATATATATATATATATATATATATATATATATATATATATATATATATATATATATATATATATTGTTACAGGTCGCGGACAAGATGTTATATTGACCGAGCGGTGGTGTATTACCGCGACCTAACAGTTCCCCCGATTCTTCCCCAACTCACCCGATTCACCCCAAACTTTTGCCGTATCGCACCGCAGCTGCCCAATCTGGAAAACTCTAAAACGACCGAATGCAAAGAGGAAAAGGAATAAGACGAGAAGACGGACAGAAGAGTAATTGGATTTATTATTTACACATATAAGTAGGAAGCAAGCAGTCACGTTTATTTACAACACATAAGACGCAGGTGACACAGTGCAAATACTAGCTTACCTACAGTCTTAATTAACCCCGGGACAGAACAAACAAAAGACAGACTCACACGGGGAATGATGACAGGAGTTGGCTGGAAGGAGAGGATGGCTTGGAGCTGTATTGTGCAGCACGATCGGCGCGTTTAGCAGCCGCCGTTCCTTCACGGCCCTGCTCAAACCGCCGTCCAGGCCCCAAGCGGCTGTTGGGTGTTGTTGCTGCTGTGGCCGCCGCTGCTTTTCCAGGATTACAACAGGCTTTGTGCTTTCTGGGATGTCCTCTCCTTGGATGTTCTCTATGTTCTCTTGGTCCAATCACTCCTCACCACCGACAACTCAACGCAACCAACGCAACCACTGACCACCACAACGCAACCACTGACGACCAAAACCACACAACTCAGCTCTGCTTCTTGGACCCTCTCTCTTCTCAACGGCTTGGGCTCCCTTTTCTCTGCCGGTCAAAGCTCATCTCTCAAAGCTTGTCTCAGCTTCTCTTTTGGGAGCGTCGCGCTGCGGATTTTAGCTGCGGTCACGCCTGCTCATTCCCTCCTCTCAGCGCCTCTCTTTCTTCTTCAAAGCTCGACTGCTTGGGGAGCGTCGCGCTGTGGGTTATATAGGCCCCGCCCCTCAACCTTTGCGAACCTCCCCGATCGCTCTTCCTCCGCCCTCTCTAGCCAAACCCCTGGTTCATGGTTGGTCGAGTGGGCTGGCTCACTCCTCCCCTCTATGACGAGGTGGAGACACGCCTTTCTTCTCCGACCCTGCCTCATGGTCAATGGCGGTTATTGGAGGGGAGGTAATTGCCAAACGACGAAAAGGGGGAATGGAGGTTTTGGGAATGGGAATGAAGGGAATCTATCTCTTTCACTGGTGCAATGGAGTACTTAAATTAATGGGAGACACAGCCTTACCCTAAAACACAGAATAAGATATAACTATCGAACAGGGTATTCTATTATTGGCTGACGTGTATGCTTGTGGACTAATTATGGGATGCCCTTTGACCTTTACACAGCTCCGGAGGCAGGGGGCGCAGAATAAACAATAATAATAATAATAAAGCACACAATCAAAAAAATATACAGTCCTCATATCCGCAACAATATATATATATATATATGAATGCACTATTGCACTGAATGCACTATATATATATATATATATATATATATATATATATATATATATATATATATATATATATATACAGACTTGGCATTTAATATGGAATATTTTTTTTGTGGGGGTGAACTTACTTTTCAAGATGTCTTAGAAGCAAAAGTTCATTGGAATTATGTTGAAATTATTCTACATTTTGTTAATGTGACCTTTAAAAGAAACAAAAACCACATTTGACATTTCGAAACAAATAAATTGATCCTTGAAAGTGATGTAAACTGATATCGAACTCAATTAATGGACAGTACTGTGTTGAACTTCTGTACGTTTTCCAGAAGTATCTCTTTATTTTGCACATTAGCCAAAAATTTTTAACAAAAACAAAAGTTAAATTACGACTGGGATTACGGACAGTAAAATTACAGTTCAGTACTTCGTGTAAACACCACGAGCATTCAGGAGAGCACGTACACGTTGAGGTATGCTGTTCACGAGATTTGCCAAGGTTTGGACAGGAATTGCTTGCCATGCAGTGACAATAGCCTGCTGCAATTCACGCACAGAGGTCGGCTGCTGGTCCAAGTGGTCGATTTGACGCGTTAATTCTGCCCACAAGTTCTCTATCGGATTCATATCCGGGGACATGGCAGGCCACTCCATATGCTCTACACCACGGTCAGCAAGAAAGTGCTGGATCATGCGAGCACGATGAGGCCGTGCATTGTCATCTTGGAAGACAAAGTTTCCTCGAAAGGCTGCACGAGCAAATGGAAGCAATGTTTCTTCCAGAATGGCCCTGTACTTGAACTGGTTCATGTTTCCATTCAGAACAACCAGGTCAGTTTTGCCCCCTGCATGAAAAGCAGCCCAAACGGTCACCCCACCAGCTCCAGCTTGGACTCTTGGCACTATACGATCTTTGTTGTAGGCTTCATGCAATTGTCTGCGCACTCGGACGCGGCCATCTTAACGATAGACCAGAAATCTAGACTCGTCACTGAAGATCACGTGATTCCAGTGTCCTGGCTGCCATTGACGGTGCTCTCTGGCCCACTGCAATCGGCGCTGGCGGTTTTGTCTGGTCAGGCGCGGCTTTCTCAGGGGACGCCTGGCACGATAGCCTGCTTGAACCAGTCGTTGGTTGACTAGCCTTCTGGATACAGGCACATTTGTCAGTTGCTGCCACTCAGCCCTAAGCCAATTAGCTGACTTGGTACGGCCATTGCGGACTAACCGGTGCAGCTGGCGATCATCCCTCCTTGTGGTTCTGCGGGGACGTCCTGGCCTCGGTATTGGAGTAGGGACACCCCTCTGAGCATTTCGTTTCAGGATCTTTGACACCTGACCTTGAGTGATGCCATACTGCCGAGCAATAGCACGCTGTTTCATGCCGTAATTTCATAAAGCCACCACTCCATGACAAACAGCATTGTCGAGTTGACGGACCATCTCCAGAGGAAGCGGCAATAACTTTTGGAGACGTGCAGCAGTTGTTTTCCACCAATACAGAACGCAACAACCCTTGTATACCCGACTGTGAAGCCAATCATCAAATGCACCTGTCCATACATTTTGCCACGCCACCTGTGATATAATCCGTTGTTGACTTCTTGCTGCGACAGACAATCAGTGACATGGTTCTTTTAACAAATAAATCACCAAAGTGTAAAAGAAACTCACCAGATTGATATACTGAGTTAATAAAGTAAACCCAAGTCAAGAAAAAAATATATATTCCATATTAAATGCCAAGTCTGTATATACAGACTTGGCATTTAATATGGAATATTTTTTTTAAGAACGAAGCCAAAATCCGCTTCGTGCTGTTGCGAATATGCAGGACTATGTCCAATTGTTGTGCTGCTCTCCGACCATGAGAACTGCAACGTCATTGTTGACTGGCCATCCCCTTCCCTCCCCCTTCCCCCTCCCCCCTCCTTCCCCCCTTCCCTTCCCCCTCCACCCTACCCCTCCCCTTCTCCCCTCCCTTCTCCCCTCCCCCTCCATTTCCCCCTCCCCCTCCATTTTCCTCCTCCCCCTCCCTTTTCCCCCTCCCCTCCCTTTTCCCCCTCCCCCCTCCCCCTCCCCCTCCCCCACCCCCTCCCCTCCCTTTTCCTCCTCCCCCTCCCCTCCCTTTTCCTCTCCCCCCTCCCCCTCCCTTTCCCCCTCCCCCCTCCCCCTCCCCCTACCCCTCCCTTCCCCCCTACCCCCCTCCCCCTCCCCCCTCCCGCTCCCCTCCCCCTCCCTTCCCCCTCCACCCTACCCCCTCCCGTTCTCCCCTCACACTCCCTTTTCCCCCTCCCCTCCCCTCCCCCATCCTTTTCCCCTCCCCCCTCCCCCATCCTTTTCCCCTCCCCTCCCCTCCCCCCTCCCCTCCCCTCCCCTTCCCCCTCCCTCCCCTCCCCCCTCCCCTCCCCTCCCCCCTCCCCTCCCCCTCCCCTCTTCCCCCCTTCCCCCTTCCCCCTTCCCCCTCCCCCCTTCCCCCTCCCCCTTCCCCCCTCCCCCTTCCCCCTCCCCCCCTTCCCCCCTCCCCCTCCCCCCTCCCCCCCTCCCCCCTTCCCCCCTCCCCTCCCTCCCTTCCCCCCTTCCCCCCTCCCTCCCTCCCTTCCCCCCTCCCCTACCTCCCCTTCCCCCCTCCCCTCTCCCCCCTCCCCCTCCGGCCCCTCCCCCTTTCCCCTCCCTCCTCCCCTCCACCCTCCCCCCTCCCTCCTCCCCTCCTCCCCTCCACCCTCCCCCCTCCAATCCCTCACCCTCCCCATCCCCCCCTCTTCTCCCCTCTCCCCCTCCCCCTCCCACTCTTCTCCCCTTCCCCCCATTCCCCTCCCCCCATTCCCCTCCCCTCCCCCCCATTCCCCCCCCCCTCCCCTCCCCCGCCCGGCAATGCCGGGTACTTCTGCTAGTACCCTATAATGACAAAGACAAAACAGGGTTTTAGAAATTTTGCAAATTTATTAAAAAGAAAAAACTGAAATATCACATTGACATAAGTATTCATACCCTTTGCTATGACACTTGAAATTTAGGTCAGGTGCCTCCCATTTCTCTTGATCCATCTTTGAGATGTTTCTACACCTTGATTGGAGTCCACCTGTGGTAAATTCTATTGATTGGCTACAGTGCCATGTGCTTAAACGTCCTAATAACATTGCGTACGGTGCACGTAGGAACAGCAAGATCTCTGGATTTGGACAACCCTAACAACACACACACACACACACACACACACACACACACACACACACACACACACACACACACACACACACACACACACACACACACACACACACACACACACACACACACACCTATTTCATGTTAATGCTATTTAACGGTGCTGTCAGCGAGTCCATATTGTTAAATTCCTCTGTCTTGTTTGCTTTTTAAAAAAATCTCTCGACTCTCTCTTCCTCTCGGCCTCTTTCATACATTTCAATTGAAGACCATATTTTCATGATCGCTGTTTCATTCATTTTTGAGTATCAGAATCTTGTGACTGGTGTTGCGAAGCATGAATATATCCAAGAATACAGCACAAAGTGCAGGAGTGGAGCTTGGTGGGCGCTTTAAATTTTACATCATCAAAATAAATAGACGTCTTTATCTGTCACACGTAATGTTCATTTTGGCATATTGCAAAGCACGGCAGAGGAAGTAATTTAGGGCAACATTACACAACATAAAAGCTTTTATAAATCATCCTGATTGAGGGAATTTCTGAAGCTTCATGGAGTTGAATGTTTTATATCGAGCTAAAAGTTTCAACGCCACTGAGTAACGGTTGATCAGCCAAGTCGAAATTTTGTGAGAAATCTTCACCCCAATGTCACTCAAAATTGACTCAATTGTCATTTTATGGCTGCACGATCCTTTGGCCTTGCCTTTCAAGATCAAGCGTAGTGTGTGTTATTTACAACTTGATCATCTGTTTACCTTTTCCTTCATCAAATTTGTCTTTTATAAGGGATTAAGTTGTGACCTGGAGTGAAGTTACAATAGAAAGTATCACAAATTTTTTTTTTTAATCTCCTCCCATTTCAACAGATCTTTGATTGTTCACAATGTAGAGCAAAGCAATGAGAGTTTATGCAAGGTGCCTCATTGGCAAGCAATGTGTCGACATATGTCAGGTTAATTGGACCAAAGCAAAGTCTATTTATATCTGTGGTACCTTAATTCAGGACCAACCTTCTTCAGCCCCACTACATCATGACAACTGAAGATGTATGGTGGTGAGGGAGCGTGGGTGGCACACCTGAAAACCTGCCGGCTCTTTGTAATGACCTTCCAGGTCTGCCCTCGGTTAGCCATCAGCTATGGCCTTGGAGTGAAAAAGGTGAAAAAGTATAAGATAAAAATGGTGTATTTTAATTGGCAATTTCCAAACGCGTGTCTTGTGTAAAAACGCTGCTGACCCTTCAGAGAAAAGCGATTTCAAAAAAGCACAAAAGAAGAGAGTTTGATGAATTATGGCTGGCAGTATTGGTTTGTAGCTGCCTATTTTACAACCGTCGCCCGATAGACACCGGTAACTACTGTAACGATTTTGATAGAGCCGTGCAATGTTTTACAACTAGGCTGCGGCCTAAACCACCTCGGCCAGTGCATAGTTGCACAAATTTTTGAGCTCCTTCTTTTCAACTCTGAGATGACATGTTCCCTTCTTTCGATCAAATTCTTGCAACTGTGTTTACGAGGTTGCATTCCCATTGCAAACTTTGGAGCAACCTTACCGAGTGGAATTATGCTCTCGTGCTGCTCTCCGAGAGGAAGTGGATTGCCCCGGAAAAGCCGCAAAAGCAATGCCTCTGGAAATCTGAGTTAACGTGAGCCAACTGCCTTCGATTTTGTCCAAAAAGGGCCGCCTGATCCCTTTACACCGTGGACAGAATAAACCAGCTGCTGAGTCAGATTCTGCCCGCCTCGTGCAAAAGTGCCTACTTTGGGCCTAACATTCGTGATGCGTATTTCACGCATTACTGCATCATTGTCATAAATGGAGAAGCACAATGAAATAGAAGTCTTTGCACCTCTTGACATCATCCTCTCGAACGTGCACGCGAGGCCTAATGACCTGCGGTCTTGTTACAGCCGTGCCCTGGTCACCGTACACATCGCGGAGCAGAGGAAGTCGGAATTCATGAGAAAGCTCACAGCTGCTCCTAATGGAGAGTTCCTCCCACTGACCGTGGATGGATGTTCTCATCATTGAGTGGCGAGCTTGATGGAGAGTTGTAATGGTTGTGTCTGAAAGGTGCCACGACAATGGTGTTATGGTTTGCCATCCCACCGAGCAGTGCATGCCTCATTCCCTCTCGGCCTTTCTCTCTCAACTCCTACCCACACCGCCTCCGGTCCCAAGGTCAAGTCATTAACAAGTCGCACTATTTTTTTCGACCCAGTTGAAGTCGTATTTCATGACAGCGTTGCGTTGCAGCCTTGTGACCACCTGCCCATTTGGAGGATTTGACCTTGGACGCTGCCATCTGCATCACCTCTTGTTAATCCATTAACGTTTCATTTAAAAGGGCTTGCTCTCCCACTCTTTCAAGGCCGACGACGCACCATTTTATTCAAGACAGCCTCGGGTAAAGCCTTTTCATTTTGTGTGCCCCTTACTCTCAGTTGCTTTGTGCCTTGGAAGACCCACTGACACGTATTGTGCCGGCAGGACAACGCCAACGAATGCCCTCGCTTGGGATCGAGATTACAATGATGAAAAGGAATGTACGAATAATGCTTGTTAGATATTGATACATGCGTTGCTTGAGATAATTAAATCCTGAGATTGCCTTCAATTTTGAACTCGCCAATAAAACCAGCAGTTTGTTCCTTGCGAAAATCCAAGATTTTTCAGGTATGGAGATTGGTCTTGTGCGTTGTTACTTGGGAAAAAATAATTCATTTGACAAGTATGTTGATCACTTCGGTTGTGTGTTTGTGTGTTTGTCTGTCCGCTCACTTATACTTGCCTACAGGTCACAATTTTAAACCGATCTTCACAAAACTTCACCAAACGGTAGAGTTGGTGGTCTGACAGAATCCATCTATTTTTAGGCCAAAAGGTCAACATAGGCCAAAGGTCAACCACTTTTCTCCAATTTCTAAAGCCCTCAATTTTCATCCGATTAACTTTAAATTTGAATAGAATTTACATTTCAGCAAACTGAATTCAACCACCAACTATTCTTGAGGTCAACATAGGTCACAAGGTCAACATAGGCCAAAGGTCAACCACTTTTTCACATTTCCAACGGATTGACTGGAAATTTGAATAGGATTTGCATATCAGCTAATTTAATTCAACCGCCTACTATTTTGAGATCAGCTTGGGCAAAAAGGTCAACATAGGCAAAAGGTCAACAACCATTTCTAATTTCTAAAATCCTAAATTTTTATCCGACTAACTTGAAATTTGAATAGGATTTACATATTGGCGAACTGAATTCAACCACCCACTATTCTTGAGATCAGCATGGGCCAAAAGGTCAACATAGGCAAAAGGTCAACAACCATTTCAAATTTCTAAAATCCTAAATTTTCATCTGATTAACTTGAAATTTGAATAAGATTTACATATCGGCGAACTGAATTCAACCACCCACTATTCTTGAGGCCAGCATGGGCCAAAAGGTCAACATAGGCAAAAGGTCAACAACCATTTCTAATTTCTAAAACTCTAAATTTTCATCTGATTAACTTGAAATTTGAATAGGATTTACATATCGGCGAACTGAATTCAACCACCGACTATTTTTGAGGCCAGCATGGGCCAAAAAGTCCACATAGGCAAAAGGTCAATAACCATTTCAAATTTCTAAAATCCTCAATTTTCATCCGATTACTTGAAATTTGAATAGGATTTACATATCGGTGAACTGAATTCAACCACCCACTATTGAGATCAGCATGGGCCAAAAGGTCAACATAGGCAAAAGGTCAACAACCATTTCAAATTTCTAAAATCCTAAATTTTCATCCAATTAACTTGAAATTTGAATAGGATTTACATATCGGCGAACTGAATTCAACCACCCACTATTCTTGAGGCCAGCATAGGCCAAAAGGTCAACATAGGCAAAAGGTCAACATCGGCAAAAGGTCAACAACCATTTCAAATTTCTAAAATGCTCAATTTTCATGCGATTAACTTGAAATTTGAATAGGATTTACATATCGGCTAACTGAATTCAACCACCAACTATTCTTGAGGTCAACATAGGCCACAAGGTCAACATAGGCCAAAGGTCAACCACTTTTTCACATTTCCAAAATCCTCAATTTTCATCCGATTGACTGGAAATTTGAATAGGATTTGCATATCAGCTAATTTAATTCAACCGCCTAATATTTTGAGATCAGCATGGGCCAAAAGGTCAACATAGGCAAAAGGTCAACAACCATTTCAAATTTCTAAAATCCTCAATTTTCATTCGATTGACTTTAAATTTGAATTGGATTTTCATATCAGCTCACTGAATCCAACCACCAATTATGTTTGAGGTCAACTTCGGCCAAACTGGTCAACATAGGCCGAATTTCTAAAATTGTCAATTTTCATCCGATTAACTTAAAATTTGAAGACGATTTGCATATCAGGTCACTGAATTCCCTACCACTAATTATTTGTGAGGTCTAAAGGATGCTCTACTGAGTGCCATTCTACTTTGTTCGCTTTTTCGAAGTGTCGCTCTGTGAGTGATTTTTTCATATGTCTGTCTGTATGTCTGTCTGTATGTCAGTCGCCTACAGGTCTCAATTTTAAACCAATGTTTAGGAAACTTCACCAAACGGTGGAGTTGGTCATATGGAAGAAGCCTATTGAATTTGAGGTCAAAATGTCAACATAGGCCAAAGGTCAACAACTTTGACAAATTTCTAAAATCCTCAATTTCCATCCAATTGACTTGAAATTTGAAGAGGATTTACATATCATCTCAATGAATTCATCCACTAATTATTTTTTAGATCAACATTGGTCAAAAGGTCAGCATAGGCCACATTTCTAAAATTGTCAATTTTCATTCGATTTACTTGAAATTTGAAGAGGGTTTTCATATCAGTTCACTGAATTTAACCACCAATTATAATTATATTTGAGGTCACAACATAGGCCAAAAGGTCAACGTAGGCCAAAGGTCAACAACTTAGATGAAATTACTAAAATCTGCAATTTTCATCCAATTGACTTGAAATTTTAAGAGCATTTGCATATCAGATCACTGAATTCAACCACCAATTATTTTTAAGGTCAACAACGTTTTTTAAGGATTTCATAAGTATCTTGCTATGCACAACAAACTTTTCTTTTTTTTAAGCAAAGAACCATGCGGACAATACATTGCTCTTTTGCAAAAACAAATACATATGTGAACTCAATAATTTATGACTATCTTCTCCTGCATAATAATTGCGATACAAATGGATCTGCAACAGCACTACTCTCCAGGAATGGTAGTAAACACTGTGGCGGATTATAACAATTGTTCTCCCGCTGCTCAAAACACATTCCGGCTCATTTAGTGAAACGTTCTTAAATGGCACCTTTTAAGGCAGGTGGGCAATGATCCATCACGGATGGGGTGGAGTGGTGGGGGGGCTTTTCACTTCCTTTCCCATGTCAACCCTTGCAAGTTGTGCTAAAAATTTTGAGGTAGGGAAAAGAAAAAAAACAAAGAAGCAATCCATCATAAATAGGTACAACCCGTTCACTAGCATTCTTCCTGCTTCACCGCTCCGCTTGCCATCCTAAATGACAAGCGGCCTTTGGAGACCCGTGCCGTGTGCCTACCGATACCTTGACAAGCCTTTGTCTTTGCTTTGCAGACGCGTGAGGAGGGAAAGAAAGCCTGAGTGATACAGAAGTACCGCCTGGGATTGCTGGGGCATTATTCCAGCCACGTTCCTCTCTCGCCTTGCATTGAAGATTCTCATTCTGGTCTGTAACAGGAACGGCTGCTGCGCTTTCTTTGCCAACATTGGCAGTCAAAGTTTTGTTCCCCCTCTGCCATCCCCTCCAAAATGACGTCATATTGGAATGTGTTTGTTTGATTTACATCGGTTTAATTGTGAGATCATTTGCATTTATTATGGACACCTCTGTCATATGAATGATCAGTGAAGGCCAATCATGGAAACCTTTGATCTTGTATTGTCCCCGGTTAAACTCCAAACTCTGGGTACAAATACAACTTTATGTGGGGGGTAACATAGGCTATATGGCCTCGGCCTCATGCAGGGGTGTGGGGGGGAGGGTGGAGGGAGAATAAATTCTCGATGCAAATGTGTACTGTGTGACGCCACCTGGTGGTGGTAACAGATGGTATTACAATTACCTTTTTGACTAGGCAATGCTGACGTCAAAGCACTCTTCACCTTGGTAAATTTGTCCTACTGCCCTCAACCCTCTTCCATAATTGGTCCGTCAGCGAGGGTAGACTCCGGTAGTTTTATACACACACACACATATATATATATATACACACACATGGGCCTGGGATTGCTGGGGCATTATTCCAGGGGCATAGTGCATTCAGAAAGTATTCAGACCCCTTCACTTTTTTCACATTTTGTTATGTTGCAGCCTTATGCTGACATCGTTTAAATTCATTTTTTCCCTCATCAATCTACACTCAATACCCCATAATGACAAAGAGAAAACAGGATTTTAGAAAGTTTTGCAAATTTATTAAAAAGAAAAAACAACTGAAATATCACATTGACATAAGTATTCATACCCTTTGCTATGACACTTGAAATTTAGCTCAGGTGCCTCACATTTCTCGTAATCATCTTTGAGATGTTTCTACACCTTGATTGGAGTCCACCTGTGGTAAATTCAATTGATTGGACATGATTTGGAAAGGCACACACCTGTCTATATAAGGTCTCACAGCTGACAATGCATATCAGAGCAAAAACCAAGCCATGAGGTCGAAGGATCTGCCTGCAGAGCTCATAGATATACAGGATTGTGTTGAGGCACATATCTGGGGAAGCCGACTGGCGTCAGGAAGGGCATCCGGCCATAAAAACATTGCCTCAAAAAGAGAACCATGACAATTACAACTACATATGGGCTTCGGGTACAGCCCGAAGTGGAGATCGGTTTCTGAGGTTTGGGACATGGAATGTAGGGACAATGACAGGGAGATCAGGAGAAGTGGTGGAAGTATTGGTCAGAAGAAGAGTGGACATATGTTGTGTGCAAGAGACGAGATGGAAGGGAAGTGGTGTGAGAATGGTGAAGAGTAGGCAGGGACAGAAATACAAGTTTGTGTGGCAAGGGTGCCTGGAGGGCGTGAATGGTGTTGGTGTCCTGTTTTCTGAGGAGTTTGTAGACAGTGTGGTGAGTGTGACTAGAGTGAGTGATAGATTTATGATGGTGAAAATGATGATTGGAAAGCTCTTGGTGAACGTCATCTCGGGATATGCTCCGCAGGTTGGTCGAAGCGATGAAGAGAAGGACAAGTTCTGGTGTGCGATAGAGAAGCTGATGGAAAACGTGAAAGATGAGGAAGTTGTTGTGGTAGGTGGAGACCTAAATGGACATGTGGGAAGGAGTATGGATGGTTTTGACGGAGTTCATGGGGGTTACGGATATGGTGTGAGAAATGGAGAAGGTGAAAGGATTTTGGAGTTTGCTGATGGAGCTGTTTGTTGATTTGTAATACTCAGTTCCAGAAAGAGGATAATAAGCTTGTTACATACACGTCAGGTGGGTCGACGACAACCGTTGACTACCTGATGGTGCGTAGGCGAGATAGGGGGCACCTCCGGGACACAAAGGTGATCCCGGGGGAGGAGGCTGTTTCACAGCACCACTTGGTTGTCTGTGACATAAGGGTGAAAGGTGCAAGGAGAGCTCGGCGGGTGAAGTACCAACCGAGAATGAAGGTGTGGAGGTTGAAAGAGGTGACAGTAAGGGAGGCATTAAAAGAGAGGCTGAGTAGGGTCGAGGATGATGTGGTTGAGCTTGAAAGTGGTTGGATGTCAATGAAAGCTAGTCTGTTGGGAGCCGTTGGTGAGGTATGTGGATGGATAAAAGGACCACCGAGGCACTCGGAAACATGGTGGTGGGATGATGAAGTTGGAAAGAGGATTGACGAGAAGAGGAAGAAGTTCAAGGAGTGGCAGAAGGCGAAGGGTACGGGAGCAGAAAAAGCAGAGCATGAAAGTTATAAGGCAGCCAAGAAGGCTGCAAAGAAAGAGGTAGCAAAGGCGCAGGAGGCATGTAGGAAAATGTTCGGAGAACGCTTGGATTCAGAAGAGGGTCAGAAAGCAGTATTCAGGATTGCAAAGTAGATAGCGAAAGAGAGGTGTGATGTGATGGGGGTGAGTTGCTTGAAGGATGAAGTGGGACAAATCGTTGTCGACCCAGATGGAATTAAAGGAAGATGGAAAAGATATATGGAAATGCTGTTGAATACAGAGAATGAATGGGATGGCAACATAGAGAGTAACCCAGTTTTAGGACCGGCAGAGAAGATAACTGAGAAGGAAGTTGAGGAAGCGATAAAAGCAATGAAGGGCAGAAAAGCGGGAGGGCCGACGGGAGTTGTGGGAGATATGTTGAAGGCAGCAGGAAGTTGGGGTGTGAAGAGAATGACAGAGAGCTGTAATCTGGTGGTGAAAGAAGGCCGCATTCCAGTGGATTGGGAACTGAGTACGCTCGTCCCTCTATACAAGGGGAAAGGGGACCCTCTGGAATGTGGCTCGTACCGAGCGATAAAGTTATTGGAGCATGGAATGAAGGTATTGGAAAGGGTGTTGGAGAGGAGGATAAGGAAGAAAGTGAAGATCGACGAAATGCAGTTTGGATTTATGCCAGGAAGAGGAACGACAGACGCGCTTTTCATTGTGAGGCAGTTGCAGGAGAAGTACATGGAGAAGAGGAAGAAGTTGTTTCTTGGGTTTGTTGATCTGGAGAAAGCATTCGATAGGGTTCCACGCAAAGTATTGACATGGGCATTGAGTAAGTTAGGAGTGGAGGAATGGTTGATCAGAGTAGTGATGGCAATGTACAAAAGAGTGCGCACAGCTGTAAGGACGAAGGACGGGAACAGTGGTGAGTTTGAGGTGAAGGTGGGAGTGCATCAGGGGTCGGTACTAAGTCCACTACTATTTGTAGCTGTGATGGAGGTGCTGGCTCAGAACGTAAAGGAGGGTTTACCATGGGAGTTGTTGTATGCAGATGATCTGGTGTTGATTGTGGAAAGTATGGATGGACTGAAGGAAAAGATGATCAAGTGGAAGGAATGTATGGAGACAAAAGGTCTGAAGGTGAATATCGGAAAGACGAAGGTGATGGCAAGTGGTAAAGCATGTGGTGAGGTGGAAAGAACTGGGAAGTGGCCCTGTGCTGTGTGTAGGAAGGTTGGCGGAGTGAACTCCATTCAATGTACAATGTGCGCTGAGTGGGTTCATCAAAAATGTAGTGGTCTGAGAGGGTCATTAACCAGTGTGGCAGCTACATTCAAGTGTGTGCACAGAGGGAGCTGCAGATGGAGGAAATGTTGAGTTGGATCTTGGAGACGGCGTGAAGCTGGAAGGTGTGAAAACATTTTGCTACCTCGGAGACATGCTGAATGAAGAAGGTGGATCAGACTCGGCAATGGTTGCTAGAGTGAGATGTGCATGGAAGAAGTTTCGGGAACTGAGTGGCGTGCTGATGATGAGGGGAGTGTCGTTGAAGCTGAAGGGAAAGGTGTATGCTGCATGTGTGAGAAGTGTTATGATTTATGGGAGCGAGAAATGGGTAATGAACGTAGAGCAGCAACGAAGGTTGGAAAGGGTGGAAATGCGAATGGTTCGACGGATGTGCGGAGTATCGTTGAGAGAGAGGAAGACAAATGATGAATTGCGAAAGATGATGGGAATAGAGCCTGTGATTGATGCTGTGAAGAGGAACAGGTTGAGATGGTTTGGTCATGTGTTGAGGAAGGATGAAAGTGAGTGGTTGAGTAGAGTGATGGAAATGAATGTAGAAGGAAGTGGAGGACGGGGAAGACCAAGAAAGACTTGGATAAAGATGGTGGAATAAGAAATGCGGGCAAGGAGGTTAACAAGGAGAGATGCAGAAAATAGGGCAAAATGGAGAAGATTGTCATGGGGACCGCAAGGCTAACCCCCGCTCTAGTAGGAAAAATGGCCTTTAAAATGCATGTTGTTGTTGTATTTGATGTTGGTTATCATTTGCTGGAGAATTTTAGTTACGGTGTTTAAGCAAAAGCATATCTAACAATATTTCAAAGGAATGGATTCATGAGCTTTCCTTCAAAGAAGATGATCAAGCTGTTTATCCTTTTTCAATTCGTGGAAACATCAAATATATATATGATGGTATATTTGAAACAATGTCTACCTTTTGGCTGATGACGTCATTGCCAAACATATCCTGGCTCGAAATGACTCGGCCATTCCATATCATCAGATATCCAAAGATAGCCAATGGAACGAATAGTTGAAGATAGTTCACCCCCAAAATGGTTATACGTGACCGATTGTTGATATAATAAGGTGGAAACCCACATGCCATGCCTTGTTGCTTGGTATTCCATCATGCTAGCCTTCACAGATCTCTCACTCTCAATCTTTGTCTTTCTTTTCTCCACCGAAATGAAATTGGCTGAATGCTGCCCGGCTTTACCACGAGCAGTTCATCCATCCAGTAAATTATGTTAGGCCTAATATGCAGCTGAAATGGCCATGGCAGGTCAGCCCAGGACGGACTTCAAGGAAAGTCCTGGCCTGGCGCACCGCATGGATGAGAAACAGCGACAGCATAACGACAACCGTGGAGCTCATTAGCCCACACTCCGCACCACCCATTTGAGTGATACGAGTGCTGCGAGAGCGTACAAATGGCTCATTCCCTCAAACTTTCCGGACGGTGATTTGTAAGGTTTTCTATTGACCACCGTCCTGTGCATATGATGCCCTGATTACAAACATTGAATTCTATTAACTGTTAAGTTTGTTGGTGGAGTAAAACTCGAGCTTTACGCATTATTGTATGTTACAGAATGAAATTGATGATGAAATGTTATCAGTGCTATCTAGAAGTTGTAATCAAGTGATTATTTTTTTTGAAACACACACTAAATACCCTTTCTCTATTAACGGCCCAAATTATTGCCACCTTGTTGTGGAGTTGGCAGTGAAACCTAACGTTTGACTGAAGTTGACAACATTTTTAATTTTCACCAAAGTTCTGGTGATAACTCTCATAATCTTCAGGAATAACCCCTTGGGATCTTCAATATCCATCAACTTATATCAGGAGACGGGACACCTAGTTTAACGTCCAACCGAGGGGCAAGCACACACATTGATGAATCTCCCGACTTGTGAGCGAAACACCGGGATGACGGTTTATAGCTCGTTTGATATTCAAACCCAGGCTAGACAGCAGCATATACTATATAACTATATGAACCACCTTTAGAGGCCATTTTTCCCCGCAGAGCAGGGGTTGGCCTTTTTCGGGCACCGTGGTCCCCTTTTTTGAAGCAATGTTTTACGACCGGGTGCCCTTCCTGCCGCCAACCCTGTTAGTGGTCACCTCTTGCGACACACAGGGAATTACCAGCATGCATATATATATATATATATATATATATATATATATATATATATATATATATATATATATATATATATATATACAGTATATATATATATATATATACAGTATATATATATATATATACACAGTATATATATATATATATATATATATATATATATATATATATATATATATATATATATATATATATATATTGTTACAGACGCGGTTTAGATGTTATGATGGGCCGAGCGGATGGTCCAACCGCGACCGTTACAGGATCCCCAATTGGCCCGATTCCACCCGACGTTGACCAGATCGCACCACAGATATTCAATCGGGAAACCTCGAAAGCGACCGAAAGAGAAGGAAAAAGAGAAGAAGACAGAGTACGGAGGAAGAACAGATTTATTATACACACACAAGCAAAAAGAAAGAGCGACCAAAATTATTTACAAGCAATGGATGGAAAAAAACAGTCACACAGTGCCTCGTTAGCTTATGCTATTCAATTTACTTAACCCCAAGACAACGAGTAGGACAGACGACGTTCACACTTACACGGGGGATATTGCAGGCAGGTAGGGCTTGAGGTGGATTGCTGGAGAGGGAGGCAGGGTCGGAGGCAGCAGCTCTCAATTCCTCGCGTTTTTGGCGGGAAAACCCTCCGTCACGTATCCGCTGCCGATGCTCTAGACGTCACACGCTGGCTCGGGCACACCTGCTCCTCTCCTTCTGGTGGAGCCGTCTCCCTCCTTTCAGCGCGTCTCTCCTTAGCTGGTTTCCTCTCTGAGTACCTCTCCTCTTTGGCTTGGAGCGTCTCGCATCTCACCGCTCACCGCTCCTCTCGTATATGTCACCTCTTCGCTCATCTCCCAGGTCATCTATTGAAGCAGTCCCTTCCCGTCGCTTTTATCACTCGGGGCAGAATCAAGCCGCCGGCTGCGAGGGCACGCCTACCGGGTCGCTCACCGCGGTGCTGATTGGCCATGCGACCCTCTGGCTCACTCCTCCCCTCTATGACGAGGTGGAGACACGCCTTTCTTCTCCGAGATTAGCACATGGGCAATGGCGGCTTGCGGGATTGAACACCACTCGCACCGCTTTTGAAAGGAACCTTGGAGAGCAGAGATGATTGGGGAATTGAAAGGGCCTACGCTTATTTCGTTTGATACAATGCAGAGTCAATCTAGTGGGAAACACATATTTAGCCTACATAGAATAAGGAAATACACTATTTAAAAAGATATATCGTGGCCTGTGTGTAAGTTTCATGGAATTAACTAGGAGGACGGCTGCGACCATTATTTACATTACGAGGGTGTTACACATAACAAAACCATACTTTTTACATTCGTTACACTTCCTCCAAAATTGTTACACTTCTCAAAAACCGTTACACTTCTCAAATTCGTTACACTTCTCAAAACCGTTACAATATATATATATATATATATATATATATATATGTATAGACCATTATCTTAGCCTTACAGACCATTATCTTAGCCTTATAGACCATTATCTTAGCCTTACAGACCATTATCTTAGCCTTCTCGACCATTATCTTAGCCTTTTCCCGTTATTTCAGGTTAGTATGTCTTTATGCGTTTGGCAAAACCTGTGATATGTCCTTCACCCAGAAGAGATAATTTACCAGGCAATGCACCAGGCTCCAAAGCACACCATGGTGTCCAGGTTCAGAAACCCACCAATCAGGGTGAAAGTTACTTTGGGGGAATTTGTGGGGTGGAGTAACGGGCTCCACCAACAGGGAGCCAGGACACCTCCAAGATTTCCCCCCACCCTCGGTGAGGGTGAACAAAGGGATTTTGAACATGTTTTTGACTCTCTTGGTTCGTGGCTGGCATCACAGTGTTCACGGTTCATTTGCTCTCTTGGTTCTTGGACATTGTGGACCTAAGACGTGCCTGGATTGGTTCTCTTTCTCGCCTCACTGAGCACGTGGATATTTTCGCTCTCTCTGGTTGTATCAAAGCTGGGTTGTATCAAAGCTGGGTTGCATCAAAACGGGGTTGCATCAAAGTGGGGTTGCATCAAAGCGGGGTTGCATCAAAGCGGGGTTGCATCAAAGCGGGGTTGCATCAAAGCGGGGTTGCATCAAAGAGGGGTTGCATCAAAGCGGGGTTGCATCAAAGCGGGGTTGCATCAAAGCGGGGTTGCATCAAAGCGGGGTTGCATCAAAGCGGGGTTGCATCAAAGCGGGGTTGCATCAAAGCGGGGTTGCATCAAAACGGGGTTGCATCAAAACGGGGTTGCATCAAAGCCGGGTTGCATTAAAGTGCGGTTTTATGAAAGTGGTGTTGTATGAAAGCAGGGTTGTATCAAAGCGGGGCTGTATCAAAGCGGGGTTGTATCAAAGCGGGGTTGTATCAAAGTGGGGTTGTATGAAAGCGGGGTTGTATGAAAGCGGGGTTGTATGAAAGCAGGGTTGTATCAAAGCGAGGTTGTATCAAAGCGGGGTTGTATCAAAGTGGGGTTGTATCAAAGCGGGGTTGTATCAAAGCAAGGTTGTATCAAAGCGGGGTTGTATCAAAGCGGGGCTGTATCAAAGTGGTGTTGCATCAAAGCGGGGTTGCATTAAAGTGGGGTTTTATGAACGGTGTTATATGAAAGCAGGGTTGTATCAAAGCGGTGTTGTATCAAAGCGGTGTTGTATCAAAGCGGGGTTGTATCAAAGCGGGGTTGTATCAAAGCGGGGTTGTATCAAAGCGGGGTTGTATCAAAGCAAGGTTGTATCAAAGCGGGGTTGTATCAAAGCGGGGTTGTATCAAAGCGGGGTTGTATCAAAGTGGGGTTGTATGAAAGCGGGGTTGTATGAAAGCATGGTTGTATCAAAGCGAGGTTGTATCAAAGCGGGGTTGTATCAAAGCGGGGTTGTATCAAAGCGGGGTTGTATCAAAGCAAGGTTGTATCAAAGCGGGGTTGTATCAAAGCGGGGCTGTATCAAAGCGCCGCTCTCTCTCGGCCGGGTTCACTCGGCCTCTGCACGTGATTGTTCTCTTGGCCGGACTCTCCCTGTCCCTCTCTCTGCATGTGGATATGACAAACAGGCCTTGAACTTGCTCGTTTTGCACATGTTCATTGTTCTCCGCAGGCTGCTGGACTCTCTCTTGGTGCACGTGCGCACAACCTTACCTGCCCAAGTCCGTGCTGATGATCGACCCGACTCTGCCATGCTGGGAGGTATCCGAAGCATCGTCGCCTTTGTGCTATCAGGTTTCCTATGTTCGTTTGTTCATTCCCCTCCCGTCCCCCATGAAAGTGTGCTGGGCCTATGTGCTGTTTACTTGTAGTAATCTTAATAAGGCGTAAAATAAGCTAAGTTCCTACTTCTCGTCCGTTTTTCTTTCCTATTGAATAATTACATTATAAATATCTGTAATAAATCAAATTGTTAAAACGTTTTCCTTTTCTCTCTGTCCATGAATGTCTTTTCCTTCATTGATCCGCCATTGTTTGCACCCAGGTTAACATGGGCCGTAACGGCATTACCATCACTCTGGCAGGTACCAACGGTTTTCGTTCGGCCATCTAAATTGGTGTACCACCGGAGGATACGGTGCATTCCCTGATTGGGATGGTCACGTGGTACAAGTAAGCTATCGCGTGATGGAACAATCGTCGTTCATAGTTCCTAATTCACAACCTGCTAAGTACGAAGTATTTGAGTGAATCAACAGAGGAATCCTCAAAATTCTCAAAATTCAAAACTCAAAATTCGGCTTGGGAACCGGGTTAATCGAATTCAGCATACCCTAACGAGCGTTACGCCTAGGTCCCCCGTCGGGGAAGTGATGTGAGTTGACAATGTGGAAGACGCAGAAAACATGCTATGATATGATATTTCGTTCACGAGGTTCAGACGTACATGGAGGCGGCCATCTTGGATTTTGACGTGGCGACCCAATTTTCAATAGCGTTCTTCCTTATGCGTAGATACACCCACACACCAGATTAGAAGTTAGTAGTTCGTTTATTTTTCAAGATATTTCGCTCACAAGGTTCAGACATATATATGGTGGTGGCCATCTTGGCGTTTGACGTGGCGACCCAATTTTCAATAGCGTACTTCCTTATGCCTAGTTGCACCCACACACCAAATTAGAATTCGGTCCTTCGCTTACGCACGCACGGACGGACAGACGCACACACGGACGGAGGGGAAAACCATAGTCCCCCTTTCGCTCCGCGGTGCGACGGGGGACAATAACCCCTCATGCCCACGGTTCTAATGTTGCACTTATTTAATGTCCTTAACTCAATTGTACTGGGGTTCATTGAACAGATAGAGATAGAGAGAGAGGGAGAAGGAGCGAGAGTGAAGGATGGGACACAAGAACCTGATGTGTGAGCTTTTCTGCTCATGCCCGATTTTGGTGCTGAAACCCTCCACGGCGAGTGCTTGAAGGCCCACCTGCCCAGAGATGGCCTGGGATGTGTGAAGAGGCACAGTGGTCGAGATTGTCCTTGTTGCCAGTGATCCTCGGGGCATTAACCAGGATGCAAGAGGATGTCGCACAGAACGGTACCAACCATCAACGAGCCTGGACGGGAGTGCACTGGAAGCAGAGAGCCAGGCATGCTGATCAGGACACCGGAAGCAGAGAGCCAGCCATGCTGATCAGGGCACCGGAAGCAGAGAGCCAGCCATGCTGATCAGGGCTCCGGAAGCAGAGAGCCAGCCATGCTGATCAGGGCACCGGAAGCAGAGAGCCAGCCATGCTGATCAGGGCACCGGAAGCAGAGAGCCAGCCATGCTGATCAGGGCACCGGAAGCAGAGAGCCAGCCATGCTGATCAGGGCACCGGAAGCAGAGAGCCAGCCAAGCTGATCAGGGCTCCGGAAGCAGAGAGCCAGCTTTTTATCAACTCTCCTCCAGGGTGGCACCTCTGCTCACTGGCCGCGCATTCATTGGCTGGGGAGGTCAGTAATTGTCCGATTACACGTCAGTCTTGCTGGGGAAATATGATGGAATCTTTCAGCTTGGCCACATCCTAGGTGCATCCTAGGTATTTCACAACTTTGAAAAACGGGGGGGTGTCCCCCCCCCCCGAAAAAACGGGGGGGGGACAAATAAATCGCGGGGAGGGGGGGGAAACAAATAAATCACGAAGGTGAGGAAATGGAAGTTTGGATACAAACAATTGGGTATGGAATACGATGGGCCTCGCTACCCTTATTAGATAGCCTTATGCTAATCACGTACTATGGAAATAACAAATATAATCTATTCGCCAATTAACCCCTGAGCCATATACATAACCATAACAATATACTGTATAGTGTATGTAAACAGTGCACATATATCTCTCTCTCACACACAAAATTATTTATTATTTCAGATACTTGAGAGTGAAATAAACCACTAACGATACCAATTGCCTTAGGTTTGGCTGAGATCTGTTCGGTTTTAGCTTTTCTCTCATAATCTTTTTTCGATGCATTTTATTTTCCCCAAAAAACTGTTGTTATTATCCTTTCGTTCATATTTTTGCCAATATATTTGTTGATATTTCTCAAATAACATTGTTAAAATAGCATCACCATATGACAGATTGTAATGCTGTGCTGATGGGAGGTTAAAAGTTCAAAACTCCCCACAGGATGAATTAGTACTAATAAATCTGGCCTGTGACTGTCTTCTTGAAATCAATTCGACTTTGGGAAGTTCATATTTTTGACATTTTGAGGTTGTCTTTTCATCACCATATTATTGCAATTTAAGATTTACCGTTTTGCAAATTCCTCCTTTTTTTCGTTTGAAAAAAGCATGGATGTTAAATATTGTCGCTCTGGTTTATGCACAAAACTTTTTCATCACAATCGTTGTCACTTAACGATAATCTCGTTAAAAGCGTGATTGGTAATTAACTAATGAAAAATGCACTTTAAAATTTATGCCAATTAACTCTTTGATACCCTGATGTTATGATATATAATTGTATATTAAATATATAAAATACAATATAATTTGAATTTTTTTTCAGTTTAACAATTGTTGACAAAGATAACAAACTTATTTTCCTGCTATCACCCGACATCATCTCGACTCCCACTTTAACGGCCCTAAGTCTTCCCATCTACTTGTGGGATCAGCCAGGAAACCTTTTTGCCTCGAGGCTTTCATGAACCGGCTGGCCAGGCCTGACGTTCAACTGAAGGTGGCAGGAATTTGGAATTTGTTCTGGGTCCGCCAATAACTCGCCTCCTCTTCGCAAAACACTGTGGGATTATATTGATTTAAAGCAATAAACAAAGAACTAAATGTGCTTTTTAATTCAAATCATATTTTTAAGTGTTGCAGTTAAAAAATAAAAAACCCTTAGGTACCGCCCCTAAAAATAGCGATGGGCGTGACGTCATCTGCGTGACGTGACGTAATCAAGGGAACGTTTGTCTCATCACGCAAAGGATAATGACCGCACAACTCCCCTTAGACTCGTCAGGAAGAGAATCTGATGAAGATTTTTCCAATCAAGAATCCTCTGATAGTCAAAATCATTATAAAAACTACCCGCAGCAAAAAAAATTATTGAGATGACGCGGATCACGTGGGTACTCAAATCGCCATCTTTGAGGAAGCAGGGACAATCGAGGGGGCGGGGCAAAAAAAAGACACCCAAAAAAATAACATGAACATCTTCCATCCAAGATATTTATTTTTTAAAAAGGACAACGATTAAGTGTTAAGTGAAGCAACATCTGTTGATTAAACCAAACATGATTTTCTCTGTCTGTTGCCCTTTGGACTCGCAGTCGGATCCTCGGGCTTAACGTCTTCCCCATGGATAGCACGTGCTCTGATGACACACTCGAGTGAAAGGGTATGGCTGGGTCGAGATTCCAACCGAGGCTAGACAGTTCCAAGGCGAGTGTGCATTTAGCTCCTCCATGAGCCTCGACTTTGTGTGTGTGTGTGTATGTATATTTTTATGTTAGTTCTCCTTCCAGCCCTGTTCTCTCACTGAGTACTCAAGTGTATAATGGTACTTGACCGACGATTTATTGCACTATATTAAATTAAACCTGAAACTGTAAATTGCATCTAATACTGAGCTTCCAGAATAATCTGTATGCTTCTCCAGTCGGTGGTACTTGAGCTTTTTAATTATCATGCTAAAGTATGCCTTTAAGTGCAGTCTCTCGTCCAAGTCGTTAGAGTTGTGAAATATCATAAAACGAGGAATGCTTATAACTCCTTATTCCATGGTCGAGGTGGCTGGACTCTTTGTTTAATGCGTAACCGCAATTGTTTTGATGTATTGTCCTGAGTATCTATGGGTTTTTTTTTTGTATCACTTAATACAACAATGGGATCGTTTTGGACGAGGAATGATTATATTATCTAATCCTGAAAGTTCACCAACAATTTAGTCAAAATTCTGTACTTTCTCGTATTTCGGTTCACCAATCCTGAAGACCATGTGGGTCTTGGGACCATTGAACGGACCATGCAGATACTGCGCAATCGGTGATAGCAGTTGGCAAATTGGGCTCTCATTATTTGAGACTTCAAAACCTGTCCGTACTGCCGATGGGGTATCCAACGGCACGTTTTGACGATGTAAGTTTGGAGCAGCTTTCTTGGAGGGAAGAATAATGACGTCATTTGGGCAGCTAATGTAGCATTACGGCCCCCTGGTGGTAATTGCTCTGCTTTCTGCATCTTCTTTTTGTAGGCTCGGGGGCACTATTTTACGTTTGCAGTGGGAATATGACCACGTTTCATTTGAGCTATCTTGGGGCACGACCTGCAGACGGTGATAATGTACTGTCTGCTGCAGCACTGATTAAGGTAATTTTTAAATTATTTTTATACAAGGACTCGGCTCGTGGAAGAGGTAGGACAAGGAACAGATCAGGTAACAACATAACAAAGGGAACAGCAGGAGATAGGGGAAACAGCAGGGCGGAGGGGCAAAGTAGACGTTAGACGGACAAACAAAGGATGCAGGTGAAGAACAGAGTTCGTTGAGAAAGCAAGGGGTGGACAAGATGGATACATAAGCAAAAATTTGGGAGGGGTGGAGGTGGTTTAACAGGTGTAGAAAAGATCATGGTACTGGATGGGGGATGATCTGAGTTGGTGATGAACAGCTGTCTTTAATACCGGGAGGGAAGAATTGGATAAAACAGAGGGTGTGGAAGGCAGTTCCACAGATAGGAAAAGGGGAATAAATGAATGAAGGTGAGCAGTGGTTTTGGATTTAGGCAGTTTCACTTGGTCGGGTAGCTGGTGGGCCGCATGCATCCTGCAGATAGCAAGGGGAGTTAAAGCACGGAGAAGGCAGAGGGTGCAACACCATCAATGAAGCGGAGGAAGACAGAGAGACCACCTACAGAGAGACCACCAACCTGTCGACGATGACGAAGTGATAGGCCCATAGACTCAGCTTCATCAGAAGAGATTCCAACGATACTGAAGGTCTTGGTTTCCACGGCTTCAAGCTGAGCAAGATATCAGGCAGTGGAGCCAGCCGAGAGGGGAGAGCAGTATTCCATCAAGCTGTGGATCAAAGCTTTGTAGGTGGATAGGAGCTCAGGTGTGCCAAGGAAGGACTTTGCACGATGGAGGATGCCCAGTCGGCGACTGGCTTTGGAAGCCAACTTTGAAATGCGGCTTGCCGAAGAGAGATCATGGATGTGAGTGAGACCCAAGAGTTTGAGTGACTGAACCTCTTTGAGAGGATTGTTGAGAAAGTAGATGGGAGGATTTACCATACAGTCCTTTCAGAGAGAGAGAGAGAGTGTGTGTGTGTGTGTGTGTGTGTGAGTGTGTGGGATGTCTCAGTATTGAAAGACATATTCCAAGTGTTTGACCAGTTTGTGATATTGTCAAAGTCTGAGGAGAGGGAAGAAGCTGCTGCCTGTTTGTCAGAGGATGAGGGATATCATGCCAGAGAGTGGAGTCATCAGTAAAGAGATAAAGAGGATTTTACAGAGAGTCAGATAGATCATTGATGAAGATTAGGGTCAGTGAGATAATTTAGGGTCATAGGGTCAAAGGTGTGAAAAAAGAGGAATGAAAGAGTGAAGGTGAGCAATGAGTCTTCATTTTGGCAGTTTCGCCAGAAGAGAATTGCTGGCAGACCTTGTGCATCCTGCAGGAATATTTGGGGAGGTGGGGGGGGGGGGGTGGGGACACAAAGCACAGACAGGGAAAGGGGTGCAAGGCCGCAGAGGAGTCAGTAGAAGATAGAAAGACCACCAACCTGCCTGTGGTGAGAGAGTGAAAGACCCTCAGAATAAGCTTTGTCATTGGAGATACCAATGGTTCCAAAAGGCTTTAGTGCTTAGGAGCTCAGTTGTGCGGACGGTGGATGCCGTGTCGGCAACTGCCTTTGGAGGCAGGCTTGAAAATGTGGTTTTCCCAGGAAAGATCATGGCAGATAGTGAGACCCAAAAGCTTGAGTGACAGAACTTCTTCAAGAGGATTGTTGAGAAAGTAGATGGGAGGGTTTTCCAGATGGTGTTTTTGGAGAGACATAGTAAGAGTGTGAGATTTGTCAGGATTGAAAGACATGTTCCAAGTGTTTGACCAGGTTGTGATTTTTTTCCAGGTCTGCAGAAAGTGAAGAGGCTGTTGCCTGCTGATTGAGGGATGAGAAATGGAACAGCAGAGGGTGGAGTCATCAGCAAAAAGATGAAGAGGATTTTTCACAGAGTCAGAGAGATCATTGATGAAGAATAGAAAAAGCACAGGGCCGAGATCATTGCCTTGAGGAACTCCAGCCTGAACAGGAAGAGGAGATGAGAGAATTCCATTGAGAGCCACACATTGAATACGACAGGAGAGGAAGTCTAAGAAATGGAATGAAAATTTCCATGGATACCATCGGAGGAGAGTTTGGTGAGCTGAGTGGGGTGCCAGACCGTGTCGAAGGCACGAGATTTGTCAAGGGAGACTGCTCTAGTTTCCTCTTTGGCATTGAGGACCTCCATCCATTTTTAAGAAACCAGAAGCAGCATGTCCAGGGTTCCGTTGGGAGCCACACATTGGCTACGTGAGTGGAGGAAGTCAGTAACCCAAGAGTGGAGTTGGCTTTGGATTCCATTGGTAGAGAATTTGGAGAGAAAGGTAGGATTCCAGTCTTTCGAAAGCTCGAGATATGTCAAGAGAGATGGCTCTGATTTTATGTCTGATGTGTCCAAGGTAGAATGACCAGGTGTGAATGGGAATTGATGATCTGAGATTAGACTGTTGGAGAAAAGGAATGACCTTGTGTCAACTGCGATGATGGATTCCATGACCTTTCTGATGATTAGAAGTAAAATAATTGGTCTTTTGATGAGGAGGTCCATTTTTTCACTTTTTTATGTGATGCTGTGAAGTTGGCTGATTTCCAAACAATGGAAGATGATCTAGGGTAAATGACAGTTAGAAAAGGGCAGAGAGAGGAAGTGCAAGAACGGCAAAGGAAGTTTTTCGGACACGAGTTGATGCCGTCTGGTAAGAAGAGCAGAGGAAGTTTTTTGGGCACATTTCTAAGACACAAGAGTTGATGCCATCCCATCCAGTTGCTGCGTCAGAGTAGAGGGTTGCCAGCATATTCACCACCTTCTCAGGTGCAAAATACACAGAATCCAGAAGCAATTGTGTATGACTGGGAAGGGTATGTACACAGAGAGAGAGGGGTTAGGGACACAAGATTTTAAAGCAAAAACAGAATTGAGGTATGAGGCCTTCTCACGAGCAGACTAGGCTCTGGTGCCATTTGAAGTAATGGAAGGTAGACAACTCTTGTATGATGCTGTTCTCTATTGCGTTCTCATCTTGTGTAATACTGCGCATTGTTATTTGCATATTCTGTATCTATTATCTTATTCTAATATCTACCATCGCTTTCTTTGTCTTGCAGATTGATTGTTCATCGTTGTTGCTAATAAACCTGCATTCAATTGATACATTCTTGTTTATGAACAATCAACTCATCTGAAGATGCCTGCTGCAGTCTGCCCCTTCCCGAGCTGTGTCTACGTTACTGACAGCACTGACAATGCCGTTGCTGCTATCCAGCTCTCCATCCACGCCATCTCCATCCACGCTCTCCATCCACGCCACTCACACTCTAGAGGCCAACTTACCAAGGCAGCACCAGGTTTTAGAGGAGGGAGACAAGTTTGAAAGCTCATTTTTGAGGTTGGACAGATGTTGTTTTCTGGTTCTCCAGAGAGTAGACACTGTAGTTGTTTGCTTTGTTGAATGATCTGAGATTGACTTCAGTAGGGTTTACCTTCCAGGAGGAGAATGCAAGTTGTTTTTAGGCAACTGCTTCGCACAGAATTCAGAGTACCAAGGGTGTACGTCTTATCAAGGGTAAGATGACTGAAGACAAGATTGGATGAATCTGTACATGAGAAAGAGCAGGTTTATGTGGAAGAATTCCCAGGCTGAATTAATATCAGGGGAGGTAGATATAGGAGACCAGTCCTGAAGTGTCATGGCTGCTTGCAGTCCCTGCCTGTTTGCTTGAGTGACATTCACGAGCACATGATCGGATGAGCGAATTGCAGCAGAGGACTAGCAAGGCACATGGAGGGAAAGTTGGCCATCACCAAGTCCAAAAGGGAGGATTTGGCATTGAGAGAAATCTGGGTGGGAAATCCATCACGGATTGGGTCAGTCCCAAGGAGTCACAGAAGTCCTCTGCAGAAGTACCATAGCTGGTGGGGGAAGTACCAACACTCCGTCACCAATTTGGAGGTTCAACCTGAGGAATTCACAGCAAGACAATTTTGAGGTGTGTTAACGGTGTGAGTCTTAGTCCAATACGGTGTTATCCTCACCTGCTCTAAATACATTTTCAGAAGGAGTCAAAGCATTTAATGTTGCGTTACCATTTCATTATAATGTAGGTCTCATCTGATCTCCCATCAGTGACTCAATAATTGAGGCTCAATAATTATGGATCCTCACGGGGCCATCACATTGGTTGTGGACCAGGAATTGTCCAAATGATGCATTATGGTCAAACCCGTGCTCAACCCAGGGAGCGGATTTGCCATTTGAATTTGGTACTCGTGCATAGGCCGACTCCTGATCAATCATACTGTAGTATTTTAAAGAAGTGCGTTGCGGATAGAACAGCTGGCTTGAAATCCTTTCCACTTTCCTTTCAGCAGGCACGTTTGAAATCCTTTCCACTTTCCTTTCAGCAGGCACGTAACAGGCCAGGAGGAATCAGGTCCAAAGGAGTGCAAATGGATGTCGGGAATATCGAGTGAAATTTCTGCTGAGCGAGACGGCTACAAGTACAGGTAATACCATTTCTACCTCTTCAAAAGGTCAAATCATCCCCACTTTGTGGGGTCGGCCAAGAACGTTTTTATCCCAAGTTTTACACTGACTCGTTCATCTTTGGGTCGTTCCTCACCTCCAACCTCCATGCTGACGTAGAATGGGGCCGTCAAAGGCCCAATCCAAGCTCAAACCTCAACTTGGAACTGTATAAATTGCAACAGCACGGATCAGTCCGATCATGGCGATTCTCCATGCAAGTTACAAAACGACAAGCGTCTCCTGCCGTGCAAATTCATTGCCTTTGGTATTATTATGGCACAGTTCGAGAGCTTAGATTTGCGATTGGGGAACAAAGATCGAAAGTTGGGTTCACTAAACCTGACCGTCAGTGTGGCATCGACACCAGCAGCGAGCTCCACTGCTCCCCATACTAGGCAGCTGCACCATTTGTGGTAATCATTGTGATGGGACTCCACCTGTAATGTTGCTGTACACGATTAGGCCTTGAGCTTTACTTGTATTCCTAGATTGGCGTTAAGTCATGGCAGATCATAATGGTGCTATACCGTGCTGATGATCCCCAACGAGTGTGAAACGATGTTCGCAGATGAAAGCCTGCCACTGTCTGTCGCAATGAACCTGCCGTGTGGCCGTACCTGTGAATACTGCAGGTGCCCCAGTAGGGGTTGCAGCAAGCTCACTGTTGGGCATGGTGACCTGACAGTTACGCTTACGTCAAATTAACGCAACTTTCGATACGTGTGTATATATTTCTATACGTATGTACTCAATACTGTTGAGTTTCCTGTTGCGGGCAACGTATGATGTGCTTCCATCACCAGTAGACTTGAGATTGTGGGGGTTGTTGCAGGAGGAGAGATGTTTTTTGTGTGGAGGTTTGGGAACGGTGCAGCATGAGTACATGCTCAGTAGCATTGGCAGCAGGAAAATACAAGTGGCGGCATGATCAGGTGCTGGCGGTGGTCGTGCAGATAGAGGAGAGAGACCGATGGGGGAGAGGTGTTGTTTGTCAACGTGGGCCAAGTAGTAAGAGGTGGAAAGCAAGAGGGCTGTCGATGCTTGTGATTGGCAGGTGGTGGCAGACCTAAAGCCACAATTGGTATTCCCAAAGGAGATCTGTGTGACAAGGTTGTGGCCTCACATTGTCATTTGGTCAGGTGCAACAAGACAGGTCATCTTAGGGGAATTGTCTGTACCTTGGGAAGAGAACATGGAGGAGGTGCACGAGAGGAAGAGAGGAAAGTACAGTGAGCTGGAGGCAGAGTGTCGAGTGAAGGGTTGGCGAGTTTCTTGTCAGCCAGTTGAGGTGGGGTGTAGAGGGTATATTGGCAATTCCTTTTCTGCATTTCTTGCTCAGCTTGGAGTGTGTGGGGCAGAAAGAAGGACGATGTGTGAAAGAGTGGTCCAGGTTGCCTTGAAAGGCTCACTTTGGATATGGAGGAAGTTTATGGAGGGACGTCGAACGGTGTAGGTTGAGGTTGTTGGTGGTGGTTCATTTCAGCCTAAAGGGGTAGTGACTGAGCGCAGAAGAGAAATGGAGATTTGTGTGTGTGTGTGTGTGTGTGTGTGTGTGTGTGTGTGTGTGTGTGTGTGTGTGTGTGTGTGTGTGTGTGTGTCGCAGGAGTGGGTGTGGTTTTGTATGGATGTGTTTTTGTTTGAGTGGTGCATGTTGTAAAGTGGGTGAGGGGCTGTGGATTCTGGGAGTGGAGGCAGTTTTGTTGTTGTAGTCTGTGTTCTCACTGGTTGTGGGTGGGGGTACGTACGCATCCAGTTGTAGTGGCTGCATGTGGAGACGTATGTGCCCCTGCTGGCCCACATTAGCTGACCGTATCGAGGTTGGAGGGCCGAAACGGGATGATGCTGAGGACCTCGACTGAGGACCCAGTCATTGAGGCACACTTGTGACCAGGTGTGTTTTGAAATCATATATACACGTGTGTGTGTGTGTGGGGGGGGGGGGGGGGCTTATACACATTAGACACACGTCAAGACCCCCTATGTACAAGAAAAATTATGTTCCGTCACCACAGCCATTGCTGCACGATTCGTGACCAACGAGCATCATCTGCCACACGAGCGCAGTCTCTTGCCTTACTATAGCACCGTTAAGAGGACACTGTTTTGTGGTTGGGAATAAAGATGATTATAATAATCAGTTCTCCAACCTGCAACAAAACCATGACGTCAACTTCACGTTGTGGCATACTGTAACCCCTGGGGTGTATCGAGCGGTGTCTACCAAGCTTTGTGTTGTGTTGGGTCACAGTATAGTACAATGTGATGATGGCATCATGGTGTTGCTGAAGGTTGGAGAACTGATTATAATCAGATATGAGGTATTCAAATTCAACTCATATTTTGTGTGCGCCACCAAATGGATGAACTGCACAATGTATCCCCCTACAGATGCAGATCTACAGTGACAAATAAGCCTTTCAAAGCCTTCTGCCACCTAGCAGCACAGGTCAGAGCAAAGGAGTGATCTAGGTCAATACACGTAGTTTCTGCCAGCTTCATCAGCACACTCTGAGCACTCGACCATTTGCCAAAACCCACTCAAATGGCCTGACAAAGCAATTTGTTATTGTAATCACCCTGTATCTGCTGGTTAGATCATTATTTGTATCCCATCACGGCCATTACTACAGACATTTGGGCCAGCAAATGCCACCGAACATAATCTCTGAGTTCACAAACAGCCAAAGGCTTAATTATAAAGGCGGTTGAGAAATAAATATTCAAATTTAACTCTGACCTATGTGTCTATGACCGAAAGGATGAACGTCATATCATTCCGTGTATCCACCCACGATCAGGAGAATACAGCGATAAATAAGGGGTTTGAAACCTCATGATTATTGGGACAGACATTTGTGGGACATCCATGATGAAGGAACTCGATCTCACCACATTTCATGATTCACACTAATGATTCATGCACAGAAGATGCAAATAGATAAAGGGCATGATGCAACATAGATTTGTCTCACCACAACAGCCAATGGGTGATATCTGGGACACACACATTTTTTTTTTTTTTTTTTTTTGTAAACAAGATCGAGGCTCGTGTAAGTGTCAACATTGATCACAAAAAGACAAACTGACACATAAAACACAAAACATATGATAAAGGGAGCGGGAGAACAAGATGGAGAGCAGGGACATTGGGAGATCTGTGGGAGGGAGAGGGCTTGGGGGGAGGAGGCATGGGAAGGGAGGGTGAGGGTGGGAGAGGTAAAAAAACAAAAAACCACATGGACACTGCTCGGACTTCCAGGAAAGAAGTCGGTATTTCAAAAAAGTGGATCTGGGGTGAATTAACGGGGGTAGAAAAGATCTATATGTATACATATGTACTATATGTATGTGTATGTGCAGCTTCGCTACTGGCCCAGATAGTTTCAGCAGTGACAGGATTGGGAGACAGATTAAACAATTTAACAGCCAGCAGGATACGGTATGAGACATGAAAAGGCTCATAGATTGAGCTTCATCGTGGGACATTTCAATGATCTTGAAGGCCTTGGTTTCCACAACATTAAGCTGAGAAAGATGTGAGGCAGGGGAGCCAGCCCGCAGGAGAGAGCAGCACTCCATCAAGCTGCGGATGAAGGCCTTGCATCGGGGAATAAGAGTTCAGGTGTGCCAAGGAAGGACTTTGCATGAAGGAGGATGCCGAGTCGGCTTTGGAGGCCAACTTTGAAATGCAGAATTCGTCTTTTAATATCGGGATAGATCCGCATGTTAAGTCCTCTACGCTTTGTAATATTTTATGAAGAATTGACGAATAATTAAAGGTTGCGATTCCAGTGTGAGTTAATGTATGCAGATGACTTCGTATTGAAGGCTGAATGTGGAAAAGAAGGAAAAGTGGTGTTTCAGAAATGGAAAAGTGAAATAGAGAAGAAAAGTTAACATGTCAACATTTATAAAATGAAGGTTATGGTTAGTGGAAAAGAAGTGGAAAGTAAAGAAAGCAGACTGGCCTCATCCAATTTGCGGAAAAGGAGTTGGAAGGAACTCAATTCAATGTGTTATAGATTGTGCCACAAGAGTATTATTACAGAAAGTTTGGTACAGCTTGGATTTTCATATGTGAAAGATGTGAGGATCAATCAAAAAAAAAAAAGAAGAACAAAAAAAAATTGCTCCTGAGCTCGGAATATAATTTCGAAAAGGTCAGAAGTTTCTGTTACCTTGGGGAATGATAGAGGCAACAGGAGGAGCAGAATTAGCCGTTAGATCAAGAATAAAGTCAGCCTGAAATACATGGAGGCAACTGGGGTGGTACTGTATCACGAAGCACAGAAACATTTCATTATCTGTAAAAGTTCGAGTTTATAAAGCCTTTGTCAGACCGGTTTGATGTATGGAAGTGAAACGTGGACAATGTGGATCGAAGATGAAACGGTAATGGAATGAACTGAGATGAGAATGATATGATGGACGAAGAGATCGTCTCTGAAAGAAAGAATTCCGAGCTCGGAAAGTTAGGAAGAGAATTAAAAATCGATACTAATGAAGAAGAATTGAGGAAGAGAAGAATTGGTCGGTATGGTCAGTGCAATGAAGGTCAGAATGTGAAGCTGTAAAAATTAGAAATAAAGTTAATAATAATAATAATAATAATAATAATAATAATAATAATTCATGTATTTTGTATAGCGCTTTTCCAGAAGCCCAAAGGCGCTTTGACAGAGTGGAAAACATAATGCATAACAATACATGAAAACCACAATTGCAAAAAGACAAGAATCAATAGGGAAATATTTAAAGCAAAAGGAGGGAGAAGGAGAAGTGATAGTCAGGGGTTAAATGCTGTGGGTTGAATGTTGAATGCAGTGCTGAACAGGTGGGTCTTTAGTGATGTTTTGAATGTGGTGAGTGAGGAGGAGTCTCTGATGGTGTGAGGTAGTGAGTTCCAGAGGGTGGGAGCAGCGATGGAGAAGGAGATGTCCGAAGAGATCTCCGAGATGTCCGAGAAGAGATGTCCACGGAGATGTCCGAAAACGACGTGAATTGAAACTGTCAAGAAAGATATGGAATGTTGGGATTTGCGCAAAATTGACACAAGGAATAGATCCCTATGGAGGAATGCGGAAATTCGACGAACACACTGAAAAAGGGAAAATGGTCGTAAAACGGAAATACGGAATATTATATCACAAAGTTGGTTGTACAATGGACATGCATGTTTGCCTGTGATGGTGAAGATGTCGCTGCATCTACACAAATTACTTGTTAATTCACTGAATTTACATTTACTTTTCACTTGGAAAATCGAAGATTTTTCAATCGAAGATTTTCCAAGTACATTGGTTGGTCTTGTGTGCTATTCTGTCTGTTTGTTTTGTATGTCAATCGCCTACAGGTCACAATTTTAATCCAAGCTTCACGAAACTTCACCAAATGGTATAGTTGGTCATAAGGAAGAAGCCTATTGATTTTGAGGTCAAAGGTCAATCATCTTGAGGTCAACTTTCTAAAATTATGTTGTTGTCCTTTTTCATCCGATTGGCTTGAAAATTGCACAGCATTTGCAAATTGAGTCACTAAATTGGAAAACGAACTATTTTTGAGGTCAATAGGTCAAAGGTCAACTCAAGGGCAAACTTATAAAATCATCAATTTGCATCTGAAAAATAGTCAATTTTCATCCGATTAACCTGAAAATTAAAGAGCAATTGCATGGTACATCACGGAATTGGAAAACCAACCATTTTTGGGGTCGAAAGGTCAAAGGTCAAACTTCTATTAATCAATTTTCATCCGATTTCACTCAGTTTTGATTAAGATTGTCCATTTCATTCTCAATAAAAAGGACAATTTGATGTATCCAGGGCAACGTTTTTTGGACGGGTGTGAATTTTGTAAGTATCGTGCTCTGCATGATGTGTTTCTTGTTAATGGTTCATCTTTTTTTCAAATAAGGATATACCGGTGGTGTGAAAATGTTTTATAAGATTCGGGAAATTATCAGTCTTGGGAATTGGATGTTATTTTCAATTCAACCACAGATTTAAATTAGTGTGTATAAGTATGGAACACCTCTCTTCGGAGTTTTATTTCATACATCTCGTAGAAGCCTACGATTTATGAAGATTGCTGTTCATGATGGTTTCAAGCCTGGTGTCGGCTTACCGGTTAAAATTCTTTGGGTCTTGAAGTGCTTTAAGATGCTTTAAGATCTTGGGTTTTTAGGTGCTTTAAGATCTTAGGGTCTTGGGTTTGAGCCCCTGACAGCCATTGAATTAACACCAGGTGGGTTGACTCAGCCTGTCATCCTTCCCAGGTCGGCAAAATGAGTACCAGCTGACTGGTAATGGGGGCATTGCATCAGCTACACGTTAAATAGTCTGATTTGATGGAGTACGCGTTGCACCTTTTCTTAATTTGGCGTACCAGCGATCCCTCAAAGAAGAGCCGTTTATGTTTATGTTTAATGTTTAAAACAGTCACGTCATCCTTCCATTGTCACAGAAACGTTCGCCTGAACAATTCCTGTGCAGATCTGGAGACATTACCGTATTTATGAAAAGTGTTGAATTGTTAATGCAGAGCCTGTCAAGGCAGCGACTCTGCGGAGTCGTTTTGAAATGAACTCTTGTTTTGAGGTCCACTCGTCAACACACTATACATCAAGTCAAGATCCCGCGTTGGGCTATATTCTCATTCTGATCGCACCACCGACCGGCACAATTTGAATTCCATCCATCAAACCCTCCCTGCCTTAATCCGTTCATCTTGCGACAATAAAAATGAAAGATATGAGCTTCTGTGCCATAAAACAGCAAGTCTAATAATTGGTGTGCCTCTGCTGTCAGACGAGGAAATATGCCTACCCTACGAACCCTCACTGTGTTAACAGCAGAGCGGCTTGCAGATAAACGGGATGATGTGTCTTCGGTTATGCGGAGATTAAATGCCCCTGTGCAAAGAACAGAACGTGGAAAAGAGTTGAAACTGCATCTACGAGTCGTTGTGTTTTTCATGTTCATGCTAAACGACTTGCTGAAAGAAAGTCATACATTGGCAAAGCAACTTTTATTAAAAAGAAAAATTGAAGACAAGTACAGATACATTCAAAGAACACCTCCCCATGCCAAATAAATAAATAACATATTCTCCAGCGTGCAGCACATAGAGACGGTATTGGAAGGGAGAGGTGTACAATAAACGATTGATTAATTGCGCAAGTAAAACAAATAAACAATAATCGTAAAGTAATTAATTTCTCCATCAATTGGCTAATAGCATACCTAAACAACCAGTGTTTCATCCGAAGCTGTAACTTTTTGAAAATTAATTAAATAATTGATTAATCGGGGGGGGGGGGGGGGGAGGAGGAGAGGGGAATAATTAATTGATTTACATAAATAATTAATCGATTAATCAATAAATCAAAAATATGCTTTGTAGCCACATCACTTGGTCACTGTTGTGTCTGAATATATCAGCTTCCTAGCTCAAAAGGTGCCTGAGATATTGCCCAAATGAGAAATAAAATAAATAACTAATTAATAATGAAAATAAATAAATAGTAATCGTAAAATATTTAAATTATTAATCGAATTGGCTAATAAAGTACCTAAACCACCACTGTTTCATTCGAATCGGTAACTTAAAAAAAAAAAATTAATGAAGTCATTAATCGAATAAATAAATAATTAATCGATTAATTGATTAATCAATAAATCAAAAATACCATTTACAACCAAATCACTTGGTCATTGTCATGTGCAAATATCAGCTTCCGAACTCAAAAGGTGCCTGAGATATTGCCCAGATGAGAAAGGAAATAAATAAATAATTAATTAATCGATAATAATTAATTGATTAATTAAAAAACAAAAAATACAGTTTTTGCCAAAGTACTTGCTCACTATTGTGCCAACATTTCAGCTTCCTAGCTCAAAGCATAGCTGAGATATCGCCCGGACAAACAAGAAAGAAAACAAGAAAACAAACAAACAACCAGAGTGACAACTGAGTACCCCCCTTTCAGCAAACGTCATCACCGGGCCCCCTTCGGTGCCCGGCAATGACTTCATGCAGCGCCTGGAGATGGAATAGGAAAGGAGCGGTGTACAAAAACTTAAATAATGGAGAAGATATTTCAACCTCAATTGTTTTACAAAGCTTATTTTGGAAAGTATTTTTTGCTTAATGCGATTCAACTTTTCCTTCCATATTGCTGTGGGATGAAAGAAGAAACAAAAGATGCACAAACTACAACCTTGTAATTTTAAGAACGAAAGCAGTGGATCAATACTTGCCCCAGTTTTTGTATAACTAATGGAGAGATGGCCCCGAGATGGTGTGGTATATGTTATATGTATCGCAACCATGACGAGTGCTACAAATGAAGTGGCAGTTCAAGAATATCTCCAATATATGTTGGAATTGTTTTTTTCTTTTCATTCCTCCAAAATCTCGGCTACTGGAAGATAGGTGAGAGAAGGTAAAATGGGATCACAGTTGGATACAAACGAGCAAGGAAATGAACAGTTGGGAAAAGAGCAGAGGGAAGTGAAGAGGGAATATAGTTACCTGGAAGTCAGATGATTGGGTTAACGTTAACGGTATATAAAAGATTGCAGGTTGGGAGGGAGAGTCACATGAAATGGTGGTGCACCGCATGCTTGAAGTCCTAGAGGGAAGAAATGCGATTAAACAGCCTCCTGAAGGCGGTTCCATAAATGCAAAGAAATAGGAACAAAAAAGTGGAGGTCTGCAGTCGCCCTGGAATGATTTTGAGAGCTCAACTAGGAGGTGGGTCGCGAAAGGATGCACGCGTCGTGAAGTTGCTTTGGAGGGTCGGAAAGCTCAGTGAGCAGAGAGAGAGAGACTTTTGTGTCCTTTTATTATAAAAGTATAAACCCAAAGTATTCCAACTCCACTTCACATACAAATCACAACCTCATTTCCAATGCATTTGCACAAAACACCCCCCATGCCCCATAACTCTTCAAACACAAGAAGGTTCCCCATGTTTACATGATAAGCATGTTCGAGCTTTATACGTGCTGACACCATCCCGATGAAACAAAAAAGTGCATTTTCATTTTTTCCACTACCTAATCTGGCTTTTCTGGTTTTATAAATGGCAAGCTTAGCAATTCCAAGCAAAAAATTCAAAAGAAAAATCACAGAGTTTTTCCTAGTATTACATGCAAGTCCATAAACAAAGATTGTAACAGAAAAAACAATTTTGAATTTACAAAAGATTCGGCTCAGATACAGAAACAGAGATGACAATCTCTTGCACTCAATAAACGCATGATACAAATGTTCAACATTAGCACAAAAAGGACATAAATTAGACACAGCAGGGTTAAACTTCTGAACTAACACCTGTGTGGCCAGGGCGTGATGGACCAGTCTCCAATTTAGGTCTCCTGTACGTCCAACAGTAGGACTCCTGTACATTTCATCCCAATTTGGAGTGAGAAATGCTCCTGCAGGTAAAGACTCTTTCCACTTGTTCCTTAAGGGTGCTGCACAGCCCGGTAAGCACACCTCTAGACAAATTCTATACATTGCCCTTTTTCCCATGATGTGGAACACACTGGATTCTTCGCTGTGAGAGGAAAACACACCATGTTGTTCCTGGGCAGTGACTGAGAGTTCAGGGAAGGTTAAACGAAAGTCTACTTCTTCATTTACCCCATTCCACCCAATGTTTAAATCTAAAAAAGTCTGGGATACAATCTTTATGACCCTGCTCACTATTCTAATTGAACGCAAGCCAATTTTTCCAGAAACAGTGCTGGCAGACAACCATCGCTTTAAGGATAGCTCCATAAGATCTCGCACTTTATTAATCCCATTGTTCGTAAAATGTTCCATAAAAGCTCGGCTGGTAGATACTTCAGCGAATAGTGAGTTTTGGAACAATGGCTCATGCACAAACCTCCTGGGATCATAAGAGATCTCCAACCGCTGCACTCCTAGAGCTTGCCAGGCGTTCAGGAGAGACCGATGAAATGCAGGGAGCCGAGCTCTGTCGACCTGTTTCAAGTCCATAAGGAAAAGTTCCCGGTCATAGTCCATTCCACCTACTTGCCTGAGCAACGTATTCGTGAGAGGACGCCAGGGCACAACCTCGCTATACAGCAGACGTTTAATTGTCATTAGCCGAAAAGCCATTATTCGACTAGGGATGTGCACCAGGTTTTGACCACCTGAATTACGTGGTCTACACAGCACATCTGGCTTAAGCCAGTGGTGGCCTCCCCAGAAGAAGTCAACTAGACCCCTCTGAATGTTTGTGATCAGAGCTTGAGGAGGCTGGAGTGCTATGATCTTATGCCATACGATTGGAAGCACCAGGTTGTTTATTATCGTTACCCGTGCCTTAAGTGACAAGATATGGAGCATCCCTTTCCACTTTGATAGTTTCTGCTTAATGTTATCTAAGAAACCATCCCAGTTTTTCTTCATATAGCTTGCAGTTCCCAAATGGATGCCTAAGTATTTAAACCCATCCGTTTTCCATAACATTCCTCCTGGAAGAGTTGGGGGAACCATATGTGAAGCCTGTGACCCCGATAGGGTATCTGGGTACAGAGAAAGAGCTACACTTTTGTTCCAATTTACTCTTGCTGATGAAGCAAGTTCAAATTTGGCAAAACACCGGGATAGCTCAAAAACATCTTCCTGGTTTTTAACCACAACACACAGGTCATCTGCATATGCTGATGTAACAATTTTGGAATTGTTTGACAAGGACAAACCAGATAAAGTGGTACGAAGGAGAGCCAGTAAGGGTTCGATGGACAGTGTGTACAACATGCCTGACAGTGGACAGCCCTGACGGATGCCACGCTGAAAGGGGAAAGGACGACACAGACTATTATTTACTTTTAGCAGGCATGATACATTGTTGTATAAAAGTTTTATGCAAGAAATGAATTTTTCTCCAAATCCTGCTTTCGTAAGAACTGCAAACAGAAAAGAGTGATCCACACTGTCAAAAGCTTTCTCCTGGTCAAGGAGTAATAACCCAAAAGCATGCGACGCAGTTTGACCGATAGTAATCAAGTCTCGAACCAAGAAAATACTGTCATACATGGATCGTTCAGGTATGCAATACGTTTGGTCATTCCCAACTTGCGGGGAAAAATGGCCTCTAAAGGTGGTTATTCCCAACTAAGAACGAGATGACCTTTTTAAGACGCATTGCAAGCATTTTTGACACAATCTTGTAATCAGTATTTAACAATGACACAGGCCGCCAGTTTGTAATCTGCTGCAAATCCCCTTTCTTGGGAAGAAGACATAAGACAGCTCTTCTGCAGCTCAAGGGCAATTCCCCCTGATTTAGGCTCTCGTGAAAAATCTCAATTAAAGCAGGACCCAGAACATTCCAAAAAACTTTGTAAAATTCAGCAGGAAGTCCGTCAATTCCGGGGGCCTTGCCGTCTTCGAGTTGTTTCACTGCTGTTGTGAGCTCCTCCAGAGAAATGTCACATTCCAGTTGGAGTTGCTGCTCTTCAGAAAGAGATGGGAGAAGTTCAATTATCTCATTTGCCATCGTTTTATCCACCGTTCTTGGAGTAAACAAGTTTGAGTAAAACTCTTGCAGTGAATGTTTAATGTCACTTTGGCGAGTCAGAACACCGTCGGGAGAGCGTAGACTCTGAATCTGCCGAGAAGTGTTGGCAGCCTTCTGCATTTTGAAGAAATCTTTGTTTGGAGTCTTGAGGTGTATTATGCTCATCCGCAGGTGAATCATTGCTCCCGCCGCACGCTCTTTGACCAGTTCGGCCAGCAGGGTCTTTTTTTCTATCAGCTGCTGATATTGGTCACTTCCCAAAGATGTTCCAGCTTCTTGTTCATATTGAAGGCATCTGCTTTTAGAGCACTTATCAACCCAGACGTATTACTAGTGGCATACGAGCAATATTGTTGGCAGAAAATCCGAATTTGTGACTTGGTACAGTCCCACCACTGTCGCATATTGACATAGGAACACTTTTTCTTTTCTAATCCTTCCCATACCAGTCTGAAGGCATTTTTAAAATGTTCATCTTGTAACAATTTCACATTGAAATTCCAGTGTGCACTCTTACAGCAATGACCAGGTAACATACAATCCATTGCAATCATATGGTGATCAGAAAAGCCAGATGGAGTTATACATGTTCTCTTAACCAGATTCACCATTCCTTGGTTCACGTACAATCTGTCCAGTCGACCCATGGTTAACTGGTTTTTTGCACAGCACACCCATGTATATTGACGGGTGTTTGGATTTTGTAATCGCCATACATCTCTAAGTTTGTATTTTTTCACAAGTTGTGCAAAGGACTTTGCATTGGGTGGATGTGGCTCAGGAGTGTTCCTGTCCAGTCGAGGGTTGAGTGTGCAATTATAGTCTCCCCCCATACAAATTAAACAAGTCAAATCAACAGTGCTTAAACAATCCGCTAATTTTGGAAGAAATAGAGCCCTTTCAGCGCTGTCACTGGGGCAATACACATTAATAATGCTAACCTTTTGATTGCTGCTAATAAAATCCACCACCATCAAGAAACCCTTACAAATCTCTCTATAGTGAATCTCGGATGGTTGAAGGCGAGGATGCAAGATTATTGCCACCCCCACTTTAGCTTCTTCAACCGCACTGGAGAAAACATGGCACCCTTTAAACATTCTGCACCACTCGTCTTCACAAGATTCGTTAATGTGTGTCTCTTGTAACATGAAAATATCAATCTTTTCTTTCTCAAATAGTTGTAACACCTCCAGACGCCGCATACAGCTGCGGCCTCCGTTTATGTTGAGAGACGTTACCTTCATTTATTCTTTATTAATTTTCCTCCTCTTGGAGTTCTTTTCCTGCCTTAGTGGCACACTTTCTCAACCGCTGAAATTGAGGTTCTGATATCCCAACTTGCTGGGGTTCACGAATCATGTTTCTAGTCATTTTTAGAAAAGCATGTAGGTTTGGGAAATAATCCTGAATTCTGACATTCCTTTTCCTGAAGGATTCATCGAGGAATTTTTTAACTTCATCTTCTGTAACTACAGTGTCCCCATCCCCATCCTCTTGGGCACAAAACCCACTACCTGACGAGGTAGAGTAGGGTTCATCAAAATCAAACGCATCATCTTTGTCATTCTCTTCCTGATGCAAACTTATTTCTGAGGCACAAATCTCCCCAGGATCAGAAACATGGATATCGTTTTCATTCATGTTTAGCTGCTCATCGTCATATGCAGCTTCCTTCTTATCATCCCTTTTATTTTGTTCGAAACGTGTAGGCTTACAGGTTTCCTCTGAGGGGCTGTCCAACTTATCTGTTTTATCATTACACCTGGCCATCCCTGCGCCCACCTCTGTGACCATTACATTAACTAGGGCATTGCCCGTACTATATCTATATCTAAAATTATATCCCCCCCCTCTATTTACATGAAATGGTTTGGTCCAAAGCGAACGGCTTGCGAGTACGGTGACAATCCCCCCCCCCTCTATTTACATGCAATGGTTTGGTCCAAAGCGAACGGCTTCCGGAGTTTGGTAAAGAAATCGCCATCGCGTGCACAAACGCGCAGGAAAGCGAATGAATCGCAAATTCGGTTTTATTAGTTTTAAAACATAGTTTAACGCCAACATAGTTTGCAAACGTGAAATAAATGAATACGCTCTCAAATGTGCCATCCGAGGCAGAGTGTGTCCTCCACGTTCGGCACACGCGATCGTTCGCTGCTCTGATTGGTTGAATCGTTTTTTGGACATAGCTCGGTAAGTAATTGTCCGATTAATATGAAACCTTGAAAAGGCACATCCTCGGGTCCCCAGCAATATACCTGGCAAGTTAAAAGTATATCGGACCCGTGGTTGTCGAGAAACAGCGGTCACAGACAAACAAACAGACGTACAAACGTACAGAGATTACTGGAATTATAGATAGATGTCATGTAAGACATCAGGGTTATCAATATCAACACTTGTGTCCTCCTGAGATGCGCGAGGATTCTCGATGTCTATATCACACTCAGAACCCTCAAACAGTTCGGCAAGTGGTGCAAACGAATTGCTTAGATTTAAACCCGGTACCGGTTCAGTTTGCAATCCCACACAGGTATTCTCTACACAAGCTCCATCTTGCAAGCTCGGCGACACGTTTGACACAACAAGTACCTTACTTTGCACTGTGCTTGCATCCTTCACGACGGGACATGAACGTTTATGTCCTTTTTTACGAACCACTGTTACGAACCCTTCCATATTGTCATCCGTACAGTCCTGTACAGTAGGAGAGGGATCAACCACGTTTGTCACACCAGCAGGTAGGGAGGAGTGGTCTACTGTTTCCTGTTCACCCATTGGTTGTGGGGAGGGGTCTACCAATTCCACGTATCTCAGTAGGTGAGGGGGAGGAGTCAACTGTTTCCCGATCACCATTAGGTCGTGGGGAGGAGTCTACCATATCATCCGCCCCATTAGGTGGGGAGGGAGGAGAATCTGCAATCACCTGGTCTCGATTTTCTAATGGTCTCACCAAACCGGGACAGGAACTCTTTACGTGTCCGTAAGCTCCACACCCATAGCACGTCATGACGTCCGTGGAGGCATACATTCTATAAGTATGGCCATTAATCTTTGCATGCAAAACTACATTGAGCTTTTGCACATTTTCGGGCAATATCATGTAAACGACCCTTTTAAAAGTCATCACGTGTCGAAATTCACCCCTTGCCGAGTGTATCGGCACCATTGTCACTTTTGATACGATCGTACCGAACTTGCTCAATTGAGCACACAAGTCCTCACCTTTAACAAAGGGAGGGGCATTAGACACATTGACCCTCACCGCAGGTGTATCTAATGGGGAAACCACTAGAAACATGTCGGGTTCTATGAGAAGGCCTTGCTCCACAACGGAGTTCACCATGTGCACCTCCGATACAAACACAACAACTTTCTTGTTCATTCGAGAGGCTGCACGGATATTATGTGAGCCGACGCTTTTTCCAATTGCTAGAAGCACTTGCTCCATCTTTACCTCACTCGGAGGGTCGCACACCAGCCCATGCTTGCGAGTGAGCGACTCGTACATGCTATTCCTCAAACAATCGTTTGCCATAGCGAACGTAAATTTAATAAACTAGGGCATGCCCGTACTATATATATATCTAACATTATATCCCCCCCCTCTATTTACATCAAATGGTTTGGTCCATGAAATGTTTTGGTTCATTCGCAACGCCAAAGCGAACGGCGAACGCTTTACATGAAATGGTTTGGTCCATGAAATGTTTTGGTCCATTCGCAACGCCAAAGCGAACGGCGAACGGCTTGCGAGTACAGTGACAACCCCCCCCCCCCCCCCCCCTCTATTTACATGAAATGGTTTTAATTAGTTTTAAAACATAGTTTAACGCCAACATATGGCATGCCCGTACCCGTACTATCCGTAATGGCGCACGCTCTCACAGGAGCTCCGGAAGGTCGCATATCGCAGGAAAGCGAAAGAATCGCAAATTAGTTTTAATTAGTTTTAAAACATCGTTTAACGCCAACATAGCGCCAACATAGTTTGCCGACGGGAAATAAATGAATACGCTCTCAAATGTGCCATCCGAGGCAGAGTGTGTTCGCCACGTTCGGCACACGCGATAGCTCGCTGCTCTCTGATTGGTTGAATCGTTTTTTGGACATAGCTCGGTAAGTAATTGTCCGATTAATATGAAACCTTGAAAAGGCACATCCTCGGGTCCCCAGCAATATACCTGGCAAGTTTCAAGTATATCGGACCGGTAGTTGTCGAGAAACAGCGGTCACAGACAAACAAACAAACAAACAAACATACACACAGAGATTACTGGAATTATAGATAGATAAAGGGTGAGAAATCAAAAAAAAAGATACCAACCACAAGCAACACCGGCAAGTGGAGGTAAAACCAAAAACTAATGGACTAGGTCCGTCCAAGAACCGTTTAGAGCAGCGAAACACCGCTGCCTGGACTAGGAAAAACACGGCAAAATGGAGGCCAGGCCTCAAACCCGGAGGTTCGAAAAGAGGCAACCGAACGCCACCTACCGTGTGCGCTCTCTCCCTCTCTCTTGTCTCAACAATGAAAGGACACACAGGGGAAACTTTACAAGTATAAACAAGGACACAAGGGAGCGAAATGGGGGATAGGAAAACCAACCAACACGACAGAGAACTCACAGCTCAACATGCACAGCCACCATGCTGCCACACCCACGCATGACTCACCAACGACCAGCAGGAGAGAGAGAGAGAGAGAGAGAGAGAGAGAGAGAGAAAGAAAGAAAGAAAGAAAGAGAGAGAGAGATTTAATAAAAAATAGAGGCCAGCAACCTGCCGACAATGTGACAACAACAAACTTCTTTTTTTTTTTTCTTTTTTTTTTTGTATACAAGGTCGAGGCTCGTGAAAGAGCGAACATTAATCACACAGAAAGACAAACCGACACATAAAACATATAACATAGGGAGCGGTAGACAAGATGGGGAGAGAGGGGGAAGGACACAAACACAACATTTGAGAGCAGGGACCGAGAGACATGGAGACATCGAGAGATCTGAGAGAGGGCGAGGGCTTGGGGGGGGGGGGCGTGGGAAGGGGGCGGTGGGAGAGGTATAAAACATATGGACACTGCCAGGACTTCCAGGAAAGAAGTTGGAATTTCAAACAAGGTGGATCTGGGGTGAATTAGCGGGGGTAGAAAAGATCAAGGTTTTGGATGGGGGAAGATAAGAGATGGTGGTGAACAGCTGTTTTAAAGACCTGGAGGGAGGAGTGGGATTGAAGGGAGTGAGGGAGTTTGTTCCAGAGGCGGGAGAAAAGAGGAATGAAAGAGTGAAGGTGAGCAGAGAGCCGAGATTTCGGCAGTTTAACCATCAGAGGGTTGCTGGCAGATCTTGTGCGAACTGTAGGAATATTTGGGGGACAGAGCACAGAGAGAGCTGGGGGTGCAAGGCCGGAGAGGAGTCGGTAGAAGACAGAAAGACCACCTACCTGCCTGCGGTGAGTGAGTGTGAGAACAAACTTAATGAGCAAAGTGAGAACAACAAACTTAATGCTTTGCTTCAATGCTAATGCTTTTTGTGGGAACTGCCAACAAATTTGAGTTTTTGAGATTCCACAGAATCCAGGAGACATAGACACTTCCATGATGAAATTGTTGTGTCGATTACTCAAGCGGTTGCGGAGAAAACAAATTTAAAAGTTTGAAAGTTTTAAATTTAAAAAAATTTTAAGGTGAAAAAGTGAGGGCGGCTGAAAAGAAAAAGTGAGGACCTCCTCGGCCAACGATCCACAACATGGTCAAGGATCGTTGTGGACGCCTGTTACTCATTCATAATTATCCTTAAGCTCCCTCACTCCCTTCAATCCCACTCCTCCCTCCAGGTCTTTAAAACAGCTGTTCACCACCATCTCTTACCTTCCCCCATCCAAAACCTTGATCTTTTCTTCCCCCATTAATTCACCCCAGATACACTTTTTTGAAATACCAACTTCCTTCTTGGAAGTCCTTGCAGTGTCCTTGTGTTTTATACTTCTCCCACCCTTCCCCCCCTCTTCCCACGCCGCCTCTCCCCAAGCCCTCCCCCTCCCACAGATCTCCCGATGTCCCTGTTCACAAACGTTGAACTTGTGTGCTTCCCTCTCTCTCCCCATCTTGTCTCCTGCCCCCATTATCATATGTTTTATGTGTCAGTTTGTCTTTTTGTGATTAATGTTAGCTCTTACACGAGCCTCGATCTTGAATACAATATTTTTATTAATCCTGGGTGGGTTCAGGTCATTTGTGTTTCCATACTGACCTTACTCAGGCTAAGGTTCTCCTGTCGAGTTGGGTCAAGCTGGGATAATAATGTCAAGATCATTGTGCGATCGCACTCAAATGCGGGATCGGACGTGACTCGACCGTCGCTTTTTCCATCTTGTTTTTCCATGTCTACAGTTTGTGCCGAGAGACTGACACAAGTACAAGCAGCAGTCCAATCTGTTATGGTTCCACTGAAAACACCAATTAAGAAAACATGAGGAAAATAAGTTACCGCATGCTGTGTGTTGTGTTGGTCAGAACGAAATAAAATCGAATCGGTCCCTTTCAAAACATACACACATGCAATTCCTAAAAGGGCCATTGAACATTCAGATCACTTCATTGCTCTTTTGTGGCACCAATTAGTGCCACTTCCTCATGATCTGGACAAGATGCATTGGCACAGCCATTCAAACGCGAGAGCAACATAGATTGAAAGACTTCTTCTGAGCAAAGTGAGATTGAAGGGTGAAGAGGATTGAAGTGTTTGCTGTAATTTTTTAATTTTACAACAATGTAAAGTAAAAAAATTCCTTTGACTTTATTCAGAGGCAAGAAAACGCAAGAGGAAGCTCATTTGTCTGAGTTTTAAAAGGGGATCATGCAGAAAAAGGTGTTCGAAGCTTGGAGAGAGAAGCATTGCAGGAAGTGGTGTGTGAATCACATCATTAATTTGTTTGAATAAGAAATCATCCTGCAAATCTCAAGGCTGAACTCTTCAACCAGTCTCCTTCCTCAAAGTCATGGCGGCACCTTGTCAAGTCCGTCCATCTCCACCTCATTGCCTGCCTCAAATGGCGTGTCTGCACGCTTTGCGTGAGATATGGCAGAATGTCTTAACCCTGCGTTTGCCTCCGAATCTCATGTTTGGTACATGACTTCATCATGATAAGTTACAGAACAAGTTCGCGTTTCAGGGTGTTTCGTCAATTTTTCACGTAATTATGCCCTTTTTGGACTTTGACAATATCATATCGGTATGACATATGCACAGTATTGCGAAGCAATTCTCGCTCTTGTTCAAACTGTCCTCCTTTGGCTGCCTCTCATCTCCCAGAAGTCATAAAATATCACTGCTGGTCCACAAAAAGGGTCCAAAAACGACCTGCGGAACCATTAAGCTTATTTCCAATTAATTATTTGCAGCCATGCAATATATCATTCCTGCTGTTGTCAAGTCTTACCTGTTTTCTTGCACCGACCTACGTGGTTGGGAGTTTGCAATACGAGCCGCTGCCCATTTGGCGAGCTGAGAGAGTTCTCCAACTCTTTCGTTGTGCAGAGGCACAGTCCTTTCTCGCAGGTACTTTTCCAGGTATTTTCAAATATTTTAGAGGTTTGTGAGGCATTGCAGCTGCCATTCTTCTCCCGGAAACATGGTACACTTTATTTCACCCCGGACACGCAAGTTTCCTGGGGTTTATGCGCATGTGCACCGAGTATTCCGGGGAGGATTGCTTCATTTTGGAAGTCGTGTATTGGGCCGTATGGGTGTCGGGGCAGGACGTGGGCAATATCGCATGTTACAATTGAAGCCATCATACCCAGGAGGAATCACATATGAGGCCCCAATATACAGGTTATAAACAAGTCATATAGAGTCCACAGGTATCATTATGGCTAGAAAAATTGGACAGGCAATGGGATACATAATTCATGCATGAAGACTCATTTACTCACTTTTATAACCTCATTTCTCTCAGTTTAGTTTACTTCAAATTTATCAGTATTGTCTGTTTAAGTAGCTAATCTTACATTGAACCAAATTGACTAAATACTCATAGTTTGTGGTTATAATTTTTCCTGAATTTTTTTTTTACGTCTTAAATAACTTGTATTATCCTACTCTTCAAGATCCAGGTGGATGTCAGATGCAAATGCTGTATGCCCAATTAAGGATTTTTTTTTTTTTGTGCATACAGAATCGAGGCTCGTGAAAGAGCTAACATTTATCACACAAACAAATCAAACAGACAAACAAACAATGTATATAAAAAGGGGAGCGGTAGACACGATAGGGAGAGAAGGGGAAGCACATAAACACAACATTTGAGAGCAGGGACATCGGGAATGTGTGGGAGAGAGAGGGCTTGGGGGGAGGAGGCGTGGGAAGGGGGGGGGGTGGGAGAAGTATAAAACACAAGGACACCAAGGACTTCCAGGACAGAAGTTGGTATTTCAAAAAAGTGTATCTGGGGTGAAATTAGCTGGGGTAGAAAAGATCAAGGTTTTGGATGGGGGAAGATAAGAGATGGTGGTGAACAGCTGTTTTAAAGACCTGGAGGGAGGAGTGGGGGAGTTTGTTCCAGAGGTGGGAGAAAGGGGGAATGAAAGAGTGAAGGTGAGCAGAGAGCCTAGATTTTGGCAGTTTAACCATAAGAGGGATGCTGGCAGATTTTGTGCGACCTGTAGGAAGATTTGGGGGACAGAGCACAGAGAGCTGTGGGAGCAAGGCCGGAGAGGAGTCGGTAGAAGACAAAAAGACCACCAACCTGCCTGCGGTGAATGAGTGAAAGGCCCTCGGAGATAGCTTCATCGCGGGAGATTCCAATGATTCTGAACGCTTTGGTTTCAACAGCGTGAAGACGAGCTAGGTGTGAGGCAAGAGCACCGGCCCAGAGGGGGGAACAGTATTCCATTGAGCTGCGGATGAAAGCCTTGTATGTGGTGAGGAGCTCAGGTGTGCCAAGGAAGGACTTCGCACGACGGAGGATGCCCACTAGTAAGGTGGAGCTTAAAAAATTTTTAAAAACTAAATTTTTATTTTTGAAAGTCGTACCCCCTTAATCTGTTCCATATAATATAGAAACACTGTATAAAAGGTTTGAGCACTAAATTATTATGTTTAGGGGTAGCTCAAGGGCCTCAAAGATTATGAAAATTATAAAAATTCAACGAATTACGAGTATATCAGACTATATCTTAATTTATTTTAAACAACACACTTGAACACAGTATTTATTTTTGAACACGTTAATAGTGAATTCTTTGTTCAGTTTCTGACAGAGTTCATAGTATCAGTCTGACAATGTCCAGCAAACCCCAAATTTATTATTTTCATGGCATCCCGGACAGTGTATGTTTTCTGCTATCAGGGTACATTCTGCGATGGTCCTCGACAACTTGCAGCAGGAATTGCAGCTGAGTTTCATCGCGGGTTATCAACCCACTGTACTCCTGAATAAGTGCCACTCCACGTTCAGCGTAGTCATTGACAACTTTTAGAGAGTTGACTGTTTCTGCAGCCTGCTTGTAGTCGTCTCTGTCATCCCACAAGTCCGGATCAACCGCGAGAAATCCATCTGGAAGTTCCATCATTCGCAGAAGTTTCATTGACCTTGCTGTGACGAAATCTTCCAAGTTCTTGTCCTTGAATGAATCAAGAGCAACAGTGATTCGCTTGGAATGATCCTGATCTTGGTCTTCTTCATTCTTCATGGCACTCACCATCAGTCTCTTGGTTGACGAACTGACCCGACTGTCGAAGAAAGCCTAGCTAACAAGTTCCTGTGACAAGTACCACACGTGATTGGAAAACTTGCGTGATGTTGACTTTGAGATGGCTGGATGGATTGATGAGTATTCAAGCAGTGACTTCAGCAGCAGCAGGTCACTGTAAGGAGCACCTGATGCTTGAGGTGCAGAGATCCAGGCTGTCAGGTAGACACGTACTGTGAATACGCACACATCACGTAATCCTCTCTTTTCTGCAGGAGTCAGTTTGAATTGAGCCTTGAACATCCAGATCTTGAGACAGTATATTACTTTGGACATCCAGCGGGCGTGGTGCATTGCTCCGGGTGACATGAATCGCACTCCTCTGGCAGGAGCAGCACCGAGAAAGACAATCACAAGTTCCAAGAATTCTTTATAATCATCTCTCGGCTGACTCTGTTCAAGATGCTTGTTGGCATAATCGATAGTGCCTTGCTTTATGTCTTCCACTAGACTTGCCACGTCATCAGCTGCAATCCCTGGTTCATACTTGGCCGTGTCTATGAATCCCCAGTATTCCTGGAAGCGTTTGAAGAGTGGAACCTCGGGAGAAGATTTGGCTCCCAATCCCATACACACTTGGAACACTGCACCAATTATCAATTCCATAATGTGATGCCTGCAAGCTAGTGACAAGAGCTCCTTCTCAAGCTTCTGCTCTAGGAGGACACAGGCACCAGCGATCCGACCAGTGTTTGAGCTGGTCGTGTCAAAACACATAGCTCGGATGCTGTCGGCTATGCCCCAGTCTTCAATGGCTCCAAAGACAGCAGCAGCCTGAGCCTCGCCTGTTCCAGATGGAAGCTTGGCAACTGTGAGTAGCTGAGAAACTCCTTTCCCTGAAACCAATACTGGCAGGCGATCAACCTTCTCTTTTCCAATTAGATCAAGGATCAGTTTGCCGTCCCAGTGAACAACAAGGGGAACGTTACCCTGAAACTCCGCCTTTATATTTGCAGATCTCTGGACTCGGTGTTGTACTCTTTGTCGGCGAATTGAGTCTCTGTTTAGAGCAAGTTCATCAATGTTCTATCCCAAGCTTTTGGCAGTTTCTGCTATAACAAAAACGGCTTTGCGGTCTGACACTTTTGTGCGATCTAGAGCGCCTGCGAGTTCTTCAGTAACGACAGTTTTTCGCCCCCTGTTTCTTTTTTGTGTCTGAAATGTGATGCCTCCAGCAGCTCCCTCACTTGCATTGTCCCCAGTTTCCATCTTTTCACTATCTTCTGCTGAGCTGTTTTCAGATTCAGAACCAGATGAAATCAGTTCAGCTGTAGAAGCTGCTAACTGTTTCATTTGCTCCATTCACTGTCGCCTGGCAAGCATTTCCTCCTCTCTTTTGGACGCCGTTTTCTCCTTCGCAGCAAGCTTTACAGCTACTCCAGCCAGCGACCCCCTTCTTCCCTTTTCTCGCTGGGCTAACAAGAAATCCTTGTCTTCTTGTAATACTGACGTATTGGTCAGAGCATCAGCATGAGCGACATCAAAAAGGTCTTCAAGCCTGGAAACAAAAGCCGACTCTCTCGCGAGTTGAGTTGGTGACGTTCGCGCTTTGTTCTTTTTCAGAAGACGCCATTCTTCAAATGTCTGCTCAAGCTTGGTTTGGCAGTTTTGATGAGCTCTCATCGGGATTCTAGCTTTCTTCCAAAAGTTAGCTATTTCCGTGATGGTAACATCCGACGATTGTCTTACGGTCTCCTTCAGATCGAGATGGTGATGTAGGAAGAATCCAAGAGCCATACGCAATGATGGCAACTTGCTGCCACTTAATTCAGTCACAGAGTCGCCAAGGAGATACAACTTGGTTTGAGATCTTGTTGCTTTTTCCACAGATGACATTTTCAATCAGATATGAATCTGAAAGAAGTAGAACATAGCATTAAGAAATTAAGAATCAAGAAAATTCAAACAGTTCTATTAATAACTGAGCAGTGAGAACAATGCCTCAAGCAATGACACAAACATACTGCTGCAACAGTGTTGCAGCTGTTGCTTAGTCAGCATAGTCAGTCCATTGAGTCCAAACAGTAAACAAGTCTGAACATGTCTGGAATATAAATTCATGGAAAATTTGCATTATCAATTTATCAGAAAAACAATGGGATTCGGATGATTGGTTGGATAATAGATATGAACCAGTTGAACCACAATGATTATGCTTCTATAATCTGTGATAATATTATACCATGTTTATACACCCATTGTGTCTGTGATTCTCTGCAAAGCCTGTGATAACTTCGTTTTTATTTTCAAATAGTGTTCTGTGATACACCTATGTACAGTGTTTACTTTTAGATACTATGGTGATAAGCGTTCCCAGGTCAGCGCTACATCTCATTTTAGCATTTATTGTCTAGCAGACTCTAGCTCAACGAACATTTTACTCTTTTATTATAACAGATATTGTGTATGTACAATGTACATATTACTACTGTAATTATTTATTTAATGGAGCACAGAGTTTTATAATTTAAAGGTTTTATCTGTGTTCCCAGTAATTAATTTTACCACAATGATTGCATGTTGTGTGTATGGTGATAGGAGAGAGTGTCAATTTACTTAGTAGTTAAAATTGGGTTCTTAATTTATCAACAGAATGAATCTATTTATCAGTAGTATGCGAAATAAAAGGGCGGCCGCAGCTTTGGGGTATCAGAAAATTTACCATCATTGAGCTACCCCTAAATATTGTTCAATTGTGCTCATATTGTGCCTGCATTGTCATTTCATATAGAGGAACAAATTGAGAGGGTAAGAAGATCATATTTCAAAAGTTCAAAAATAAGCTCCACCCTGATGCCCAGTCGGCGACTGGCTTTGGAGGCCAGCTTGGAAATGTGGTTTTCCTAAGAAAGATCATGGCAGATAGTGAGACCCAAAAGCTTGAGCGACAGAACTTCTTGGAAAGGATTTTTGAGAAAGTAGATGGGAGGGTTTTCCAGTCGGTCTTTTTGGAGAGACATAATAAGAGTGTGAGATTTGTCAGGATTGAAAGACATGTTCCACTTGTTTGACCAGTCTGTGATTTTGTCCAGGTCTGCAGAGAGTGAGGAGGCTGCAGACTGCAGATCTGAGGGATGAGGAATGGAGCGGCAGAGAGTGGAGTCATCAGCAAAGAGATAGAGAGGATTTTCCAGAGAGTCGGAGAGATCATTGATGAAGACCAGAAAAAGCACAGGGCCCAGAACACTACGTTGGGGAACTCCAGCCAGAACAGGAAGGGGAGATGAGAGAAATCCATTCAGGGCCACACGTTGACTACGACTAGAGAGGAAGTCCCCAAGCTATGCGTGGAGATTTCCATGGTTAACATAGGAGGAGAGTTTGGTGAGCAGAGCGGGGTGCCAGACCGTTTCAAAGGTACGAGATATGTCAAGTGAGACAGCTCTGATTTCCTGTTTGGCATTGAGGACCTCCATCCATTGTTGAGACAGCAGAAGCGACATGTCTAGAGTGGAATGACCTGGTCTGAAACCAAATTGATGATCAGAGATCAAGCAATTGGAGAAGAGGAAAGATTTCATATCTGAAGCAATGAAGGAATCCATGACTTTGCTGATAATTGGGAGCAGGCTGATTGGTCTGTAGTTGCAAGGATCTGTTTTTGCACCTTTTTGTGTAAAGCGGTAATGTTTGCTGATTTCCAAGATGCTGGCAGCTGACCTTGAGCAAAAGAGATGGTGAAAAGAACAGAGAGAGGGTGAGATAGAGCGGCAGAGCAGGCCTCAACAAATTTTCTGTGCACCTTTTGGAGTTCCCTACAAGGATGCTAAAGTTGAAGGGGAGCGATGGGGTGAGGTTTTCTTTAAAATTATCAAAACATGTTGTTTTTAGACCTCGTGCACCAACACATTCGTAGCACAGGTACCTTGCTCGTAAGGCTATAACAGTGGAGTTTATATGATACATTCACGTGAGAAAAATCACATAAAGTGAAAATGTTTTTCCTTTGTTAAATCAATGATCAATAACCCTCCAGTCAGGCACTTTTGCGTTTCAATATCCATCCGTTTTCTCCTGACCTGCTCAATACGATATTTCATAATGAATATCCAACGGACTGAAAAAATGAGCACCAATTATTGTTGCCACCAATATATGAAGCACACAAAGAATGGAGGCAAATGTAACCGCGTTCAGGTAATACATCCCTGATTTATTTCCGGCATATCTTCAGGTATCAACTTTGGAGAAAGCTTGGGGCAGATTCAACTCACGCAAGTCCTTGAGTCACGTGACATGGGGCAAAGCAACACGATGCATGTCCGCTTGACTCGCGGGCAATTTGTCCATGGACACTTGTGAGCTTGGAGCAGTTGCCGCTTTATTATATCATCCCCTGGAATTGAGTGTTCATTACAATCCGGGGCTGGAATTTGTTCCAAAAAGCAAGGGATGGCCTGGGGGCGGGGGAGGGAGGGGGGCAAGCCTTTGTCACTCAAGCAATTGCATTTGCATCTTGAAATTGCTTTCTCTATATGCATGACTGGCCAAGCAATTAGTTTCATTCATAGGAAAGGCTTCCGCACGCTAATTAATACCATCTTTTGTTGAAAGATGAACCCTGGTAATTTTGGCACGTGTATCTCATCTCGTTTCCACATTAATTAACCATTGTACTTTTATATTATTTTCGAACAAATAAATGGAAACTTTGATTGGTTATAAATATTACAAGCAATTTGTTTGTTATCATCATCTGAGCACTTATGCGTGGGGTATTCAAAAAGTTCTAAAAGATACTCACAATAGTCCAAAATGCGCGTGGATGTTTTTGTACACCGCTCCTTTCCTATGCCATCTCCAGGCATTGCAAATCGTCATTGCAGGGCACCAAAGGGGGCTCGGCAGTGACGCACGCTGAAAGAGAGTACTCAGTTTTCACTCTGGTTTCTTGTTTGTTTGTTTGTTGTACACCGCTCCTTTCCTATGCCATCTCCAGGCATTGCAAATCGTCATTGCCGGGCACCAAAGGGGGCTCGGCAGTGACGCACGCTGAAAGAGAGTACTCAGTTTTCACTCTGGTTGTTTGTTTTCTTGGTTGTCCGGGCGATATCTCAGCCATCCTTTGAGCTAGGAAGCTGAAATTTCGGCACAGTAGTGAGCAAGTCCTTTGTCAAATACGGTATTTTTTGTTTTTTGAATAATCAATTAATTGAGGAGTTATTTAATTATTAGCGTTTAATTAAGTACTTATTTAATTAATTAATTTCATTTCTCTTCTGACCATTATTAACTCAGGCACCTTTTGAGTTAGGAAGCTGATATTTGGACATGCCAATGACCAGGTGATTTGGCTGCAAAGGATATTTTTGATTTATTAATTAATCAATTAATCGATTAATTATTTAATTATTCGATTAATGACAAAAAAAATTTTTTTTTTAAACTTACAGATTCTGATGAAATAGTGGTAGTTTATGTGTTCTCTGACCAAATTGATTAATAATTTAATTTTTTTATGATTATTATTTATTTATTTTCATTATTAATCATTTATTTATTTTCTTTCTCATTTGGCCAATATCTCAGGCACCTTTTGAGCTGGGAAGCTAATATTTGGACATGAGTGACCAAGTGATGTGGCTATCAAGGATATTTTTGATTTATTGATTAATCATTTCATCTATTAATTATTTATTGATTAATCGATTAATTATTTATTGAGTAATCAATTAATTATTTAATTTTTTATAAATGACTTATTTAATTAAATTTCTAAAAGATACATCTTCGGATGAAGCACTAGTGGTTTAGTTATGCGATTAGCCAATTGATTATGAAAATATTTTGTGATAATCTTTTATTGATTTTAATTATACAATTAATCAATCAATTAGTGTACACGTCTCCCTCCCAATGCAGCCTCAATGAGCTGCACTGCGGTATTGCCGGGCGCCTGAGGCGCCCCGGCAATGCCGCGCTGCAGCATATTTAATTATTTGGCATGGGGCGGTGTACTTTGAATGTATTTGTACTTGTTGTACACCGCTCCTTTCCTATGCCATCTCCAGGCATTGCAAATCGTCATTGCCGGGCACCAAAGGGGGCTCGGCAGTGACGCACGCTGAAAGAGAGTACTCAGTTTTCACTCTGGTTGTTTGTTGTACACCGCTCCTTTCCTATGCCATCTCCAGGCATTGCAAATCGTCATTGCCGGGCACCAAAGGGGGCTCGGCAGTGACGCACGCTGAAAGAGAGTACTCAGTTTTCACTCTGGTTTCTTGTTTGTTTGTTTTCTTGGTTGTCCGGACGATATCTCAGCCATCCTTTGAGCTAGGAAGCTGAAATTTCGGCACAGTAGTGAGCAAGTCCTTTGTCAAATACGGTATTTTTTGTTTTTTGAATAATCAATTAATTGAGGAGTTATTTAATTATTAGCGTTTAATTAAGTACTTATTTAATTAATTAAATTTCATTTCTCTTCTGACCATTATTAACTCAGGCACCTTTTGAGTTAGGAAGCTGATATTTGGACATGCCAATGACCAGGTGATTTGGCTGCAAAGGATATTTTTGATTTATTAATTAATCAATTAATCGATTAATTATTTAATTATTCGATTAATGACAAAAAAATTTTTTTTTTTAAAGTTACAGATTCTGATGAAATAGTGGTAGTTTATGTGTTCTCTGACCAAATTGATTAATAATTTAATTTTTTTATGATTATTATTTATTTATTTTCATTATTAATCATTTATTTATTTTCTTTCTCATTTGGCCAATATCTCAGGCACCTTTTGAGCTGGGAAGCTAATATTTGGACATGAGTGACCAAGTGATGTGGCTATCAAGGATATTTTTGATTTATTGATTAATCATTTCATCTATTAATTATTTATTGATTAATCGATTAATTATTTATTGAGTAATCAATTAATTATTTAATTTTTTATAAATGACTTATTTAATTAAATTTCTAAAAGATACATCTTCGGATGAAGCACTAGTGGTTTAGTTATGCGATTAGCCAATTGATTATGAAAATATTTTGTGATAATCTTTTATTGATTTTAATTATACAATTAATCAATCAATTAGTGTACACCCCTCACTCCCAATGCAGCCTTAATGAGCTGCACTGCGGTATTGCCGGGCGCCAGAGGCACCCCGGCAATGCCGCGCTGCAGCATATTTAATTATTTGGCATGGGGCGGTGTACTTTGAATGTATGTGTACTTGTTTGTTTTCTTTCTTGGTTGTCCGGGCGATATCTCAGCCATCCTTTGAGCTAGGAAGCTGAAATTTTGGCACAATAGTGAGAAAGTCCTTTGTCAAAAACGGTATTTTTTTTTTTTGATTAATCTCTAAATTAAGGAGTTATTTAATTATTAGCGATTAATTAAGTTCTTATTTAATTAATTAAATTTCCTTTCTCTTCTGACCATTAACTCAGGCACCTTTTGAGTTAGGAAGCTGATATTTGGACATGCCAATGACCAGGTGATTTGGCTGCAAATGATATTTTTGATTTATTAATTAATCAATTAATCGATTAATTAATTAATTATTCGATTAATGACAAAAAATTTTTTTTTTTTTAAAGTTACAGATTCTGATGAAATAGTGGTAGTTTATGTGTTCTCTGACCAAATTGATTAATAATTTAATTTTTTTATGATTATTATTTATTTATATTCATTATTAATCATTTATTTATTTTCTTTCTCATTTGGCCAATATCTCAGGCACCTTTTGAGCTGGGAAGCTAATATTTGGACATGAGTGACCAAGTGATGTGGCTATCAAGGATATTTTTGATTTATTGATTAATCATTTCATCTATTAATTATTTATTGATTAATCGATTAATTATTTATTGAGTAATCAATGAATTTTTTATAAATGACTTATTTAATTAAATTTCTAAAAGATACATCTTCGGATGAAGCACCAGTGGTTTAGTTATGCGATTAGCCAATTGATTATGAAAATATTTTGTGATAATCTTTTATTGATTTTAATTATACAATTAATCAATCAATTAGTGTACACCTCTCCCTCCCAATGCAGCCTCAATGAGCTGCACTGCGGTATTGCCGGGCGCCGGAGGCGCCCCGGCAATGCCGCGCTGCAGCATATTTAATTATTTGGCATGGGGCGGTGTACTTTGAATGTATGTGTACTTGTTTGTGTTTTTTTCAATAGATAAATACTGTATATCCAATTAGGAGGAAAATTTATGCTTTTGTTCATTGTATATGTCTATACCTCATTAGCCTTGCCTATTTCTGAAGGGGGACAGGAGAAGCTATTGTTGTTGTTGTTGTTGTTGTTTCGTTCCATGCAGAAAACATTTATAGTAACATCATTCATTCTCAGATCTAACATGATCTATGTACCCTAGCATCACTGCAGTTAAAAAATAATTAAATTCAAACAAAGTTGTCTAATTTAACTATAACAAGTGAAGAATATCCTGATTCCATGCAGCATCGGTAGTTACAGCAAACTTTTGGCCTTTTTTGATCTGGCTTTTCAAGCTCGTGGTCTGAGGTGCATTGCAAGGCCTATTGGCTCAACGAACTCACCCAGACAGCCTTAGTCATAATTCTAATTTGTCTAATCCTAATTTAACCGTAACATTTTCATGTCCAACTTAACCATACTCCACAGTTGAGGTATAAAATCACCTTATGTCCAAGTTGGTTACACACATGCAGCTTTGTACAGAAATCAAATATAATTATATTTTTTTGCATTCAAAACATTAGAAACACCTGCTTCCATCGGCAGCAATTTGGGGGAGTGGGGAGATTGGGGATAGTAGGGAAAGTGGGGCAAATATATTTTGTGCCATGGCTAATAACCCCCACCTCCCATCACCCACCTGTCTTCAGCAGGGGTCAATAAACCACTTGCACTGTGTACATTGAAGATTATATGTCATCCACCCCACCCCCTTTATTGCCATATTTACTGTAATATACTGTAGTTACAAATCATATGCTAAGTTATAAAAAAAATATATTGTTCTTGTAAAAAAATTACTGCTGTATAATGATTTCACTCACATTCAGTTGCTTTAATATATTGTTGAGATTTCGAGATTGTACATATAACATCATTAAAGGTTAAAGGTTTGCCCCCCATAGTTAGTCCACAAGCAACACGTAGACCTATTAGAATTAGTTATGTCATAGTATGTGTATGAGTAGGCCATTTCCCTAGTGACATCTGCGTTGTGTAAAGAATTGAGCATAGGTCCTTTCATTTTGCGGCCACCCTTCATTTTCATCATGGGCAAACTCGATCCCGCGACCCATTTGGCATCCCTCAAGTTTGTTACGCTTTGGCCGCCAGCAGCGTTCGCTGCCCTTGGTTTCGCTTGAAACTAGTCGGGTAACCACGAGGTAGGCCTAAGAAGAGGGAGGAGCGTGAGGGTCGAGGTGTGGCCGCGTCAAGCAGCGCGTCAGAGGCGCTGACGGTAAGAGCAACAGCCAACCAGGGCTGAGAGGGCATGGCTTGATAGGGCGTGGTACAGAGCATCTAGTAAGTTCAAGAGGGTTCGCTGGGAAGACTATATAAGCCAGCGCACAAAGCCCTTGAACAGGACAGGCTGGAAAAGGACTGCCCTTATGAGGACTGAGCGAACTGGCTGATACGAGGACTCATTGACTGAGAGGAATCGCGCATTGCAAGAGAACTGTATTGGGAGGACTGAAGCCAAGCCCTTGTTGGAGCATTGAGAAGACCGGCGTACACACGACAGTTTCGAGGCATTGATTGAGAAGCGCATTGTTGTCCCCTGTCGCACCGCGGAGCGAAAGGGGGACTATGGTTTTCCCCTCCGTCCGTGTGTCCGTCCATCCGTCCGTCCATCCGTGCATGTGTGCGTGCGTGCGTCAGCGAAGGACCGCCTTCGAATTTGGTTTGTGGGTGCAACCCACGTCAAAATCCAAGATGGCCGCCACCATGTATGTCTGATGCCATGTATGTCTGAAACTTGTGAGCTGAATATCTTGAAAAATAAGTGAAGTACCAACTTCAAATCTGGTGTGTGGGTGTACCTAGGCACAAGGAAGAAGGCTATTGAAAATTGTGTCGCCACGTCAACATCCAAGATGGCCGCCGCCATGTATGTCTGAACCTTGTGAGCGGAATATCTTGAAAAATAAGCGAAGTACCAACTTCTAATCTGGTGTGTGGGTGTATCTAGGCATAAGGAAGAACGCTATTGAAAATTGGGTCGCCACGTCAAAATCCAAGATGGCCGCCTTGCGTCTTCCACTTTGTCAACTCGCATCAATTCACCGACGGGGGACCTAGGGGTAACGCTTGTTCGCGTTTATTGAACTGTCCGCTAATTACGTACGCGGCTGAGCCGCAAGTGTAACCGCCAAAGCCAGCCCTACCGTTCACCCTGTAATAATCCCGTGCATGCCAAACGACATGTGGAGAGTTCCTGCCGTCTGTTCATCTACTTCGCGGTGCGAGTTGGGGACCGGAGAGTGAGCTGCCTGGACGCCATCCCTGGACCATCAACCTGTTCGTCTGCAACCCCGTGTGAGTGTGTCTGAGAGTGAACGGGCCCGTTTGTCTTGGGATAAGTTAAGACTGTTTAAGGCTGCACTGTGTTTTCTTCTTCTTCTTATTGTACAAAGTGTAAATAAACCTTATTATTCCTTTTCTTCCAAATTCGACCGTTTCCGTGATTTCCTCCATTGGGTAAGCGTGGCACGATTAATAACCGCCTGGATCGGGTTTAGTCATTGATAATGGCTCGTGTCACGGGTTCGCTACTGCTCGGCGTATCCACCAACACCCGTGATTCGGGCGGGGCTTATTTCCTCGTTTCCGGTCAGCACGAGTAATTCGGTGATAGTGATTAGTCCTACGACCCTACTTCGCGCTGTCCGGGAAGGACGTCATCGGTCCCGGGTCCCGTCGTCTAGTCAAAGACAAGGGGACTAATCCTCCCTTGGTAAGGGGAAAAGGCCGGCGCTGAGATCCGCAACATTTTGTAGTCAGGAGTGGGGATTTGGAACCTGGGACTAAATTTTTTAGACCAAATTTTGGACACCAATTGTGCATATTGGCCGCAACAATTGGTGTCGGGGAGTGGAATTTGGAACCCTAACCAAATTTTTTTGGACAAATTTGGCCCAGAATTACGAGCGACCAAAATTTAGTTGTTAACATCCAAATTAAACTCGTGCCATGGCTAGCCAAGATGGTCGGATGCCGGTGGGGGTAAATGAGATAGATGAGGGAGAAGAATTAATACCCCAGGACCCCCGAGAAGAATTGGGAGAAATAGAGGAGGAAGCAGTAGAGATAGCAGGGAAGAAAATGGCAGCACCTCGCACGTGGCGGCGAGAGCCGAGCCCGCAGCACCAATGGATATGGACCTTTTATGGCACAAATGATGACATTTTTGACGAAGTGGGATGAAGAGAACAAAATGTGTGCCCAGGGAAACAAATTCACTAGGGAAATTAACAAAATGGGTGCTCAAATGACTAATCAAATAGAGGAAATGAGGGGCGAAATAAAAAAGTCCAGGTGTGAAGTGGAAAACATGATGGAAGAGTCAAATAAGGACCTAAAAGAAATGGGGGAGGACATTGATCACATGTTGAGCGAGGAAGTCGCATTGGTACGCGACGGGGTAGCGCGATTGATTTGAAGAACGCGTGGAAAGCGAGTTTGAGCAGAGCACAGTCAAGTTGACCAGGGTAGAAATCGCGACTCAGGGTGTGGAAAAGCCGACGGCCGCTGAATTGGAAAATTTTATTTTATTAGCACCGGCGGTCGTCGAGGAAAAAGAAAATGGAAAAATTATAGTGAAAATTGGGGACGAAGAGACGGCAGAAGCAGAAATTAAATCGGAGATGGGGATGGAATTTGCACAAAGTCCGTGTTCGCATTGTGATGTCGTGCTGTCTCACCCCAATGGAAGTTTGCAGGTGCGGTTGCAGGAGAAGAGAATCCCGAAGGTTAGTAGGAGCGTGAATGGCGCGAAAGTGTATGGCGCGAAAATGTTTGGCGGGAAAAGATTTTTCGCGCGCTTGGGATCGCGACGTCACCCGGGCACTCGTGGAAGGTCCGTGGTGTGCTGTGTGAAAGTAAATGGCGTGCGTGGGAGGAAAAAGTGTGCGTCGAAGGGCAAGTGTGAACCAGACTGTGTTACTGAGAGTGAGAGTGAGTGCACAACAGAGGGTATGTGTGAAGAGTGTGATACAGAGTGTGCAATGGTTGTAGAGGGTGTGCGAGAGTACACACCCGAGCATGTGATTGGGTGTGCAGCAGGGGATTGCACACCCATGGGTAAGTGTGCGCTGATTGGGTGTGTGCAGGAGTGCACACCTGTGGGTGTTACAGAGGATGTAACAAAAGATTGTGCGCGAGGGTGTGCAATGGCCAAGTGTGTTACAGAGTGTGTAACAGAGAGTGTGTGATAATGGAGTGTGTGAGCGGCGTGAGTGCACCTGAGTGGTGTGCACATGAGTGTGCAAGAGAAGAGAATGCACGAGAGAGTGCAGTAATGGAATGCAGAGGGTGTATGGGAGGGGCTGCAGCGCCTCGGTGTGCGAGAGTGGAGTGGGTCGCGAGTGTTGAGAATGCGGCTCAAGCATCGACCCAGACCGGGGGGTTAGCGTTTAGGCCGACGTATAGCCGACACGAGCTCTCGGGGCGTGATGCGCTTTGTGTGCTGCGGGGACCGGCGGTTATCGTTGCCGCGGCGGCGTGCATGATCCGAACCGGGCCCCGCCCTGTATGGTCGGTGCCATGCCGTGGCGAAAGAGGCAAATGGCACGGTTTGAGGGGAGGAAGGCGAGGTCGGAACCGCGCCCCCTGGCGGGCGCGGTGCTCCGACCGGGGGAGGTTGGGCCATCGTGCCAGAGACCGAAAGGCTCCGCGCAGGGATGGCGCCTGGAACCTTGGCCCAAGTATGCCTCCTCCCCAGAATCGAAAATGCCGGACGGACCCAACCAACAGGAGACCGACCACCCGTATGCATTGCTCGGCTTTTCGAAGCCGAGCTGTGAAAATGTATTCCCGCACCGAGAGGCTCAAGTATAGTGGGCAAATGGCGATAGTGATGGCGAATGGTAGCTTTACCATTCGATTGGGGCACATGAGCTTTAGATTATGGGGTGGCAGTGAAAACTAGCCAAGGGCGGGCTAGGATATTGTTAGGGATTTAGAAATGACAATAGGGACAAGATTTAAGTAGTGACTTTTGTACAGGTAGAGGGGACGTAGAGAGATTAGTTGGATGTTAATGACGAGGGAAGTGCTTATTGTAAGGGAAGACAGGAAAGCACGAGTATTAGAAGGAAGTAGTTAGTTAGATGATGCTGTGTGTATGAGCTTGAGATTGAGAATCTTTGTGATGAGCTTGAGCAAATGAGGAATTGAATGAGAATCTTTGTGGTGAGCGTGAGCAAATGAGGAATTTGTCGGAGATGACCAGAGAAAGTGTATAAGTGGTGTATTGAGGACAAGTGTAATTGTGTTGAGTGAATGGACTTGCATGGTGTGCAAGTGGGGAATATTTGGTGTGGAATGCTTGGTGGGAGTAAGTGGTGTGGAATGAGTGGTGTGGAGTGCATGGTGCGAAGGAGTGGATGGGGGAAGATGGACCCCTTCACGAATACCCGGGGAGGGTAGTTTAAAGTCAGGTAGAGGGCTTAGGTAAATTGTTGGATATTGACACCTGTGGTGCAGGAAGTAGCAGTGAAGTGCTTTGATGGGTGCATGAATCTGTGGAAATGGCTGGGCGTGTGGGCCTGTTGGTGAGTATAGTTATTAGGGCACTCCACCACTGGTAGTCTGTCGGCCAGGTGAGGCCACAGGTAGGCTCTGGGAGCCAGTCAGTGTAGTGTTCAGTGGGGCCCGAGGATCCTAAGAGAGGACCCGGGTAGCCCAATGCCAGAGAGGGCATCAGAGGGGTGAGAGAGCCAGGAGGGGCCTTCCCCGATTTAGGGTAGTTGTAGGGAGCATGGTAAGCCCGGGTGGCGACTTCAGTGGCGGAGGTGCGCAGGTAGGTAGACCTGCTGGTGGAGCCACACGACCCAGCCCCGAAATTGTGCGAGGGCACAGTAGGAAAAATTGGGGGAGTGAGACCCCAAATTGGAAGAGCACCACAGGATGGTCAATGGGAATTGGTTTTTAGAACCACATAGTGTAAAGATGGCCAATTGGATTGGCAGGGCAAGACCCCGGGTAGTGTAAGTGAATGAATGTAATTAGAAGGATAGCTAGGATGAAATCTCTTCGCACCATCCACATCCACTCACCAGGGTGACAGGACTCCACACCAGGTTTTTGCAAATGTTTGGATGGAAAGACGCATCATGACGTGGGTGAGACATTGTGTGTAATTCCATCCCTTCCTTCTTGGGAGGGATTGGAAACGAATTTGGTTTAGGGGGAGATATGGGAGACAAGACGGTAGGGACGGAATTTGTAAATTGTAAAGTGTAAATATGGGGAAGGGCAAGGGTAGAGTAGGTGACATGGGGGGGTCACGTACGGCTAGGGACGAGCTTTCTCCGCTCGCTCTCCCGTGCCCCTCATGTCGCATTACCTTGTATTGACGTGTACCCTTGCGCCCTTTCCCCCGCTAACCTCTGCTTTGTCTTTCCTCCCCACCCATGGACCCATTATCTTTTGTTGAGGGGAGTGTGTTGGTACCCTGAGTGTGTGGCTGCACCTTTGCGCTGCACCCTGCTGCCTGCAGCCTGCACCGGTACACCATATGGACCACACGTTCTGTGGCCTGGCATCTTTGCTGGGCAGACAATCGCGGCAAACATTACCTTGCCCTGCGGACCACTGTGTTTTTAAGTGGCCCCAATGCCATGCAGTCGGACCACCAAAGATGGCCCTGCTGGCCAAAATAAAAAGCGGACACGGTTTGTGCACTTTTTATTAAATTCCTTTGGTGTGTCAGGAAAAGAAGACTTTAATCTTTGATGATAGCACACCGAAGATGAAGCAGGAAGACGTCGCAGCCCAGCAGCCAGCCAAGCACAAGGGATCATTCATTATTTTTGAAATGTGATGATTGTGCATTTTTCATGATGGTGCATTTTGGTGCTTTTTATGCATTTTTTATGTTTTTGTGCATATGGGTGTATGGTGTATTGGTGAAGTGCATGGTATGTGTGTTTCCTCTTTTCAAAATTCTTTTCTCTTTCCCACAAAAAAGACAGGATCTGGGTTGTAGTATTGTAAATAATTCGTAGTCTTGTAAATAACATGCTCCCCACCGGCTTCATGTATAGTTTGAGGATTCTTTCCGTAATTCGGTTAATTGTGGGCGTGAGTCAGTTAGTTAGTACACAACGCAGTAGGTGGGACATATCTAGTGTTTAAAACTGTCGCACACAGGGTGTTAGAGTAAATGTAGAGGGAAACTACACCTAAGTGTCACACTAATTGTTAAAAAGTAGTCCTGACCCTTGCATCAGAACCGGTTGGGCTCACTGGTGTGTGGGTTCGGCTCGGGAACGAGCCTGGCAAAGGAGGGGTGCAGTGTTGCAGTTCTGGAGTGTACATATTTGATTAATAAAGGTTGAAGGTTTTTCCCCCATAGTTTGTCCACATGCAACATGTAGGTCACCTTAGAACGTTAGTTATTCTTAGTATATGTGAGACAAGGCCATTTCCAATAGTGATACCTGCGTTGTGTAAAAGAAATAAATAAGAGTAGGCCCCGTTCATTCTGCAGCCCTCCCTCCAATCGACTCTATTGCACGCCATCCAGTCTGCGCCCATGCCCCATTGCGCCCATCCAGTCTGCACCCCATTGTCCCTCGCATTAGGATGCTCAAACCAGCCCAAATGCCATGAGGTAAGGCCTGAAAAGGGGGCGGAGCGCAAGGCTGGGGGTGTGGCCACGTCAAGCAGACATCAAGGGCGGAGCCGGTAAGACCCCAACAACCAACCAAGGCTCGAGTGGGCATGGCTAAGGGGCGTGGTGAGAACGTGGCTGGGACATTCGAGAGGGTTCGCTAAGTGGCGCTATATAACCGCGAGCACAAAGCCCTTCCACAGGACTGACACAACTGCGATCGTTGATCAAAAGGACTCGCAAGTGGAGAGCGTGATAAAAGGACTGTGCGGAAAGGAGGACTGAGCGAGCTGGTATTAAGAGGACTTATGCGGTTTATCAGGACTGAGCTCGCTCGCATGAACAGGACTGACGCAACTGCGATCATTGATCAAAAGGACTTGCAAGTGGAGAGTGTGAGAAAAGGACTCATGCGGTTTTTGAGCACTTGAGGATATATGCGCTTTACAAAGGACTTGCACGATTGCGCTTTGTGAAATGATTGTCACGTTTGGCATTGATTGCAAGAACTCGCTGGGGGTTTGGCTTTGGGCTTGCTGAGACCGCCAGTATAACCGCCTAGCCGGTTCCTTTATTACATACGCGGCGTGAGCCGTGGAATAACCGCTCAGCCTAGCTCACCTTTGCCATATAATTGTCTGATCCGCGCCAACGACATGTGGAGAGCTTGCCTGTCGTCTACCATCTCCTTCGTGGTACGAGTCGGGGACCGGAGCGAGCTGTGGACATCATCCCTGGACCTTTAACCCCGACCATCTACATCCCTGTGTGAGTGTGTGTGTGCGTGGGCCCGTTTGTCTGGGAATAAGTATAAGACTGTTATAAGGCTGCCCTGTGTATCTGATTCTTCTTCTTCTTCACTGTACATTGCTTCTCCTTCTTCATTGTACAAAGTGTAATAAATTAATTGTTCTTCATTTTTTCCTCCTGATTCGACCGTTCTAGTGATTTGTCAATTGGGTAAGCGTGGCACGATCACAACTGCTCAAATCGGGTTTAGTACCTGTTAACGGCCAGAATCGCAGCTCGCTATCGCTTGGCGTGTCCACCAAAACCGTGGTTCGGGTGGGGTTATTTCCTTGCTTCCCGGGAGGTGCTGGTAATTAGGTAATAGGACTAATTCGACCTACCACCCTATTCAGCGCTGACCGGAAGGAACGTCATAGCCCCGGATCGCGTCGGCTAGATAAAGGACAAGGGGATTAATCCCCCCTTGGTAAGGGGAAGGCCGACGTTTGAGATCCGCAACAATATATTATTATTACTATTATTATTATTATTATTATTATTCTTAATCTATAATGAGGTCAAACTCAGTCGTTTGCTGCGTAAAAAAAGGGGTCACCAAGAGAAATATCCCAGCAATGGTCAGCATTGTTAAATGCTCTTATTTATTGTCCCCCACCCATTCAACAAGGTCGGAGATGGGGGACATTAAAATGAGCTCCGACCGTCCGAACATGTACTTTGTGTGCAGTGTGCACACAATATTTCAAAAACCATTAAACATGTCGCTTTCATATTGCAGATATATATCTATTCCTCATGACCTTATCTTAACCTGATTAGATTACGGCTGCTATTGGCTGAATTATGTCGCCATGGCAACCATCTCAGTAACTTGGCTTGTGTCTATAAAATTTCTAAAACATTCAAGATTTAGCTTTAATGTTATACAGGTCTATTCCTCATTATATTATCTCAACATGATTAGATCACAGTGGTGATTGCTGGAGTTATGTTGCCATGGCTACCATCTTGGTAATTTGGCTTGTGTATGATATTTGTGAGGCTCTTCTTGCCTTGTATCTTGTTAAATAGGGCGTGTTTGTGTGTGTGGGTGTGTGTGTGTGCACATGTGTGCACGTGTGTGTGCATGCATACATGCGACACCACCACAATTGCGTATCAACTCAACTCCTTGTTGCACTTATTTTGGTGTGTTTTGGACTATTGTTTGTGTGTCTCATTTGTTGAACTCTTTGAAGTCATAAGTGGGCTTGGTAGTCCATTGGACCAAATTTTCATTTGTTTTCATGACCTTGAAACATACCTGCCCCCTGTACTACTTGGGCATTAGTTCGCCCAGATGTGGGGAGGGGGATCATACGTTCGTTATTGTTATTATTGCCAAATTATACTAATATTACTATTGTTGTTAATATTATTAGCTCACCTGGAACGAAGCTCAGGGGAGCTTTTGCAATGGCGTTTTGTCCGTCCGTCAGTCCGTCTATCAGTACATCCGTCCGTCAGTACATCCGTCCATCAGTACAGCCATCCGTCAGTCCATCCGTCCGTCAGTCCGTCCGTCCATCCGTAAACACTTGCAATTTCTTCTCCGAAACCGCTGAACGGATTGTGACCAAATTTGGCACAAATCATATTTGTTGTGTTGTGACTAAAGTTCGTTCACGGCATTAACAAAATCGGAATCTAAGGGGGTTTACCGGGGGTCAAAGTAGATCCAGGTTTGACCCCCTAAAAAAAGAATTTGCTTTTTCCTCTGAAACTACACAAACCATTTCGATCAAACTTAACCACAACCTTCATCACCCATGATGTACAAAAGTTTGTTCACTGCACGAAGAAAATTGGTAATGATGGCATTATAAATGACTCGCCTATGTTGACTCGACCGAATGCCCCCCAAAATAGGTATTTGTTTGTTTGTTTGTTTAAAGTCTTATGATTATGTTAGTATGATTCTACATGCTGCCCTGTCTTCTAGCAACCATTGAAATTCGTTTAAAATACCTTTGGTCGGTGCAGTATACTGTTTAGTCTACCAGGTGAGCACCAGGGGTATTGCCTCTATTTTTAGTAATAATGAATGTATGCTTTGTTACAATGTTATTATTGGATTTTGTTCAGTTCCGAATCCAGATCCGGCATATCAGTGGGGTACAACACATAAACTGTTCAGCCTGCCAGAGGGTATGCGCTCTACCGAGTGCCGTTCTCGTTTATTTTGTAATTATAAGGCCATGCCATGGAAGGACATATTAAACTGCTCTATACACCTTAACATGGTGCATGTCTAGAAACATGGAAATTCTTCCAGATTATTTGTATTAATTAGCCTAATCAACTCAGAAAATCATTACGATCATTTTGATGTGTCACATTCCACATGAAAAAGCTCCAGAAGAACTCCACAAAAAATATGCCACACACACACACAAACACAAACAACTCATCCATTTATAGGAGATGATACTAGGATGTGATTCTCAACTCATGTCCTTGTCCAAAATGCTTCATGTGCCAGCACCTGCAAACTTAGATATTGCAGAAATATATAAATAAGAGATGGTTAAGTGCAAATCGAAAATATTTAGCCAAATATACTCCATATAAAAATGACTCACTACTTTACTTTATAAATTATCCAACCCGCACACACCTCGCAGCTATCCCACAAAATGCCCATGCACAGTGCAGCGCATATATTCACATCTCCCAGACAAACTTAATGGTTGCTCTAAACAAAGAAAAATACAGAAAACTCATACAGTTGTGTCCAATCGACTATGTAAGAGAGATGTGTGTCTGAGTCGCCATTTTTCTCAGAGATGGCTGAACGGATCTTCATCAAACTTTCAGAGGTTCATCAGTGAGTGCCTGGGAGGGCTTTAGGCAAAAAAATGGAAAAAAAATATGAAAAAAAAGATCGATTTTTTGGAGTTTTTTTTTTAAAATTCCCTCGATAGTGCCTAAGCCTTTTAAAATTAGACAGTTATATACAAGTACACATTCGGATAAATAAATACAAAACAATCACCGGACATTTGAATACAAATAAATCAAACAATTCCAGAATGTATGAAGTTGGTAGTACTGCTTCTTCTTCCTGATAGGCATCACCCACCAGCATATATATGAACCCCGTTCCTCTCCTGCTTCCCCCCCCCCCCCTCCATCCCCTCTACTCTACTGAGTGGGAGTATACGCTCTACTGAGTGGGAGTATACGCTCTACTGAGTGGGAGTATACGCTCTACTGAGTGGGAGTATGCGCTCTACTGAGTGGGAGTATACGCTCTACTGAGTGGGAGTATGCGCTCTACTGAGTGGGAGTATACGCTCTACTGAGTGGTGTTCGAGTTGAATAATCTGTACCTTTTGAAACAGTTTTTTTTTTTTTGCTCAACTTTTTAGTTTTTACCTTTCTTTCAATTGAAGTGGAATTGGTCAAAACATGCTGAAGTAAAGCAGATTTATAACGCCATCACCCCTTTCGAAAAGAACAAACAGAATCTGTTGTGACTTTAATAAACGGATTACTTGGGTTTTGTTCCATTGCAAAGAGTGATCCAACAGCTTTGCTGGTTTTCTCATTATTTCTCTCCACTTTTTCTTCTTTGTGGCACTTGAAAGAGAGAAAGAAAAAGCCACTTCATCTTCCTTGTGTCTGCTCCCTGAGAAAGCATTAGCAGTCCGCCTCAGTTTGTCTCAGTCTGGTGCGTTTGACGTATAGGTCGCCCCGAGGCTTTATTCAGAGCTTGGCCTGCGGGGTGGACATTTATCCTGAGGCTGCTCAAGATTTGCCGTACTATTTGATTACTAATGCTTTAATCCGCCATAATCTGCTCCAACACGGCCCATGAAATCTGGATGAAACATAAATGTAGAAATGCACATTTTTTAAGGGAAACATGGAATTCTATATTTTGGAAGCAATCTTTGCTATGGCCCGTCTTTGTTAAATTGGAACATATAGGAAGAAGGTGTGCAGTTGACTATAATTCAGTCGGAACATGAAAAGGGTATTTTGTAGAAGTTATATGAAATTTATTTTCAGTGCGTTCATCCTTGCAAATAAAGGATTTGAATGGTCATGGCAGAAGATTCCTTTTTGATCATGGATTCCTTTTGTAGTGACAGAATAGTATGAGTATTGCATTGAGAATTTGTCCAAATCATATTACAATATGATATGTGCGGTAGTATTACAGAATTAAACAAGAAAGAGCAATCGGAGATTGCAGACCAACGCCAGGATGTGTTTTAGTGGTTTTTAAGGCTTTTGTGTTCGTTAAAACAAATATGGCGACCGAACCACGTGACTGGTGGCGTCATAATTCTCTTTTTTCTCCACCAATCTATCCCTAGATGGCACTCAAGTAATTTCATCTTGATCAGATGAAGTTTTGTACTTGTCGAATTATGACGTCATAATGGAGGCACCTATGACATCATTAACATATGTTATTCCCCATAGGGAGTACTTTACAATGAGCCACCTTTAAAAAAAATTTCATGGAGCGGTTTCAGAGATATAAAGGTGCAAAGTTTTTTGGTTTTCCAATATGGTGCCCTACAACGTGACCTATGACGTCATAATTATCATTAATCATATTCAGATTTCAAGTCAATCGGACGAAAATTGAGGATTTTAGAAATCTGAGAAAAGTGGTTGACCTTAGGCCAATATTGACCTTTTGGTCTACATTGATCGCAAAAATAGTTGGTGGTTGAATTCAATTCACTGATATGAAAATCCTTTTCAAATTTCAAATCAATCAGATGAAAATTGAGGATTTTAGGAATTTGAAAAAGAGTGGTTGACCTTTGGCCTATGTTGACGTTTTGGCCTATGCTGATCTAAAAAAAATAGTTGGTGGTTGAATTCAGTTAGCTGATATGAAAATCCTATTCAGATTTCAAGTCAATCGGATGAAAATTGAGGATTTTAGAAATTTGAAAAAAAGTGGTTGACCTTTGGCCCATGTTGACTTTGTGACCTTTTGACCTCAAAAATATATATCATTTTGTCGGACCACACATTCTACCATTTGGGGAAGTTTCGTGAAGATCGGTTTAAAATTGTGACCTGTTGGCAAGTATAAGTGAGCGGACAGACAAAATCCTACATATTTTTGAGGTCAAAAGGTCAACATAGGTCTAGGGTCAACCACTTCTTTCAAATCTTACGATAATTCACCAAATGTCCGTCTGTCTGTCTGTCTGTCTGTCTGTCCATTCGAAGGCACCGTAAAAACTGCTGAACCGATCGCAACGATATTTTGGGTGGATAATCCTGGGATCTCCAGGAGTAAAATAGGCTATTTAGTTTTCCCAATTTCAGGTTTGGTCTCCAGCATTCTCAGGTTTGGACTCCCGCATAACATTCGCGTTTGCATAACGTTCATTGTGACGATGTTTTCATTGTGACGATGTTGTTTTCCCGAGTGCCACACAAATGGCTGCACCGATCGAACTCGGTGACCTCAGACAAAGACCTGCTATAAGGACACAGGTTGAATCCCTGCTTGAGGGAATTCCAAACCCCTCCCCGCCATCACGGCCGTCTCTCCAACTTACAATCCCACGAGATATGCGGAAAGGACGACCCAAAACCAATATAAACATCATTAAACATCATTCGTATGTAAACATCATTAAAAGTAAATAATGACCTCGGCCAAAGTTCAAACGACATTTAGTCTCTAGATGAGAGAATTCCACATAGCTATTTGGGCGGTGAATACGCTAACAGATCGCTGTCTCCATCGATCTTGCCAAGGCCGTAACAGCTATCGGCTCAAAATCCTTTTAACTGTTGATTTGGTAGTTTTTACAATGAAGGAAACATTAACAATGCTGTTAAAAGTTTATTTTGTGATTAATTTGAGTTATGTTGTTTGGAATGAAACAAGAGATATCGAGTTCAAGTGAATGACGACATGCCGTGATGGTTTCTACTTTCTGAACGTGAACTTCGCGGATCGGCATATGCACGCCACGGTCCCACGATCGATGTTTCTATACGTGAACGTACCCGTTTGTTTGCGAACGGGTACGTTTTTCATGCAAGTCCTTCACGAACTTGCTGTCCATGTCTGACGTGCGACTGAAGGTGCTACAGGAATGTGGAATTTATTGGTTTCATGCTTTAGCATTCGCCGTATCTGCATTGCCTGTTTGCTTCTGGCCTCCCACCCACCTCCCAATGACTCACCACTGCTCTCCTTAGGCTTAATGGCATTGCACCAGTTCACAGGGATTCCTGGATTATATTTAAGAGTTCTGGACCTAAAAGGTCCCAAAATTCGAAGTACAACTCAGCTGGTAGGCCATCAATTCCTGGAGCTTTTCCAGATTCCATTTCAACCAGAGCACATTCTAATTCAGGAAGGGTTAACGGCACATCAAGCTCCAGCCGTTGAGTCTCAGTGAGGGATGGGAGATTTTTTTATTTTTTTTATTTTTTTTTGGTATACTGAATCGAGGCTCGTGAAAGAGCTGAGAGGGAGGTAAAGAGTTTCATCTTATCCTCACAATCATCTTTTTTTTGCAAACAGTTCTGAATAGTACTTTCAAATGGTATTTTTACCCCATCAGAATTTGCAATTACATTTTCACTGGGGTCCATAACTGATAAAATAAGCCGAGCTGGCTTCGTTTCGGATTCGAGGTGAAAAAAGGATTTGCCTGGGCTATCTGATACTTTAGTATTTTTTATTCTTAATCTAACTAATAATCCTGCAGCTTTCTCCTGCAATAGTTCTCTAAGTTGGGTCTTTCTTTCAAGGAGTAACTTATAGTTTGCCTCATTCGCTTATTTCGCCAGTTTGTTCTGCAGTTTTAGAATTTCAGTTTCTAGCCGAGCCAGTGGGACTCGACTTTCATGGGTGACATATGAATTAAACTGTTGACAAAACAGCCTTATATGGGGTTTCAAGTTGTCCCACCACAGGTTAATGGAAGCAAAACGAGGCTTTTTTTCAACAACTGCTATCCATAGATTGCGAAAGGCTTCCTTAAAAAAGGCATCATCCAAAAGCCTTGTATTAAATTTCCAATAGGCACTGGTATGCTTTAACTGAGGAAAGGATAGGCCCATAGTGACCATGTGGTGGTCGGAGAATATAGACGAGACAATATTTGAGAAGGTTATCATATTCCTAAAACGTGGGGTGATGTACCATCTGTCAAGCCTCGATAAGGACACTTGACCATTGGAACATCGACACCATGTGTACTGTTGGTCATTTGGGTGTATCAAGTGCCATACATCAAGAAAACCCTCGATGGAAAGGAAATGGGAGAGGTCACCATGGGCTTCGGAATGTGGCTCTGGTGAGTTTCTGTCCAATTTGGGCTCAAACGTGCAATTGAAATCACCCCCCATGCATATGAATTGATTGAGGTCAAACAATTTAAAATGGTTTACCACGACAGTAAAGAAAGTTTTACGGTCAGTAATTTCACTTGGTGCGTATACATTAAAAATAATAAATTTTAGGTTATTAATCACCAGTTCCAGGGAAGCAAACCGGCCCTTTATCACCTCCTGAAAGAGGCAAGAGTCAGGTACAAGTCCTGGTTTTAACAAGAACCCAACTCCAGCAGATACAGGCGACATGTTACTGAAGAAGCATTTACCGATAAAATGCTGCTCCAGTCATGTTCAACCTTCGCAATGATATGAGTTTCCTGCAGTAAGATCACATCAACTTGTTTCCGTTTGAATAAACGATTTACTTGGATCTGGCGGATGTTACTCGCCCCGCCACCATTTATATTGTTACAGACGCGGGTTTTAGATGTTATATTGACCGAGCGGTGGTGTATTTAACCGCGTCCGAACAGTTACTCCCCGATTCCACCCGACGTTGACCAGATCGCCCCACAGATATTCAATCGGGAAATCTCTAAAGCGACCGAAAGAGAATGAAAAAGAAGAAGAAGAAGAATACGGAGGAAGAACAGATTTTATTATACACACACAAGCAATGGATGGAAGAAACAGTAACACAGCGAATCGTTAACTTACACTATTCATTTTTACTTAGCCCGAAGACACGAGTAGGACAGGACGTTCACACTTATGTGAAGAATCAGCTCTTCGTTTGCAAAAGAAGTCCACAATAGCCTGGAATGGCGCAGCTTTATTAAAGAACCAACTTATACAGATCCGGAGGAGGCCAAGACATCTATAGCAAGAGCCAGTCTCATGCCACGTCAAGCCTTCCTGAAAACACATTGATTCCCAGTCCATTTATATAGGGACACGTTTTATCAGGAAATCTCCGAGGGAACAAACAACACTGGGAGAGGTTCCTCCCACCGTTATCATTCGGGGGAGTCAGCCCGTCCTTATCATTTGGACCAAATGTTTCTCTGGGCTCCGAGAAAACAGAAATGTAACTCACAATGAGGAGAGTGTATGCTTAGCCAAACAAACCCATATATTTTATGGGTTTGTGTACATGAGTAATCCAAAGCATGTTTATACAGAGTCATGCGTTGCTGAGATTAAAACAAAATATATATGGTTAACGATCATGTCATTCTACTAGCATTACGCTAAAACAAGCGCATGTGGGCGTGGTTTTACGACCAGCCTCGAAAAAAGCACACGTATACAATTTGTTCAGCATGACCTCATTTTAAGCCTTTCCTCATCCAAAACTAAAACGAAGCAAAAACCCTTTATTTACTTTATGAAATAGCATTTTTAGACATCATATAAATCATAACACATTAGCACCCAACGTCTATAACTGAACTTTAGGCAATAACAAATCTACTACTTGACATTCCTTCCTCTTGTCTCGTCGAGACAAAGTATCTTAAGAGACAACGTGCCACATCGGGCTTTATTGAAAAATAATTGTGTAATGCGGGTATTGAAAAAATAATTGTGTAATGCGGGTATCTCCCAAGGGCATATCGTGCGCCCAAAGCGCCTCGCCCGTGCATTTGGCGAACGTGTCGTGTGGTGCATGCTCGGAGCCTGAGGGCTCAAAACATGAAAGTTCATTAACGTTTCGGATCCACAACGAAGACGTCTGGTCCAGATGAGGTTCTGCTCTGCCAGAGGGTGCATCACTTCCCCTGCGGAACTGGCTCCCCCCACCCTTTGCAGACGCAGTCCTTGCAGATCTTCGAAGTTAATCAACGGTCATGCCCATGAGGTCCCTCACGTGTTGCTGTTCTGGGGAATACAAAATGTCGTCAGTATCTTGTGTCTCAATTTCCTGGTCAGGGTACAGAGCGTAAAAATCCGAATCCGAATCACTTGAAGCAAAGAGATCCGCAACATGTGGATCAAAGAGATCCGAAACATTTGGATCAAAGAGATCCGAAACATTTGAAGAAAAGAGAGGGACTTCCTTTATGTCAAAGTCTCCCATGGGCGCCTGGTCGGCTTGCGGGTCTAGGACATCCGCGTCGGGTCCCTCAACCGCCAGACCCAGTGTCGCAATCAGATCCATAGTTGGGTCGGAAGGGGGCGTGCAGCTGTCAGCTTGTAATACATAAGCAGCGTTAGCCAGTACACGCAAGGGGTTTATAGCACAAGTATCACAGTCATCACATACACCGTTACAGGCAGCAGCCAGTTCCCACATGGGATCCACACAAGTATCACAGTCGTCACAAAATTCAATACAATTTTCTGGAGCGCTGGTCGCAACTGCCTTGTTGAAGGACCCGTTCAGGTCGACGGCCTCTGTGGTCAGAGCCATAGTTGTTGTCGGCGGCTTCTTCACTTTCCATCCTGTAAAATACTTTCTCATATAGAGGAGGACTAGAGATTTCATTAGTGCCCCCCAAATTACTACCCCGATTATCACAGCCAGTGCGGTCAATAACCACTTCACTATGGTGCCCGTCCATCCCTGGAACCAGTCAGTGAGCCAGCTAAATGTATAAGAATTTTCGCGCGCGATCCGATCGATCCAATAGTATGTCATGAGCCGTAGCGGTGTCGTTTGCCACCTTTTCTAGGGCCAAAGCCAATTTATCTATCCGGAAACTATCCATGACTGTGCCCGCTCCTGGGAAGAAGAAACCAAACACCTTTTCCCCTAGGCTCCCGTGTAGTTTAGTGGTTCCATCTTCGTTCATGACTGACCTCTTATAACGCCTGTCCAAGGACTTTGGGTCTAGCTCATCCAGTATCTCAACGTCAGGAAGGACTGAACCCAGATAACATGTGCCCCCCCAATTATTTGGTAAATAGGGGTAAGCCTTGTCGCCGCATATAAACATTGTCCCATGGGGTGGGACCAGGTGGGTGGATAAGCACTGGAGTCCCTTTACCACCCCATCAATCCTACTAACCCCCCTAGAGAATGTTATAGCCGTTATGTTGTGGTTGCGTTTATCTTGCAGTACTATTCGTAGTGTAATCCCCGAGCTCCCTTGTCCCAGCTTCCCGGGGAGAGTGTAGGCGCATTCTGATTCTCCCATACGCAAGTGGCCGGAACCCTGGAGGCAGACCGTCCCTTTCTGTGGTTTGACCCAGACGGGGGCAGGCCTCTCGGCCACATGGGCAATCATTGACGGGCGATAATTAAATTGTCGATTGCAACTCTTGCCGTTGTCAACCCCTTCTCTTTCCAGCGTGGTGACTAAACATGGGGAATCGATAGGTTGTGAGCAGAGGTCATTGAGGGACAGAGGTAGCACTATCATGTGTATTCCTGTGGTGCCTGCTTGGGGAAAGTGCATGCACGACCAGCAGTGTGTCCTATTTTGAATTGTTGCCACCTCCCTGGCCACTTTCCAATATGTGTTTTCCCCCCTCTTTGGGGCCTTATTCTGGGGGTGTGGCGTGAGTATGTATTCGTTGCATCGTATGTAGTTCTTTTCGCCACCGGCCGCGCCAGGGGTCCAGACGCTGCACCGGACCTGCATAGTCATGCCTTTCTCTAGGCGCGTGCGTGTTTGTAGCTTAAAATCAGGGGTTCCCCATTTGTATCCTGGTTGGGCCAAGGTCTTAATGCTAGCTTGCCCGTCTTCCCGGAACTCTCGTTGCTTTTGTAGTACCATGCCAACGCGTCCAGGCCCTGCCGACAGTGCTAGCCAATTTATGTTCACCCAATTTGTGTGCAGGGCTTTCTGTTCGAAACATGGTAGTGATACTCTTTGTCCCCATGTTACGGTGAGGTGTCGGGTTTCGTTTTCGCATCTATTGGAATCGGAGTTTCCCCTAGCTGCTGTCGCTATCAATAGTATTGTACCTATGATTAGGCCCATCCTTACTGTGTTCTGGGGGTGTGGTGTCTGGTGCTTGTATGGCCAACTTACAGTGCGTGGCGTGGATCCACGAAGTCTTGCCCTCGCAAAAGACTGCCGTTGGTGTAGTCAGCAACACCTGGACTGGTCCCTTCCACCTTGGTTCCAAGGCGTTCTTGCAGGTGAAGTGCTCCACGAACACCTGGTCTTTTTCCTCTGGTGGAACACCTGGTCCACAAGTCTCCTGGGAGCGCCTGGTCTACAGGTCTCCAATTCATAGATTCAATTCATTCAATTCATAGTTTCATAGAACACCTTTTCTCCAATTTCCTAATCCACTTTTTTTTTCAAGTGGATCCAATTTTATCCAATATTCAATTTTTAAATTCAATCCCATTTAATCCAGTCCAATTCAAATTAAATTCAATCCTTCTCTCAGCATCCCATTACCTGTTTCCAACATCAATAAAAATAAAATTATAAAATTAATAAAAAATCAATCATCTCAACTCTCAAATCGAATCAAAAAATAAAAATAAACGAAAATTACTTCAGCGAGAGTTTCAACTAGAATTACCACAAACCAACCACCTTTAACCTCCATTAACACAAACACAAACCACCATTAACCTCGATTAATACAAACAAACCACCATTAACCTCCGTGAACCTCCCCCTATTATTTATTTATTTTCACGAATAAACAAATAATAGAAATAACCTGGTCTACTTCCAATTTCAATTCTGGTCAGTTCTGGTGTCTGGTCACACACAATGTTTTCCTCACCCACTGTGATTCGCTCACAATAGATTCTCACTGTTATGTCTGAAATTAAGCTACCCTACTGGGTATTCGTGAAGGGGGTCCATCTTTCCCAACCCCTTCCTTCACACCAGCCACTTCACGTTGTCCACCATACTCACTGAATTGTCATCAATTCTGAAATTCGTCTCATGAAAACACATCCCAGAGTCTAGTGTAACAGCCAGACAAACACATAGACACGCTAAAGACCCCAGGGTACCCATCAAACTAGCTTGTCCCCAGATCAACAACACAGCGAAACATGTAATTTTACTAAAATAATCACTTACTCATAACTAGCTGGATAACTAGCATAACTAGCTCAACACCTGGAACTCATAACTAATACTCATACCACTAATTACTCATAATAACTCATAATTACTTCTGTAATTACTCATGCCAATACTTACTTAAAATAATGTAATATCCCAATCTTCACCCTTTATGCAAATCGAAGCACCCCGGACAACCCACAACCAATATCAACCACTGTAGCCGCCTTCCCCTCCAGGCAGCCACACGCAGCCACATACATCTCCATCCACGTCACACAAGACAACAGCCAACGAGTGTGTCCACCACACAGAAACCTTTGGCAATGCAACAACCGAACTCCCAGACAACCAACAACAAAACCCAATCCATCTCCATGGCTCATCAAGCAGTTCCAACTTAATCCAGCTTCACATACCGATTTCCCCAAAAACTCGTGAAACTTCACCCCCATTTTGGAAAAACCCTGGACTAAACCCTGACACCCTAAATAACTTCAGACCCATCTCCAATCTACCCTTTCTGTCAAAAGTTTTGGAACGTGCTGTGGCCACTCAACTCAAACATCACCACTCTGCCAATAACCTGTATGAAACATCCCAATCCGGATTCTGCTCCAGCCACAGTACTGAAACTGTTCTCCTCAAAATCACCAGCGACCTTTTCTCTCCTCTGATGCCGGCAACCTCAACATTTTCATCCTCCTCACCTCAACGCCTCCTTTGACATCATCAATCACACCATCCTCCTCACCCTGTTTAGACCAGCTTGTGCCTATTAAACCCAAATCAGTTCACTCCCAAGCTTCACATGGACCACCTACTACTCTCAAATTATCCACTCTGGCTCCGGAATCCCAAAAGCACTCTTCTCTACAATAAACAAACTAAATAAACAAATAAATAAACAAACTTTACAACGTGAACAAACTCCTCAGCGCCCTGGATACCACCACCTTGCTCCACACACCTGTTGGTGCACACCTGTGCACTCACACCTGGTGCCACCTGCACCCTCCTTCCTTCCTGGACCATTCATCCAAAGCAAAATTGACAGCATCTACAACAGCTTAATCACCACAATTCACTCCCCCTTAAGGTGTCCCCCAAGGTTCAGTTCTTGGCCCCCTCCTCTTCGTCCTGTACCTATCCCCCCTTGGTCACTTAATCCGTCATGCACCATAGCCAATGCACCATGGTCTCCAATTCCACTGCTTCACCGATGACATCCAGCTTTTTCATCTCCACCAAATCGTGCTCCACCACCACCCACTCTATCCTGACAAACTGCCTAACTGAAATAAAATTCTAGCTTCAGATCAGCTTCCTCGAACTTAACTACGCTAAATCTGAATTAATCTTCATTCCCCCCAACATCGATGGTTTCCCAGTATCCACATCCGGAATCTTGGCATCATCATTGACCAAAACCCTCTCCTTTGAAAAATACACTAAACAGATCATAAAGACCTTAAACCTTAATCATAAAAACTGAAAAATGCTTCGCCATGGAATAGTCCACCACTCATGTAAATAATCATAAGAGTTCTGCGAAACATCTCCATCTTTAAAACTTAGCCAACCAAATTTAAACCACATGTTTTCCCCCCAAAAAACAAGTCACATTCTTTGTATATTGCCAACATTGTTCATCGTTTAAGTATCATCCAGACCTAAATTTTTATAAACCATCAACTTGTAGATGCATTTATTTATATCCCATTAACCCAAGAACTCTCAATTGCTTGGTTATATTTTAGTAATGTCATATATCCATATTTCTTTTCCAAATTGTTCCTGATATACACATTAATCCCATCTGTCTTTGTTTCCAGATGAACTCAAATCAGGAAATCAACACAAATCCTTATTACCTCCAATCAATTCAAAATTAAATCAACAATTCAAAACCAGATCGGATCAGCGATCAGAAATCACTTTTCCAATCAACACATTCCAAGCAACAATTCATTCAAAGACCAAGCTTAAAAACACAACTCTCATCTTACTGTGACAAATAAGCAACCAACCTACTTCACACTAAAACAAATAACTTTTCATCACCCCTTTCTTCTCCACCGCCTCTTACACTTAAACAGATCATAATTACTCACTCATACACTGTTGCCCATCACCCAGTTGCCCCAGACCCAAACACAGGTTTGAAATCCCAGTAGGTTGTTCTTCAATCCCAACCATCATGTGATCCCAACATCTCTCCATTTATTTCGTTCCTCATGGGGTTGGTGTTTTATGGCCTTTACCTCTTACCCAATCACACTGCACATTATTCCCCGTCCTTGATGGATAATTTTACATCCAGATGGGCACAGCATCCCATTTTTGGCGACCCAGCCCTAAAACAAGCCCCTGGACTCCTTGCAGGCTGGACCAAAACCCCCGGACCTGCCTCCATGGAACAATGACGCCTAGGCACTCAATTAGCCCTCCCAGTACCAAAGACTTACAATCAGACCGACAGACAGACAAATAACAGAGGCATGTCGCCAGCCCCAGCACCGGACATCACCTTTCCGGGCAGGCACGATATAATCCACAGCATCGAAATGCCAATGCAACACCCTGTAGACTGACTCCGCCTGTCGTTCTTCCAAGGTTAGTGAATTACCTCTGACCTTTCCCTTGCATATCTCGAACAAAGGTCAACTAAACTTTAAAAGGTCAAACTTCGAATTGGGGTAACCAGCGCTTTATTTTTCCGCAAATAATACAAGTCCGGCGTCATTCCCTGCAAGAACCACATCCAGACAGACAAATGACCCTTATTGAGGCTCTACATCGCAAAATGCTAGCTTCTACGAATCCAACAACCGTCACACTTCGTCCAAGGACCTTCCGTACGAGGCGTGCTTCACAATGCCCATCGCACATCCTTCCTCGTTCGCACAACGCTTCATCAACGCACCTCCTCGCGTCCACACCTTGGCACAAGCCACACCACATACCGACAGTTGAAACCTCGACCGTCCTCCTTCCTCGGATCAGCGTCCTGTTGAAAACGTGACATTTCTGCTCAAATTATTGAATTTCCAAATACTCTCCCTGCAGCGCCCGTGAGGCAGCTTGTCCCACATTATCTGCCCTCAGACCCATATGTGTTTTAATAACAACCTTACCAGCATACTAAATCTGTGTCCGCATCGATCAACACAAATGCATCGATGCATCTTCCAGCCGCCACTCCGCACTGTACCTTACTGTATGAACAAGACTTCCTGTTGGAACTTGACTCCGGAAATTAATTACTCTGTCTTGAAATCGTTTATTTTAGCCATCTTAAATAAATCCATCCATCTATCCATCTTATAAATCCATCTTAAATAAAAATCCATCTTGTAACATTGCCTGGCATATATGTCGCAGCCGGCCACTATTCCGACATGGCTCATGACTCATGTCTAATTCTGACAAGAAGATGAAGGATGAAGGACATGACATGAAGAAGAAGATTCTGACAAGATACTGACATGTGAACGTCCGACATCCAGCAAAGTCGAAATGACCCACAATGCATTTGGGCACACACTTCCTCTGAGAGTGGGCGAGTTATCGCCGGCACTCTGAGCAACCTCATCGCACCCGACCCCAAAATGCACTATATGACACCAATTTCAAAGGTGAGCTGCCTCAGCGATACATCCCACACATACAATCCACAATATCTGCCATTGAATGAACTCTTCAATTCAAGTAAAACACACATATTGATTCGAATTCTGCAACCATCTCCAAGAAACCGCTTCATATCAACAGTAGATCGACAAGGGCACTCCGGGTGCTTTCCTGGCCCGATTTATATCAATTCGCTTCCCAAACAACTCCCAAACAGATGAAAATCCGGACTCAGTTCAGGACCTCGCCTGTTCTCTCGGATAGACGTTAAAATGGACATTCCCGGCCTGAATTTCCCCCAAGTCGAGCAGATCGCTTACAAAGTTTCACACCGAAACCCTCTGCTTTGCACTTGACACACAGACAAACACATTGGCCAGACACACACGTCAATTAATATCCCAATATACATTCATTCCTCATTCATATCCTCATTCATATTACGTCTCTCATTCAAGGAAAAAGGATTTTTGGGACGGGTTGGACGGGGGGGTGGGTTGAGGTGGAAAGGGGAGGCAGGGCGGGGGGTGTTGGGGTGTTGCCTAGAGCCCCGGGGCTGAGCTCAGGTCTTGGGGGGGGGTTGGGGGCATGGTGGCTACCTCCCCTTTCGCGGGGTCTTGGTCCGGATTATGGACGAGCGGCATTAGCCGCTGATTTGCTTGCTTAACTACCTCCTTAATTGTTTTGTCCTGAACTTTGCTTCCTGAACTTGCTTCCTTTGGCTCTGAAGCTTCAAATTCCTACAATGCAGCTCCTGCTTCAATTTTCAATATTTCAAAACCTAACCTGTCCTTCTCACCCTGTGGCCACCTGGCCCATTTCCTGTGAGCTTATTTATTTTCTCTTGTCCACCAGGTCCTGGCCTGCTTTATCTGGACCTCTTGTCTAGAACTTAGTCTAGAGCTTCCTGGCTTGACCTCGTAGTTGTCACTACCTTCTTGTCAAACCTACCTGGTACCTACGCATTTCACCCTTCCTGGCCATGTCCCTTTGGCCGTCTAAGTTTAGCCACAGCCCTTCGTTCCCTGGCATGCAATGGCATACCCCATCTTGTCTCTGGGCTGTTCCTTCCTGGAAAAATCTTGGCCACCTGGTTTCAGCCTATATGGCTGTCCGACCTCATTTTCCCCTCTCCCTTGTTAAGTTATAACGTTACCCTTACCGAACGTTATCTTCACCGATATCTTCACCGATATCCTGCGCAAATCCTTTTACTGGCCATGTTCCTATGGCCCTCTTAAGTTCTACCTAAGTTAGCCACAGCCCTTCGTTCCCTGGCATGCAATGGCATACCCCATCTTGTCTCTGGGCTGTTCCTTCCTGGAAAAATCTTGGCCACCTGGTTTCAACCTATATGGCTGTCCGACCTCATTTTCCCCTCCTGGTGCTAACTGTAACTTTAAGCTTACTGTTAAGTCCTTCCTGGTTTATCCTTACTTGTTTATCCTGGCTTTAACAAAGCTACGCCATTCTGAGGCCTAAATGAGCCTCTACTTACAATTTCTGTTCGAGTGCAGACAGCGCGGAAGACAAGGAGACTGAACCCGCTCGAAGGAGGAAGGTACGAATTTGGAATAATAGCCCTCTGATATAAAACAACTCCCACCTTTAATCAAATCAACGTGCCGGCGCCGGCCTCAGGTCAGCCTTCCTCCTGTCCATCGGGCTCCGTTTCCCGTCCTCCGCGTCTGTTGACACCCCACTCCTGGTACCATCTGTGAAGAATCAGCTCTTCGTTTGCAAAAGAAGTCCACAATAGCCTGGAATGGCGCAGCTTTATTAAAGAACCAACTTATACAGATCCGGAGGAGGCCAAGACATCTATAGCAAGAGCCAGTCTCATGCCACGTCAAGCCTTCCTGAAAACACATTGATTCCCAGTCCATTTATATAGGGACACGTTTTATCAGGAAATCTCCGAGGGAACAAACAACACTGGGAGAGGTTCCTCCCACCGTTATCATTCGGGGGAGTCAGCCCGTCCTTATCATTTGGACCAAATGTTTCTCTGGGCTCCGAGAAAACAGAAATGTAACTCACAATGAGGAGAGTGTATGCTTAGCCAAACAAACCCATATATTTTATGGGTTTGTGTACATGAGTAATCCAAAGCATGTTTATACAGAGTCATGCGTTGCTGAGATTAAAACAAAATATATATGGTTAACGATCATGTCATTCTACTAGCATTACGCTAAAACAAGCGCATGTGGGCGTGGTTTTACGACCAGCCTCGAAAAAAGCACACGTATACAATTTGTTCAGCATGACCTCATTTTAAGCCTTTCCTCATCCAAAACTAAAACGAAGCAAAAACCCTTTATTTACTTTATGAAATAGCATTTTTAGACATCATATAAATCATAACACATTAGCACCCAACGTCTATAACTGAACTTTAGGCAATAACAAATCTACTACTTGACACTTACACAGGGGATATTGCAGGCAGGTAGGGCTTGAGATGGATTGCTTGAGAGGGAGGCAAGGTCGGGAGGCCGCAGCTCACAATTCCTCGCGGTTTTGGCGGGAAACCCTCCGTCGTGTATCCACTGCGGTAGACATCACGCGCTGGTTCGGCTCACCTGCTCCTCTTCTTGGGGTGGGGCCGTCTCCCTCCTTTCAGCGCGTCTCTCCAAAGCTGGTTTCCTTGCCGAGTACCTCTCCTCTTTGGCTTGGAGCGTTTCGCATCTCACCTCTTGGTGCAGCCTCTTTGCTCATCTCCCAAGGCCTCTCCAAGTCATCTCGCAGCTCATCTGGTAAAGCAGTCCCTTACAGTCGCTTTTATCACCTCGGGCGAAATCAAGCCGCCGGCTCCCAGGGCACGCCTACCGGGTCGCTCACCGCGGTGTTGATTGGCTGTTAGAGCTGGTTCACTCCTTCCCTCTTATGACGAGGTGGAGACACGCCTTTCTTCCCCAACCCTACCTCGTGGCCAATGGTGGTTTGAAGAAAACCGCCCAAAATGCGGAAGGCAATTGGAAGGGAGGTTTTGGGGAAATTGGAAGGGCCTACGCTTATTTTGTTTGATACAATGCAAAGTCAATCTAGTGGGAAACACATATTTAGCCTACATGGAATAAGGAAATACACTATTTAAAAGATATATCGTGACCTGCGTGTAAGTTTCATGGAATTAACTAGGAGGCCGGCTACGACCATTATTTACATTACCAGGGTGTTACCGTACCTTTTGTAACGTTCACATTGTAACGTTTTCACATTCGTTACACTTCCTCCAAAATTGTTACACTTCTCAAAAACCGTTACACTTCTCAAATTCGTTACACACTTCTCAAAATCGTTACACTGCACCCCCCTTTCTTCAGGCCCGCCCTCGGGCCTATTAAACTTTAACTTAGTGTGACACGTAGGTGTAATTCCCTCTACAATTAACCTGACCCTGAGTGTGACAATTTTAAAACACAAATAAGTATGTCCCCCTATTGCATTGCATCCTGTCTAACAGACTCAAGCCCACAGCTAACCGAATTACGGAATTATTCTCAAACTATACATTTACGGTGGGGAGCATTATTTACAATGACGTGATTTCTTATTTACAACGCAACCCAGGACCTGTGTTTTTTTCTTTTTTTTCTTTTTAGGGAACAAGAGAAAGAAATTCCTGGTGGGAGGGAGGAGACAGCACGCATTGCATCGATGCACCAGTACCAGTACCACCAAAGCACCCAAAAGCACCAAACACCACAAAGCACCACAAAGCACCCAAAAGCACCATCCGGTGCGCAGTCACTATGGTTCATAATAAACACAACAAAACAACTGGTGGTGGTCTTCTCTTTCTCTGCTGGGCCGATGTTCTTCCCGACGTCTTCTGGCTTCATGCGGCCTAGTTGGAAATAATAAAAAGCACAACTTGTGTCCATTTTTATTTAGGGCCTCAGGGGCCAACTAAGGGTGGTCCACCTGTTTGGCATAGGTGCCACCTTACCGAGGTCCGCAAGCAAGATTCCCTGGCCACTATGGCCGGTCTCCAACAGAGGTGCCCTGCCCCAGAACCTGGGGTCCATCAAGTGGTACTTGGCCGCAGAACAGCGGTCCATACAGTGGTACATCAACGCAATGCATGCTGGTTCTGGGAATCTCGGGCGCACAATGGCCACCTCACGCACGCTCCCATCGGCACCCAATGGCGCACAGGTCATGTGGGAGACAAAAGAAAGACAATTGAGCGAGGGGTAAGGTCACAAGGGTACACGTCAATAAGGCAATGCAAGGTGAAATGCGTACGGAGGGCGAAGTGAGAAAGCTCGTCCCTACCGTACGTCACCCCCCTGTCACCTACCCTACCCTTACCCCATATGTACAAAAATCTACCCATTTACAAATTCGTCACTACTGTCACGTCTTCCCCATATTTCCCCTATACCAAATTCGTCTCCACAATCCCTTTACTTCAAAATTTGCCATCACCAATTCATCATCAATCCTCATAAGGAGGGAGAGATGGAATTACGCACAATGTCATACCCACGTCATGATGCGTCTCACAATCCAAACATTTGCATCATAAAAAATAATCAAAACATGGCATGGTGTGGAGTACCTGTCACCTCAGGTGAGTGGATGCAGATGGTGCGAGGAGATCCTTCATCCTAACTATCCTCTAAATGACTTTAACACACGTTACACTACCCGGGGTCTTTCCCTGCCAATCCATTGGCCAACTTACACTATGGGTTCTAATAACCAATTCCCATTGCCCAAACTGTGGTGCTTCTCAATTTGGGGTCTCACTCCCCCGATTCATCTCCCGGTGCTCTCGCACAATTTCTGGGCTGCGACGTCTAGCTCTCCCAACAGGTCTACCCACCTGCACACCTCCACCACTGTAGTTGCCACCCGAGCTTACCTAGCTCCTCACCCTAACCTAACTAACTGGGGACAGCCCCTCTCCTGGCTCTGTCACCCCATGGTGCCCTCTGGCACTGGGCTACCCGGGTCCGTCCTCCGGATCCTCGGGCCCCATCCACAACTACTACCGGCTCCCAGAGCCCACCTGCGCCCTCACCTGGCCGACATCCTCACAGTGGTGGAGTGCCCAAACCAACTACACACACTAACAGGCTACACGCCCAGCCATTTCCACAACACTAATGCACCCATCCACATACCATTCTGCCACCCGCACCACAGTTGCCAATATCCAACCACAATTTACCTGTACCCTCTACCTAACACTTACACTACCTGCCCCGGGTATCCGTGATGGGGGTCCACTCTTCCCCCATTCACACCATCCACTCCACTCCACAATTTCCACCATTCTCACTCCACGACCATCCATTCCACTACTCCAGATATTCCACACTACCATTTATTCCACACAGCCACATACACCTGTTGTTGCACACCTGTGCCCTCACACCTGGTGCCACCTGCACCCTCCTTTCTTCCTGGACCATTTGGTCAACACAACACGCAATCACCACTACTCCCTCATACACTGCTCCACACACCTGTTCAGTTGCACACCTGTGCAATCACACCTGTTCCATTCTCACCTGTTCAATCCTTACACACACGGCATCATCTCAGCTAACTACTCCCCTCTGAAACTTGCGCTTCCCCGTCGTCCCTTTAAACTATTGCGCTCCCACGTCATTATAATCCACACTAATCTACCTGCGTCCCCACTACAGGTATCAGTCACTAACTAAACTTAACGTTACCTAATGTCATCTTCGCTAGATCCCTATCAATATCCTAACCCACCCGGGCTAGTTTTCACTGCCATACACCCCATAGACTATTGCGCATTTGCCCCACTCTGTGAGGGATGGTGGATTTGCCATCCCACCACATCGGGGTCTCTCACTATCAATTTTGTTCGTCCAGATTCCAACCAATTCAAAAAATTTTCATTTACTGCCAATTCTATTCACTTTTCTAAATTTCGTTTTAAATCACTATCACTATCACCATCACCCGTCTACTTATTACATCCTCTCGGTGCGCCAATTCACATCTACAGCCCGGCTTCGTACAGCCGAGCAATGAACGCGGATTCTTTTGTGCCGGCGGCTGGATGCGTCCCGCATTCGGGGCAGGGGCGGGGGCTTACCCGGGCCGAGATCCCACGCACCACCTCGGCGTGGAGCCATCCAATGTCCCGATCTCGACCTGCCGGCACGTCTCAACAAAACGTGGTCGCCATAACGACCCTTCCTATCCAGCTGCCCGCTCCGCCTAGTGGAGCCCGGACGCGGCCGTTCCAAGCGAGGCACAGCGTGGATCGCGTACGGCGGTTCTTTCGAAACCGCCGTGGTTCGGATCCCCGCTGGTCCTCGCGGCACGCGAAGCTGCCCGATGCGCACCGAGGGCCCGATTCGGCTATAAGTCGTTCTAACCTCTAACCTGGTTACCGTCGACGCTTCACCTGGATTCTTACAAGCATACGCTACCCCTTTCTTGCTCATACATGCAGCTGTTCCCATACTCCTCGTACCTTTCCTTACACACCTCGGTACACTCATTCCGCTCGCCGACTTGGTCACACACCTGACCACCGAACACTTTGGCACACATTCGTTGGTCGCACACCTCACCAACACACCTCTTCGCGCCCCTTTCTCGGTCACCTCCTTTGTGACAATCCCAGGTGTGCTCTCACCCGCACACCCAACCGCGTGCCTCACGACCAACTCAAGTGTGCATCCCCACACACGCTCTACCATTCCAGGTGTGCATCCTTCCATTCCAGGTGTACATCCTCGCTCACCTGTCACAACCAACTCACGCTCCGTTTCACTCTCACTACTCTCACCTCCACTCTTGACAGCGCACTCACCCTTACTTTCGACGGCACACTCTTTCCTCATGCACCCGTCCGTTACACACCTTTCTCGCGCACACCCTCCCGTTACATCCTCTGTAACACTCACCACAGGCATGCATTCTCCCTTACTCTTGACAGCATGCGCTTTCCCCATGCACCCGTCCGTTACACACCTTTATCGCGCATCCTCCCGCGCACACTTTTTCGTTACTTCCTCCGTAACACTCCCCACACCGCGCTTCCCTGTGCTCCCTCGCACACGCGCTACGACCGACTCACTCCTGACGGCACACTCACTCCTCGGCGTGCACTTTTTCCTCACACACCCCATGGTCGGACATTCTCGCACACCTCTTTTTTCGCACACCTGACCTGTCACACACCACCAACGGCCTTTCACGAACACCCGGATCCAAACCAATCCCCAAGCCGACTGAAGCTTTCCTCACATCACATACATTGCCACTCACCTCCGTACTTCGTCTCCGCACCTCCTTTGCCACCTGCAAACTCTTTATTTGGTTAGTGAGCATCACATTATGAGTTGAGCACCGACCTTGTACATATTCCGCTATCTCCTCCTTTATTTCTCTCTTAGTTTCTGTCCGTCTCTTCTTAATTTCACTCACCTCTTCTTCCACTTCCTCTAATTTTTGTTTGACCTCTTTTATTTCTCGGTGCGTCTCCTCAAGTTCGTCCTCTAAGGCTACCGTGACCGTCTCTATGTGCATCCTCACCTGCCGGTCCTTTGTCTCCATTATCTCTGTCACCTCGTCCACCCTCATTGTCAGTTCCTCCCGTACCATCTGACATTGCCTCTGTGTCGCTATTAATTCGTTTTTAATATCTTTTTGTGTCGCCTTTAACCCTCCGAGTACCGCAGTGTTCCTTTGAACCTGCTCCACTAACTTCGTTTGTCCCTCTGTCAGCTGTTCCACCTCCTCCGTCAGATCTTCTATTCCCCCTTGTAACTTAGCCGTATTATTTCTCACCTCTTTCTCCATACGCTTCTCACCTCGCTTTACCTCCTCGCGCAGCCCCGAAACCTCCTCACTTACCCCTCGTCGTATTTCCTCCATCTCTTTTGTAGATGCCACCCTCATCTGTCCCAATTCATCCCTCTGAGCATCCAGTTTGGTTTCTACCCCGATTTTCACCTCCTCTATCTGCTCTCCCATTTGTTTGATTTCCCTGGCAGATTGTTCCCCTATTTCCCGCAATTTGTCCTCCATCCTATTTTCTAACCCCATTAACCCATTTTTCACCCCCTCTAACTGATTCTCCTGGGCAGCCATTCTGTTTTCCACCCCCGTTAACCCATTCTTTACCTCTTTTATCCCGTTGTCTAACCCCTCAAAATTATTGTCTAACTTCCCAAATTTCTTGTCTAACTCCTCAAAATTATTGTCGAACTTCCCAAGTTTCTTGTCTAACTCCTCACCGGTACCCCTCGCTTCGTCCCTCATTACCCCCATTTGGCCCTCCAATCGCTCACCCTGAGCATCCATCCGGTTCCCCATTACCCCCATTTGGTTTCCCAATCGCTCACTATCAGCCCTCATTCCCCCAATTTGGTCTCCCATTCGTTCCATAAGGGCCCTCATTTGCAACATAAAAAGGTTCGAATCCACCAGGGGCGCTGCCACGGTCGCGGCAAAATTTGGTGCCGCTTCACCCACGTGCGTGAGGACGCCGCTTTGCGCGTCTGATACTTCCGCAACCACATTGCTATTTTTCTCCTCCTCCCTATCCTCCACATACATTTCCCCGAGGTCCTGGGTCGATTCCACCCTGTTTATCTCTCCCACCGACATCCGATCGCCTTGATTGTCCATGGCGCGATCTCAAAATTCGGGTTTTGCTTTATAAAACAAAATCAAATTTCGCCGTTATAATTTCGAGCGCGTGAAACGCGCTCCGGATCGAATTCCACTTCCCAACACCAAAATGTTACCCTAATGGTACAATTGGTGTTCCAAAATTTGGGCCTAACTGAATTTAGTCCCAGGTCCGAATCCAACTCCTCGACACCAAATGTTACAGACTAACACAATTGGTGTCCAAAATTTGGGCTAAATAAATTTAGTCCCAGGTTCGAATCCCACCTCCTGACTACCAATTGTTGCAGACGCGGGTTTTAGATGTTATATTGACCGAGCGGTGGTGTATTTAACCGCGTCCGAACAGTTACTCCCCGATTAAAACCCGATTCCACCAGACGTTGACCAGATCACCCCACAGATATTCAATCGGGAAATCTCTAAAGCGACCGAAAGAGAATGAAAAAGAAGAAGAAGAATACGGAGGAAGAACAGATTTTATTATACACACACAAGCAATGGATGGAAGAAGCAGTAACACAGCGAATCGTTAACTTACACTATTCATTTTTACTTAGCCCCAAGACACGAGTAGGACAGGACGTTCACACTTACACAGGGGATATTGCAGGCAGGTAGGGCTTGAGATGGATTGCTTGAGAGGGAGGCAAGGTCGGGAGGCCGCAGCTCACAATTCCTCGCGGTTTTGGCGGGAAACCCTCCGTCGTGTATCCACTGCGGTAGACGTCACGCGCTGGTTCGGCACACCTGCTCCTCTTCTTGGGGTGGGGCCGTCTCCCTCCTTTCAGCGCGTCTCTCCAAAGCTGGTTTCCTTGCCGAGTACCTCTCCTCTTTGGCTTGGAGCGTTTCGCATCTCACCTCTTGGTGCAGCCTCTTTGCTCATCTCCCAAGGCCTCTCCAAGTCATCTCGCAGCTCATCTGGTAAAGCAGTCCCTTACAGTCGCTTTTATCACCTCGGGCGAAATCAAGCCGCCGGCTCCCAGGGCACGCCTACCGGGTCGCTCACCGCGGTGTTGATTGGCTGTTAGAGCTGGTTCACTCCTTCCCTCTTATGACGAGGTGGAGACACGCCTTTCTTCCCCAACCCTACCTCGTGGCCAATGGTGGTTTGAAGAAAACCGCCCAAAATGCGGAAGGCAATTGGAAGGGAGGTTTTGGGGAAATTGGAAGGGCCTACGCTTATTTTGTTTGATACAATGCAAAGTCAATCTAGTGGGAAACACATATTTAGCCTTCATGGAATAAGGAAATACACTATTTAAAAGATATATCGTGACCTGCGTGTAAGTTTCATGGAATTAACTAGGAGGCCGGCTACGACCATTATTTACATTACCAGGGTGTTACCGTACCTTTTGTAACGTTCACATTGTAACGTTTTCACATTCGTTACACTTCCTCCAAAATTGTTACACTTCTCAAAAACCGTTACACTTCTCAAATTCGTTACACACTTCTCAAAATCGTTACAATATTAAGAGTTGCAAGTGTGAGTGTCTCCATATTTGTTTGTGAATTTTGTCTGATGCTGTGAATACTCAAACTTTGCCTTTGTTATTATTTTCTTTAGTCGATGAAACTGCGATTTTGTTAGGTTTAGTTCGACAGATTTTTTTAGGACTTTGCAGCCTGAATAAAGGAAGCCAAGTCGGGCAATGATCAAAAATGACAACATGCCGTTGTCTGAACATTTCATTGAGAAACGAGAGAACAAGATGAGGAGGGACTTGGGGCTGATCTACCATTAATTGTGATACAACCGTCACATCCACCTCCTCCTCTGATTCCGATAAGTCAGACATTGCCCCAAAGGGTTCTGGGTCAATAGTCAATACCCTCAGCCATTCCTGTTTTATGAACAAGTCTGCCAGCGTCTGCGGGTCTCCAGAGTGCTGGGTTTGGGAAACATCAGCAGCCTGACTACGACTTTCCTCAAATGGAGTCAAATCATTGTTTCCGCACTCCTGTGGATTTGTGTTTGCACCTTCATTTGCGAAATGGGCAAATTATGTTGGACCATAGTTTGATCATCTTCATGTGGTCGGATCAATGACGTATCATTCACTGACTCACTGTCAGCCATATTTACATCATCACCCTCGTCCGTGCGGGAAATGGAAGCACTTTGTTGTACCATTTGAATCCCGTTACCCTTCTCCAGATGTTCCGTTTCATTTATTTGGTCCACGTTTTGCACTGAGATTTCAGGAGTATCCTGAAGAGTTTCTGCATGGAAGGTCTGCACATCGAGCACAACCTTTTTAACAGCACCTGGTGTTAACGACTCATCAGGTGCTCTTCGTTTACTCGTCACCAATTTAGATTCGGTTTCCAGAGCAACGCTTTGTCGAGGAGGAATAATATTGGGGGTTGAGCTGCTGGTTTCACCCTAGGGGAGGGAGAGAGAGAGAGAGACAGAGAGAGAGAGAGAGAGAGAGAGAGAGAGAGAGAGAGAGAGAGAGAGAGAGAGAGAGAGAAAGAGAAAGAAAAAGAGATAGGGAAAACAGAGAGGGGGAGAGAGACAGAGGGGGTAGGAGGGAGAGAAAAAGGGGAAAGCATAAGGGAGGTGAGAGATAAACTTGTATTCACTTTTATCTTATTTGATGCAAATTTTATGTGTTGGAGTACCTCTCAAATTTAAACAGAATGAGTCAGAACTTACTGTTACATCAAATAATATAACTTTGCAAAGGGAAATAAACAGAACTTCAGATGACCCTTTAGTGAGAGGTCAACAGTTTATTCCAGGCATACGTTTTTGTTATCAAAAGATTCCACAAGCTTGACTCCATGTACAAACAAGTACAAAAAGTTTTAATTAAAACAAAAGCCGCGTCGATGTTACACAATGCCTAGATGCAGCTGTGCCTATAACGTCGATGTTATAGGCACAGGACATTCCTATTGATTCGATTACTTTATGTTATTTTTGTGCAAAGTGAAAATATATCTCGGCAATTTCCCGTGTGTGGCGACGAATTTTTAATATATCTCGGCATTTTCCCATCTGTTATTTAGGGCGGTGTATGACTGACCATGCCGCGATTTAAAAAAAATATATCTCAATGGACTTGAAGTTACAGGCCTTTGAGAATTCATTTCGTTCTATAAAGGGCAACTTTCATCGGAATTTCTTCCCGTTTTTTTTCAACCGAGTCTAAAACTATGTTAGTGACTGTGAAAAATGAAATGATATATCGAATTTTTTATTTATTTATTTATTATTTTTTTTTGTATACAAGATCGAGGCTCGTGAAAGAGCGAACATTAATCACACAGAAAGACAAACCGACACATAAAACATATAACATCGGGAGCGGTAGACAAGATGGGGAGAGAGGGGGAAGGACACAAACACAACATTTGAGAGCAGGGACCGAGAGACATGGAGACATCGAGAGATCTGAGAGAGGGCGAGGGCTTTGGGGGGGGGGGGGGCATGGGAAGGGGGCGGTGGGAGAGGTATAAAACATATGGACACTGCCAGGACTTCCAGGAAAGAAGTTGGAATTTCAAACAAGGTGGATCTGGGGTGAATTAGCGGGGGTAGAAAAGATCAAGGTTTTGGATGGGGGAAGATAAGAGATGGTGGTGAACAGCTGTTTTAAAGACCTGGAGGGAGGAGTGGGATTGAAGGGAGTGTGGGAGTTTGTTCCAGAGGCGGGAGAAAAGAGGAATGAAGGAGTGAAGGTGAGCAGAGAGTCGAGATTTTGGCAGTTTAACCATCAGAGGCTTGCTGGCAGATCTTGTGCGACCTGTAGGAATATTTGGGGGACAGAGCACAGAGAGAGCTGGGGGAGCAAGGCCGGAGAGGAGTCGGTAGAAGACAGAAAGACCACCTACCTGCCTGCGGTGAGTGAGTGAAAGGCCCTCAGAGATAGCTTCATCGCGGGAGATTCCAATGATTCTGAAAGCTTTGGTTTCAACAGCGTGAAGCCGAGCTAGGTGTGAGGCAGGAGCACCAGCCCATAGGGGAGAACAGTATTCCATTGAGCTGCGGATGAAAGCCTTGTATGTGGTGAGGAGCTCAGGTGTGCCTAGGAAGGACTTCGCACGACGGAGGATGCCCAGTCGGCGACTGGCTTTGCAGGCCAGCTTGGAAATGTGGTTTTCCCAAGAAAGATCATGGCAGATAGTGAGACCCAAAAGCTTGAGCGACAGAACTTCTTGGAGAGGATTGTTGAGAAAGTAGATGGGAGGGTTGTCCAGTCGATCTTTTCGGAGAGACATAGTAAGAGTGTGAGATTTGTCAGGATTGAAAGACATGTTCCACTTGTTTGACCAGTCTGTGATTTTGTCCAGGTCTTCAGAGAGTGAGGAGGCTGCAGACTGCCGATCTGAGGGAAGAGGAATGGAGCGGCAGAGAGTGGAGTCATCAGCAAAGAGATAGAGAGGATTTTCCAGAGAGTCGGAGAGATCATTGATAAAGACCAGAAAAAGCACAGGGCCCAGCACACTGCCTTGGGGAACTCCAGCCTGAACAGGAAGGGGAGATGAGAGAAATCCATTCAGGGCCACACGTTGACTACGACCAGAGAGGAAGTCCGCAAGCCATGCATGGAGATTTCCATGGATACCATAGGAGTAGAGTTTGGTGAGCAGAGCTGGGTGCCAGACCGTATCGAAGGCACGTGATATGTCGAGGGAGACAGCTCTAATTTACTGTTTGGCATTGAGGACCTCCATCCATTGTTGAGACAGGAGAAGCAGCATGTCCAGAGTAGAGTGACCTGGTCTGAATCCAAATTGATGATCAGAGATCAAGCCATTGGAGAAGAGGAAAGATTTCATATCCGAAGCAATGATGGATTCCATGACTTTGCTGATAATTGGGAGCAGGCTGATTGGTCTGTAGTTAAAAGGATCTGTTTTTGCACCTTTTTTGTGTAAAGCGGTAATGTTTGCTGATTTCCAGGATGCTGGCAGATGACCTTGAGCAAAAGATAGGGTGAAAAGAACAGAGAGAGGGTGAGATAGAGTGGCAGAGCAGGATTTTAGGACCCGTGGGCTGATGCCGTCTGGTCCAGTTGCAGAATCAGAGTCGAGGTTAGACAAAAACTCCTCCACCTTGTCAGGAGAGAAGGACACAGAGTCCAGGAGCAGTTGGGTTCGACTGGGAAAGGTGGGAACAGAGAGAGATGGGTTTGGGACTAAAGAATTTGAGGCAAACACAGAGTTGAGGCATTCGGCTTTGTCACGTGCGATGTCAACTGTGTGGCCATTTGAGGTAAGGGAGGGGATGGAGGGGGAACAAACACCAGAAACGGATTTGACCAGACGCCACCAGGATTTGGAGGAAGGAGACAGGTTTGAGAGTTCGTTCTTGAGTGAGGAGAGATCGTGCTTCCTGGCACTCCTGAGGGTAGACACACACTTGTTCTGAGCTTAGTGGAAGGAACTGAGATTGCCTTCAGTTGGATTAGCCTTCCAAGAGGCAAAGGCAAGTTGTTTCAGGGCAACTGCCTCACCACAAGATTCGGTGTACCATGGACGGGAGGAAGGGTAAGACAACTGAAGACGAGATGGGATAAATCTGTGCATGAGAGAGATCAGTTTGCTTTGGAAGAATTATCAGGAAGAATTGATGTCAGAGGCAGTGGAGATGGGAGACCAATCCAGACGATTGATGGCTGCTTGAAGCCCGTCCCAGTCGGCCTGAGTGAAATGCCAGACTCTTCGACGCTGAGGAGGCTCTCTGAGAATGGCCAGAGAGATGTCCACTTTGACAAGTACATGATCAGAAGAACCGATTGGAGCAGAAGAAGAGCAGCAGACATTAGCAGGGAAGTTTGTCATAACCAAGTCTAGAAGAGAAGGAACTCCATTGGCTGAGATCCGGGTCGGGAAATTGACAGATTGTGTCAATCCCAGTGAGTCACAGAAGTCCTTTGCTGAGGTGCCATGACTGGTGAGAGAGGAACCCACACCCAACCAGGTGGCATGATGAGAGTTGAAGTCACCACATATGAGGAAGAGAGAGTTGGGATGAGTGGATAGAAGTTGGTCCATGTTGTCAGAGAGTGAAATGTAAGTTGAGTCATCACTGTTTGGGGGACGGTACAGAACACATATGAACAAAAGGTGGGAGCGGAGAGGAAGCCGTAGCCAGAGGTACTCCTGGGGGTGAGGAGGAGAGAGGGCAGTGCAAGGAGAATGAGGAAGAGAGTTTTTGATAAAGATAGCCACCCCACCACCAGGACGAGGCTCAGGTCTATCATACCGGAAGAGGGAGTAACCAGGAAGAGATATTGAGGAATCAGAGACATCTTGAAGGAGGAAAGTCTCTGTTAAGCAGATCAAGTCTGGATTGTCAGAAGCAACCTGTATGGAGAGATCAGTCTCGATCGGGGTGGTCACGGATTTTCGAAGCTGTTCCATGATCTTCACGCACGCTCGAAGCTAAGTCATTGTCACATTTGTATTCTTGTCTAAACTGTTTATCTTACGTGTGTGTACCTTTTAAGTGTCCCTCGGTAGTTTTATCGGGGTTAATCTTTCATACCTGTAAAAAATAGTATTTGATTTGAAATAAAACTGTGTGAGAGAGGAAGACACCACTGGCCTACAAAACAGGCCTCAAAGCTATGCGAGTTAATAAAATGGTGGATATTTGTTTATATGAAGCCTCTCCCACAATGGGTGGAGCTATGGTTCCCAGAATGGGTGGAGCTTTGAGGTTTTGTCTTCTTTGCAAGAAGAACAAGAAGAACAAGAACAACAGCAGAGGGCACTCTATGACCAGCGTCTTGCGACGCGGCAAAAAAATGGAAAGCTATAAATGACCCGGTAGTGAGTGAATTTGAAAATCTCTTTTTGCGGAAGCTGAAAATGAAGGTTTGAGGGAAATAAAGCAAATTAATTATTGGGGACAAAAAAATGAGTGGGGAATAAACAGGATGTCTTTGTCTCATCCCATCCATTACCTCTTCCTTCTACTTTTCCATACAATAAGTAGCTCGGGATGAAAGAAGGAAATGATTAATTGAGATCACCTTATAAAATATAAGGCATGATGATTGTTGCTACCAGATCAAGATATACTCATTTAGGATGACACTTATTGTAGGTAATATTATTTGAACGATAAAGTATGTGAAAATGCAAAGCCTGTCCACGTCCGTTTGTATTCAGTTTTCTTCTTCCGTATGCTCAAAATAACGAAAACAGTTTTTTTTAAAGTACAAAATTAAAATTGATGATTTTATGCAGCCCTGACCTTTGAGCTTTAGATATAAAAATAATCAGTTTCTAGCTTTTGATTGGTCAACCAATTATGTGAGCCGATATGCAAATTCTTAAAATTTCAGGTCAATCGGATGAAAATTGACGATTTTATGTGACGCTGACCTTTGACCTTTTGACCAAATTATTAATTGACCTTCTCCATATTCTCATAATAAAGCTTTGTTGAAAAATTGATGATAAAACTGAAATGGTAAATTTTCAATTTCAGGTCAATTTGATGAAAATTTATTTTATGTGATGCTAACTTTTGACCTTTTGACAAATTTATTAATTTGCCTTCTCTGTATTATTATCACTAGCAACGGTACCCTCCCTACGGGTGGGGCTTCAATTGGGAGGCCCAAATGAAAAGGCAAAATATCAGAAATTGAAGGCTTTTTAAAATTTTAAACGATTTATAGAAACAACCGTTAAATCATATCACACGCAAATCATCAAAATCTAAACAGTATTTGTGGAATGTCAATAAAAGCCACATCACTGTTCATATCGGTAAATATTATTCCATCATGTTTGGAAAAACTGGAAAATTGGAAAAATTGGAAAATTGGGGGGGGGGGGGGGAATTGGAAAAACAATGGAGCTTATTTTACTCCAGGGGGTCCCAGGATTACCCACCCAAAAATTTCGTTGCAATCGATTCAGCCGTTTTTGCGGTACTCGCGAACGGACAGACAGACGGACATTTGGTGAATTATAGTAAAATAATACAGCTTTGGTGAAAATTAAATGGCAATAGCTCAAATGGTAAAAACAAGTTATGGCCAGGACAGATACATAGACAGACAGAGACAGACAGACACACACATAAGTGATTACAAAACCCCGTCTCCTGCTGTGCACGGGACAGGCTAATAAGCGTAAAGCCCATGAAGCTAAACAGGAAAGTAAAAAGGAAGACGGACACTGTCTCAATCCTTCCGGACCCTTCTTCCAGTCCCATGTGAGATATCTGATCACTCACCCACTGACTAAGCTATTCTTCCTGACAAAAAGAGAATTGCTTCAAATATAGCCTTGGACTATTTCGGCCAAAGGTGTAATAATTGCGGTGAACGATAAGCTTTATAAAAAGTTACAACGGTTCACTTTTTGTTGAAAGAATAACAGGTTTAGTACATTTTGCGTTTCTTCAGTCGAGACAAAATGGCCGCTAAAAGCCTCGAGGGTGAATGAAATAACGTTAGGTGGGTGAAATAATTTGCTGTTAATTGGGCATGACAGTGCCATCTCGGTTGGCAAAATCTACCTTGTCGGGATGAAAGGCAAGGGTTGATTTGATGAATGGGCTGCTGAAGGTAAGGGATTTTGAGGTTTGTAATGAAAAAGTGCTCAGAATGTTCAAGTATTGAGATTACATATGTGACGTCACAGGCGTGATTGTGTGTCATTCTTGACAAGGTGTGAGAGTCAGGGAATAGAAGAAATAGCGAAAATACTTGAGGCATAGAACATCGAGTCCTTGATATAGTGGGGAGAAAACACTTTCACTTATAGATTCACAAAACAGAGCTTTGTTTTAAACTGTGATCTGGGCTCCATTCAGGGTCTTGTATAAAAAAGATATTGTAGCGGCTACCGCTGGGTTTTCACAATCGCCTTGCACCTATCAAGGACGCGGAGCGATCACCATGCCGGGCTCGTCCAGGACGCCCGGGCAGGCCCGCGCTCAACTTGCCAGGCCTCGGTCGGGACGCTGGGCCACGCCCCCTCTCGCCTTTCCTGGGCAAACGCTCCGGGATAATATGTATATATATTGCTGCCCGATAAACGGGCTTTTCAGAGTGCCTGAGTGTTTGGTTTGATTAAAGCAACTCGGATGAATTCCAGCTTTTTGTCGCGTCCATTCTTCCGATCGACGTGGGAGCCCCAGCTCCTTCATTGGTGACCTACCGACATGGACACGGCAGTTGCCCTTAAACTGCCTACCTTCTGGGAGGCTCACGCGGCGGTTTGGTTCGCACAGGCGGATTCCCTGTTCGCCCTGCGAGGCATCACGGCCGACGACACCCGCTTCCACCATGTGGTAGCAGCGCTAGGTTCGGCCACCGCGGCCCGCGCCCTGAGCCTCCTCGAGAGCCCACCAGCCGCTGACAAATACGGCGCGATTAAGAAGCTTCTCCTCGACGCTTTCGCCCTCCCATCGGCGGAACGCGCACGGCACCTGCTCGACCTGCCCGAGCTCGGCGACACGCGCCCTTCCGAGCGAATGGACTACATGCTTTCACTGCTCGGCGAGCACTCTCCGGCATTCCTGTTCCGGGAGCTGTTCCTCCGTCAGCTGCCTAACCCGGTACGCCTCGCCCTGGCAAGCACGACGATCACAGATCCCCGGGCCCTTGCCAGAGAAGCCGACAAGATCTCCGCCGCAGGACAGCGCATCGCAGCGGCGACATGGGACCCACCGCCGTCCGACGCAACACCCATGGCGCCCGAGCACCCGGCACGGTCGACGACCGAACTGCCGACGCAATTGGCGGCCGCTACACCGAGCCGACCACCTCCAGCATGACGACCGGGGCCTCCACCTGACCAAGCGTGGTGTTACTATCATGCCAGGTTCGGACAGAAGGCCCGGACATACCGACCCCCGTGCACCTTCGGCAGGCCGGGAAACGGCCGGGCCGGCGTTCATTACCAGCCATGAGCGCCGGCCACACGGGCAACTTACTGTTCACCACGGATAAAGCGTCCGGACGGCGCTTCCTGTGCGACACCGGCGCCCAACTGAGCGTCATACCCGCCTCTGACCAGGACAGGCAATCCGCGGTTTGCGGCCCCTCCTTGGTTGCGGCCAACGGATCGACCATCCGCACCTTCGGCCCGCACAACGTCACCCTCTGCTTCGGCGGCTAATGCTTTGCTTGGACGTTTGTAACCGCAAACGTGCCCATGGCTCTGCTAGGCGCCGACTTCCTCTGCGCACACGGACTGCTGGTGGACGTCCAACGGCGTCGTTTAATCAACGCCGAAACCTTCAGCTCCCTGGTATGCACATTGAGCAGCTCCGCGCCGACCGAGCTGGCATGCACCGTCCCGGCGGCGAACGAGTTTGCTCGCCTGCTCATGGAGTTCCCGGCCCTCACGTGGCCGACGTTTTCGGCCGTCGCAGTACGGCATGGGATCGAGCACCACATACCAACCACGGGCCCGCCGGTCTACGCCAGGGCCCGCCGCCTCGACCCAGCCAAGCTCGCCGTGGCGAAGGCCGAATTCGACGCGTTGGAGCACCTCGGCATCGTGCGGCGCTCCGATAGCGCGTGGGCCTCGCCACTGCACATCGTGCCAAAGCCGGGGGGTGGATGGCGCCCGTGTGGCGACTACCGCCATCTCAATGACGCTACCACCCCCGACAGGTACCCGATCCCGCATATCCAAGACTTCTCCGCCCGTCTGGCGGGACGGGTCATTTTTTCGAAAATTGATCTCATACGGGGATATCACCAGGTACCTGTCAGGGCGGCCGACGTCCCTAAAACGGCAGTCATCACGCCGTTCGGCTTATTCGAATTCTTGCGGATGCCGTTTGGTCTCAAGAACGCGGCTCAGGCGTTCCAGCGCTTGATGGACGGCATGCTGCGTGACCTGCCGTTCCTTTTCGTTTACCTGGACGACATCCTCGTCGCCAGCACGTCCCGGGCCGAGCACCTCCTCCACCTCCGAACACTGTTCGGGCGCCTCAGCGAGCACGGCCTCATCCTCAACCCGGCCAAATGCCACTTCGGCACGACGGCCGTTGATTTTTTGGGCCACCACATCACCAAGAACGGGGCCGTGCCGCTGCCAACCAAGGTCGAGGCCATCACCACGTTCCCGCATCCCCGCACCATAAAGGCCCTGCAGGAATTCCTGGGAATGGTGAATTTTTATCACCGCTTCGTGCCCCGCGCTGCTCAACTCATGCGGCCCCTCTACGAAGCCCTCCGGGGCAAGCCGGCCAAGCACGACATCGCCTGGTCCGCAGCAATGGATGCGGCCTTCCAAAGCTCAAAGCGGGCCCTCGCCGACGCAACACTGCTCGCTCACCCGGTGCTCAATGCTCCCATCGCCCTCACCACGGATGCCTCCGACTACGCGGTGGGCGCCGTACATGAGCAATGGGTGAACGGGGTTTGGCAGCCACTCGCTTTTTTCAGCCGGCAGCTCCGGCCGAACGAGCTCAAATACAGCACGTTTGACCGGGAGCTCCTCGGTCTACACCTGGCCGTCCGCCATTTCCGCCACCTCCTGGAGGGCCGACCTTTCACGGCGTTCGTCGACCACAAGCCGTTGGTTTACGCCATGGCCAAGCTCACGGAGCCATGGTCGGCCCGCCAACAGCGCCACCTCTCCGCCGTGTCGGAGTTTACCACGGACATCCGGCACGTCGCCGGCAAAAACAACGCCGTGGCCGACTGTCTTTCCCGGGCCAGCGCGAACGCGGTCCACCTGGGCGTGGACTTTGCGCTTATGGCGGCGGACCAAACCACCGACACCACGGTGCAAGCCCTCCGGGCGGCGGACATGGGCCTCCGCCTGGCCGACATCCCCTTCGCGGGCACTGTCCTGCTCTGCGACGTCTCCCAAGGCCAGCCTCGCCCCATCGTGCCCGTCACCTGGCAACGCCGCATCTTCGCCTCCCTCCACGGCCTTTCCCACCCGGGCCGGAAAGCTTCACAGAAGCTGGTGTCGGCGCGATTCGTCTGGCACGGCCTTCGTCGGGACGTCCGCGATTGGACCAGCACCTGCACGGCCTGCCAACGGGCCAAGGTCCACCGACACACCCAGGCCCCGCTGGCACCTTTCACCGTGCCCGAACGACGTTTCGACCACGTCAACGTGGATCTGGTGGGCCCCCTCCCCCCGTCACGGGGGTTCACACACCTGCTCACCATGGTGGACAGGACCACCAGGTGGCCGGAGGCCGTTCCCCTCGTCTCCACCACCACCGCCGACGTGGCACAGGCTTTCATCGCCACCTGGGTCGCCTGCTTCGGCGCACCGGCGGACATCTCGTCAGACCGCGGACCACAGTTCACCTCCGAGCTGTGGGGCACGGTCGCCCGCAACCTGGGGGTCAAGCTCCACCGTACTACGGCCTACCACCCCCAAGCAAACGGGTTGTGCGAGCGATTCCACCGCTCCATGAAGGCCGCGCTCATGGCCGGCCTTCAAGACGGCGGTTGGGCCGACCGGCTGCCGTGGGTCCTTTTGGGCCTCCGCACGGCCCCCAAGGAGGACCTCCAGGCATCCACCGCCGAGCTTGTCTATGGCCAGGCGCTACGCGTCCCGGGCGAATTCGTGCCCGACGCTACCAGTCCCTGGTCCGCAGCTCTCCAGCGCTCGGACCTCCAGGAGGCCGCACGACGGTTTGCCCCCGTGCCAACATCCCACCACGGTGACCCCCAGTCCTACGTCCCCCCAGCACTTCGCACAGCGGAGTATGTTTTTGTGCGTCACGACGCACATCGGGGGCCACTCCGGCCGCCGTACGACGGGCCCTTCCGGGTGCTGCGACGGGACGACAAGTCGTTCGTCATCGACATCGGCGGCAGGTCGGACCGGATTGCGGTGGACCGCCTCAAGCCGGCGCACGTGGACGTCGACCACCCACCACGGGTGGCCCTTCCGCCGCGGCGAGGCCGCCCCCCGTCCACGGTGCCCCCCACTCGACCGCCCACCACCACACTGGACCCCCTCCCATGACACGCCAGGGGTCGCTTCGGCCGGGTCATCAGGACCCCCCTCAAATTGACCCTGCCGGTGCAAGTCGATTCTGGGGGGACGTGTGTAGCGGCTACCGCTGGGTTTTCACAATCGCCTTGCACCTATCAAGGACGCGGAGCGATCACCATGCCGGGCTCGTCCAGGACGCCCGGGCAGGCCCGCGCTCAACTTGCCAGGCCTCGGTCGGGACGCTGGGCCACGCCCCCTCTCGCCTTTCCTGGGCAAACGCTCCGGGATAATATGTATATACAGTATATATATATATATATACTGTATATTGCTGCCCGATAAACGGGCTTTTCAGAGTGCCTGAGTGTTTGGTTTGATTAAAGCAACTCGGATGAATTCCAGCTTTTTGTCGCGTCCATTCTTCCGATCGACGTGGGAGGCGGGAGCCCCAGCTCCTTCAATATATAGGATTATGGTATAAAGAGATGAAAATAGAGGATATTTATTCACAGACATTGACGAATCAGCATGTGAGATATATGGGGCCGCGCTGGATTTGAAACTTGGAATACAACATCATGTGAAATATACACCGCTCAGGTGAGGGTGTCAATCATATAGCAACAACTTGAAATTGTGAAATTGCAAGTACCTCAAGCGAATTGCCCCCAGGGTTAAAGTAACTCTTATCCGAACGAGTATGGGAGTGAAGAGTAAAAAGAGATTCTGTTGTACTTTCTGTTCATTTTATGGATGGTGACAAGGGATAATACATTATGTGTAGGACTGTGAAGATCTTTTGATAAGAAAAGGCATTCAATTTGGTGCAAATCTTCTCTCTTCTCTTCTCCTCTCTTCTCTTCTCTTCTCTTCTCTTCTCTTCTCTTCTCTTCTCTTCTCTTCTCTTCTCTTCTCTTCTCTTCTCTTATCCTATCCTATCCTATACTCTCCTCTCTCTCAATATCTCTCTCTCTGTCTCTCTCTCTCTGTCTCTCTCTATATATGTATATAGAGTGCATTCAGAAAGTATTCAGACCCCTTCACTTTTTTCACATTTTGTTATGTTGCAGCCTTTTGCTGAAATCGTTTAAATTCATTTTTTCCCCTCATCAATCTACACTCAATACCCCATAATGACAAAGACAAAACAGGCTTTTAGAAAGTTTTGCAAATTTATTAAAAAGAAAAAACTTAAATATGACATTGACATAAGTATTCATACCCTTTGCTATGACACTTGAAATTTAGCTCAGGTGCCTCCCATTTCTCTTGATCATCTTTGAGCTGGCCACTCTGCCATAAAGCCCAGATCGGTGGAGTGTTGCAATGATGGTTGTCCTTCTGGAAGTTTCTCCCTTCTCCACACAGGATCTCTGGAGCTCAGCCTGAGGTGAGCTGAGGCTGAGCGTTCCCGACGAAAGAATGAGAAAGAATGAGTGAGGAAGCTTCCCGACGCCCCGGCCGTGCTTCCCGACGCCCCGGCCGTGCTTCCCGACGCCCCGGCCGTGCTTCCCGACGCCCCGTCCGTGCTTCCCGACGCCCCGGCCGTGCTTCCCGACGCCCCGGCCGTGCTCCCCGACCGTGCTCCCCGACGCCCCGGCCGTGCTCCCCGACGCCCCGGCCGTGCTCCCCGACGCCCCGGCCGTGCTCCCCGACGCCCCGGCCGTGCTCCCCGACGCCCCGTCCGTGCTCCCCGACGCCCCGGCCGTGCTCCCGGCCGTGCTTCCCGACGCCCCGGCCGTGCTTCCCGACGCCCCGGCCGTGCTTCCCGACGCCCCGGCCATGCTCCCCGACGCCCCGGCCGTGCTCCCCGACGCCCCGGCCGTGCTCCCCGACGCCCCGACCGTGCTTCCCGACGCCCCGACCATGCTTCCCGGTGCTCCAGCTGTGCTTTCTATCTCCTCGATGTTTTCTGAACCTGGTGAGATGGCACTTCGTGACGTCAACTCTGCTGACGAACCCATGAATGAAGAACTTGTTGTACAAACAAAAAAACGAAGAGCACCATGAATAACTAACCTTGCCAGTTCGGTAAAGAAGATTGTTTTGGCAGAGACACTGTCTCTGAAAAAGAGAACAAAACGGTGGCTGCAAATGGAAACTATGAACCCCAAAGTGGAAAACAAACTATTACCGATTCTTCAGGTTCTGAAAATGAAAGCGACAACAGTCCAAAGACTGCGGCCATCTTAGATCGTGACAACGGGGATCTGCTGGTCCCTTCTTCAGTAGCTGAGCCAACTGGAGAACACCGGTGTGCTGGTGAGTGTGGACCACAGCACCCAATAAAATCCCTGAAGGTGCCTCCAGATAAGTTTGTGACAGCCTCGAGTAATGCCCAAGACCCTGGTGGGACATTATCTGACCTATCAGAGTCCGAAGACGAGGTAGAGGTGACTGAGCTATCGGTCGTCAACACCTCGGTCTCAAATATCCCCTCAACTCACTGTGTCGCGGACCATAGTCATTAAAGACCACTTCTCTGATTTAGTGCCATTCATTCACACCGCAGAAGTCATAATTTAAACGCCTGATTTTGAGACGACTAAATCACAATATCACAGGCTTTCGGAAATTTGTCACGTGCAGGTACTGAGTTTGCCCAGGCACAGGCTAACTTCACCAACAAAGAATGAAAACTATAACACTTGCAACTTTAAATACGAACGTTGGTGGTGCCAATCACCTCCGCCAGGTTCAAGTGAAGAATTTGTTTCAACGTAAAAAGGTACATCACTTTCTTAAAGGCCAATTTGACAGCTTCATCTGCTGGAGTTCGTTTCTTACTGAAATTGTTTGTTTTGTTTCTTCAAATCTTTTCCCTTCCTTGTTTTCGGACCACCACATGGTAACCCTCGACCTTTCCTTTCCTCAACCCACAAATACGAGCACTTATTGGAAATTTAACGTCGGACTTCTAGAAGATCATTTATTTGAAGAAGCCTTTCGTGTATTTTGGACCGTTCTGAGCTCAAAGAAATCTTCTTCCTCCTCCATTAGTTTGTGGTGGGATAACCTTCAAGCTCAGATCCAGGTATTTTTTCTGGAATCATTCTTTCTCCCGGAAGTCCTCCCTTAACCTCCTCCTTAACCGGAAGTCCTCCATTTCCTCCTCCCGGAAGTCCTCTGCCTAGTTGTCTGTATTTTCATAAATAAATAAATAAAAAACGTGTATTGATGCTCTTGTTACGTCAACCTGACTTCCGGTTCCGACGAGGCTTGCTTCGATCTCTCCACGGCATCAAAGTTTGAGTGTTTTCCCGTTCGTGTCTTTGTCAAATTTCCGCTGCGTATTTTGTGTATGTGTTATTGTGTGTTTCTATTTGGTTTTGGTTTTGTAGTTGTTGAAAATTTGTGTGTAATTAGTCGTTTTTTTGTTCGCGCCTCGTGCGCGGCCTGGTCTCTCCGGGCTCCCTCCCCCGTCAGTGTTTTGTGAATATGGGTTCTTTCCTTCATAGTATTTGCTTGTTTCTTTGATTTTCTTTTCTCCCCCCTACATCTCACGAACATCTTACCCTTTGTCCAGCGTTTTGAAAACAGAACAAACAAATAAACAAAAATAAAACTAGAACGGGCACTCGGTAGAGCGCATACCTTCGCCGCAGCTACTGTTCTGTACTTGGTAAAAATACGATTTTGACCTTTTCGTGACCTTGACCTTGACCTTTGACCCGATTGCTCCCAAAATCTAATCAAATGTGTCCCGTATAATAACCAATCATCCCACCAAATTTCATGCAATTCGGTTGAATACTTTTTGAGTTATGCGAATAACATACACACACACACACAGACATATAAATAAATACACAGCGATCAAAACATAACCTTCCGCTTTTGCGAAGGTAATAAAAAAATTCTATATTAATTCTTTCTCTCCTCCCGGACACGTGCTGGTTCGCTCTCCTCCTCGTCTCGACTTGTGCCCCGCCCCCTATATCTCGTTTTTCTTCCACCTCTGCTCCTGCTTTCTCAAATCCACATTCTCACTTAGAGACTTTTCCCAGATTGTTTTTCATGGTTTTGTTTAACTATCATTTTAAATATGTTTAAACCGCAGCCGTGATGCTGATCCCGCCCCCCTCCCCCCCCCCCCCCACAGAATTTCCATGTTTTAAACGTTTCCCAGTGTATACCCTGGATTCGAATAGGTACACCGTATCCCTGCATGTCGTAAGAGTCGACTAAGAGGGTTGGTGTCAGGAAGGGCATCCGGCCATAAAAACATTGCCTCAAAAAGAGAACCATGACAATTGCAACTGCATATGGGCAGGGTGCAGCCCGGGGTGGAGATTGGTTTCTGGGGTTTGGGAAGTGGAGTGTGGGGACAATGACGGGGAGATCGGGAGGGGTGGTGGAAGTGTTGGTCGGGGGAAGGGTGGACATGTGTTGTGTGCGGGAGACGAGATGGAGGGGAGGTGGTGTGGGGGTGGTGGGGGGTGGGCAGGGACAGAAATGCAGGTTTGTGTGGCGGGGGTGCCTGGAGGGCGTGGGTTGTGTTGGTGTCCTGTTTTCTGGGGAGTTTGTGGACAGTGTGGTGGGTGTGGCTGGAGTGAGTGGTGGGTTGATGATGGTGGGGGTGGTGATTGGGGGGCTCTTGGTGAGCGTCGTCTCGGGATGTGCTCCGCGGGTTGGTCGGGGCGATGGGGGAGAGGGACGGGTTCTGGTGTGCGATGGAGAGGCTGATGGAGGGCATGGGGGATGGGGGGGTTGTTGTGGTAGGGGGAGACCTGGGTGGACGTGTGGGAGGGAGTATGGATGGTTTTGACAGAGTTCATGGGGGTTGTGGATGTGGTGTGAGGGGTGGAGAGGGTGGAAGGATTTTGGAGTTTGCTGATGGAGCTGATTTGTTGGTTTGTGGTACTCGGTTCCAGGGGGAGGATGGTGGGCTTGTTGCGTGCACGTCGGGTGGGTTGGTGACAACCGTTGACTACCTGATGGTGCGTAGGCGAGATAGGGGGCGCCTCCGGGACGCAAAGGTGGTCCCGGGGGAGGAGGTTGTTTCACAGCACCACTTGGTTGTCTGCGACGTGGGTGTGGGGGGAGCTCGGCGGGTGGGGTGCCGGCCGGGGGTGAGGGTGTGGAGGGTGTGGAGGTTGAGGGGGGTGACAGTGGGGGAGGCATTGGGGGAGAGGCTGAGTAGGGTCGAGGATGATGTGGTTGAGCCTGGAAGTGGTTGGATGTCAATGGGGGCTAGTCTGTTTGGAGCCGTTGGTGAGGTGTGTGGATGGACGGGGGGACCACCGCGGCACTCTGGGGCATGGTGGTGGGATGGTGGGGTTGGGGGGAGGATTGGCGGGAGGCGGGGGAGGTTTGGGGAGTGGCGGAGGACGAGGGGTACGGGGGCAGAGGCGGCAGAGCATGAGGGTTGTGGGGCAGCCAGGAAGGCTGCGGGGAAGGGGGTGGCGGAGGTGCGGGAGGCATGTGGGGGGGGGGGGGTGTTCGGAGGGCGCTTGCATTCGGGGGAGGGAAGGAGGGCGGTGTTCGGGATTGCAGGGCAGATGGTGGGGGGGGGAGGTGTGGTGTGGTGTGGTGGGGGTGGGTTGCTTGGGGGATGAAGTGGGACGGGTCGTTGTCGACCCAGATGGAATTGAAGGGGGATGGAAAGGATGTATGGAGATGCTGTTGAATGTAGGGGGTGGGTGGGATGGCAACGTGGAGAGTGGCCCAGTTTTGGGGCCGGCGGAGAGGATGGCCGGGAGGGAGGTTGAGGAGGCGATGGAAGCGATGGGGGGTGGGGAGGCGGGAGGGCCGACGGGAGTTGTGTGGGATGTGTTGAGGGAGGTTGGGGTGTGGGGGGAATGACAGAGATCTGTGGTCTGGTGGTGGGGGAGGGCCGCATTCCAGTGGATTGGGGGCTGAGTGCCCTCGTCCCTCTGTGCAGGCGGGGAGGGGGTGACCCTCTGGAGTGTGGCTCGTGCTGAGCGATTGAGTTGTTGGAGCATGGAATGAAGGTATTGGAGGGGGTGTTGGAGGGGAGGATGGGGAGGAGGGTGGGGATCGACGGAATGCAGTTTGGATTTATGCCAGGAGGAGGAACGACAGACGCGCTTTTCGTTGTGGGGCGGTTGCGGGAGAGGTGCATGGAGGGGAGGAAGAGGTTGTTTCTTGGGTTTGTTGATCTGGAGAGGGCATTCAATGGGGTTCCACGCAGGGTATTGACATGGGCATTGGGGGGGTTGGGAGTGGAGGAGTGGTTGATCAGAGTAGCGATGGCAATTGTTACGTGGTCCCCTCGGTGAATACCTGGTCTCGGTGACCCCCGGACCGTGAGAGGAACTTCGCCAGAAAGCTGTATGATATATGCGCTTTCGCCACGCAATCCATATGAATTTCACCCAAGAGACAACTGATGTTCAAGGATATATTTCAATGGTAATGATACCATACAATTTCAATGACACAACCACGAAGATTTTCCCCGAGCAATCAACAATACACCACCATCAACAATTCCCAATCCACAATCAATTCCCTATGATTAAGATGGCCATCTTATATATGTGTGTCCCGGTGAGTACTCACGACCCCCTTTTGGTCTCGGTCCCGCACAATGTCTCTGGGCCCCTCCTGACCAAGATGATGGTCGGCGTCTCCGCACTCGGGCGGTTGAACGAACCCCGGGTGGACGTTTTTCACCGGGCAGGTATCGTACCGCTACCAGGCACCCCGGCTGCAGCCCCTCGTGGCCACGCGAAGCGGGTACGGGAAAGCAAGCCAAACCCCACGCCGCTTGCCAGGCGTGTTAGGCCCCAACGGGCGACCTGCACGCGTCTTTTTTGACAGTGTCGCGAACGGCGCCAAACGCTGGGTCGGTGCACGGCCACACGACAGTTTGACGTCCACCGGGCAGGTATCCGTCCCGGTAACTCCTCTCGCCAGACAGGCTCGGGAACGCCGCTTTTCCACACGGCTCAATCAATCCCTCCTTTCGTCGGAGCGGGGCGAGGAAGAAGAGAAGAATACCCGTCCTTTTTCCTCGTGTCTTTTCCTCTTCCGTTTTTCGGTCACTTCCGTTTCAGGCCACTATTTCAGAAGGGCTCCTGACCCTCCAACCACAACAACCCTTAATATAATACACACGGATAAGCAAAGACCTGAATGGTAATTCACATACATTCACATAAATATGTAACACTCCCCCCCTTCAAGAAAGAAAGTTTGAACCCAGCGAAAACTTTCTTTGCCGGCCAATTTGGAGAAACAAACCAGATAACTCAACCCCCCCACATTATCAGTTCCCCCCAGGCACAGTTATTACCGAAAAATAAAGCAACCAAAATTTCACCACCACCCCTCCAGATTACTCACTCTGGACTAAGCACCAGCAACGACCTTGTCCCTGCCAAATCAAACTCCATCTCATGACCCTCTGACTTTGACCGTCAGTTTCTTGTGAATGAAGGTTAAGGGGTTGATCAAAGATCCAAAGTTAAGCCACTCGATAGCACTTTTTCCGGGAGGCCAAGCCGAGTATTCACTACATGGATGCCTTTAGGAACGGAGAGTTCACGGTTAGTCCGTGCAGGAAAGTTCTCTACATGGGCGCCTTGAGGAACGTGGAGTTCACGGTTAGTCCGTGCATGAAAGTTCACTACATGGACGCCTTTAGGAACGGTGTTCACGGTTAATCCGTGTAGGAATCTTGGCTCGGCGGCTCCGCCGCATTCAGTGCTTCACCTTCTCAGAACTTCCCTAATACTTAGGGTGGGACCACTTGTCCCTGTAGTCCCCTGAATAGCGGTCTCCTTCTCGGCCACTACTTTGCCAATCCTTCCTTCGGGAGCGGCCGTAACTCAGGGAGCCTCCATAATAATATTGATTGCGGCCACCACCAAAACTACCGCCCAGTTGTCCTCTCCTGTAGACCTCTCGACGCCTACGAAATGCCTTCCCTACTGTTATGGTCCGACCCTCCAAATCCTTGCCATTCCAATTCTTCTCTGCCTCTCTGGCGTCTTTTGTGCTGGCAAACGTGACAAAGCCGAACCCTCTTGACTGTTGCGTTTCCCAGTCTCTTACCAACCGCACTTCCACCAGCGGCCCATATCTGTTGAAGACAGAGGTCAGAACTTCTTCCTCTGTTTTGAAGTTCAGTCCCCCTACAAATAACTTGGCCCTTTTGTCGCCATCCCGAGCTGGTGTGGCGTTATTTTCCCTGCTGGGCTCTTTACCAACCCTCAGGTTACCATAAACTTGACCCCCGGCCAAATCATTCCCGATAACCACAGATACACCCTCTACAGGAAGCGTGGCTTGTAAACCGACGGTGACCGGTCCTGACACCAAATCGGACTCCAAATGGATGACATGAAGGGGAGCACGAACACCGCCCCCGATCCCCTGTAAACGAACACTATCCCCCGTTGCCGTCTCCTCGGACCATGGCAAAATGCCTTCAAGCATTAAAGATTGATGTGCCCCTGTGTCCCTCAATATCCTAACCGGTTTCCGGTTAGTCGAGGCTCCATCCCGTGACACAAACCCCTCTGAAATAAATGGTTGGTAACCCTTTTGATGGCGATTTCTCACAATGGCCATTGCGTTTGGAGTCGTAGTAGTCGGACTCCGCTCTGGGTCTTCGCTTTTCATGCGGTAACAACTGGACATCAAGTGTCCAGGTTTCTTGCAAAACGCGCAAGTAGGCCCGGAGGAAAAACTCGTGGTCTGCCTCGGGCCCCCCGAACTATAAGTTTGTCTTGGGCCCGCATCCCTCTGATTTCGAACAGGTGGGGTATCATAGTTGTCCCCATAATCATCTCGAGGCCGCCGCCATGTATGGTCGTTCTCCGCACCTGCTGTTCCATAACTCCCCTGCTGAAGTCTAGGCGAGGAGTTAGGTTTGTGGACCCCTATTCGGTGGGTTAAAGCATAATCATCTGCCATGGTGGCTGCGTCCCACAACTTTGGTACTTTCTTTTCCTGCAGGTACACTTTGATGTCCTCGTGGACACACTGCTGGAATTCCTCCACCAGGATCAAGTCCCGCAATGTTTCGAAGTCTTTCCCGACTCCTTTTGCCTCACACCACCGATCAAACATGTTTTCTTTCACTCTGGCAAACTCCACATGGGTCTCACTCTCCCTCTTCCTGGCATTCCTGAATTTTTGCCTGTAAGCTTCCGGAACCAACTCATACGCTTTGAGGATGTGCGTCTTCAGTACCTCATAATCTGCACATTGGTCCATTGGTAGCGCCGAATAAATTTCCTGAGCTTTCCCCACCAGCACACTTTGCACGAGTATGGTCCAGGCCTCCTCCGGCCAGTTTAATTGTCGAGCCACTTTCTCAAAGTGTGGAAAAAATTTCGCGACTTCCTTTTCACTGAACGGTGGAACCAGCCTCACATGTCTGCCCACATCCCAGGTTCTCTGGTTAGGTGTCGACCCCGTCAGCGAGGGTGGTGCCTCTCCCCGTTCTCTCATTAACTCCAGCTCCTTGAATTTGATTTCTTGCTGAAGCTCCATGTCACGTTCCTTTAATTCCCTTTCCGCTTTTCTCTCCTCTGCTTCGAGGTCCCTTGCAGCTCTCCTCTCCTCTGCTTTTCTCCCTTCTAACCTTTCCTGGAGTTCTCGTTCCACTCTCCTTTCCTCTGCTTCTGCTTTCCTTTCTTCTTCTGCTCTTTCCTTTTCTGCTTTCCTTTCTTCTTCTTTTAACCTTTCCTGGAGTTCTCGTTCCACTCTCCTTTCCTCTGCTTGTTTCTCTTCTCTCCTCGCTTCTGCTTTCCTTTCTTCTTCTTTTAACCTTTCCTGGAGTTCTCGTTCCACTCTCCTTTCCTCTGCTTGCTTCTCTTCTCTCCTCTCTTCTGCTTTCCTTTCTTCTTCTGCTCTTTCCCTTTCTGCTTTCCTTTCTTCTTCTTTAATCCGTTCCTGGCTCCGTAATTGCAACTCCAGTTTCCGGAGCTCAACATCTTCTGGTTCTTCGGGTAGCCACTCCCAGGCTAACTCGTCCCATGTTCCTAATCCCACCATAGATTGTATCACCGTGGCCTGCAACTCTGCCTTCCTCAAATTAGTTCGGACCTCCAAGTTAAAATGCTTGGCCAATTTCAAGAGGTCCGACTTTAGCAACGCTCGGAACTGTGCCTCACTCGGGGTTACCCCAAAGTTCTGTGCCACAAACGCCATGGTGTCTATCGTTAACACCTGTTAACCTTCACCCAAGACTTTACCCCAATTTCTCAAAAGAATTTACCAATTAATAATTAATTAATAAATTTTAATTAATAAAATATTATTATTTTATTATGTTATACAATTTTAGATCCCGGACGTAGACCCAATTGCGAAACCGCAAATCGTAATTTGGACGAGCCCCCAATTCTGTTACGTGGTCCCCTCGGTGAATACCTGGTCTCGGTGACCCCCGGACCGTGAGAGGAACTTCGCCAGAAAGCTGTATGATATATGCGCTTTCGCCACGCAATCCATATGAATTTCACCCAAGAGACAACTGATGTTCAAGGATATATTTCAATGGTAATGATACCATACAATTTCAATGACACAACCACGGAGATTTTCCCCGAGCAATCAACAATACACCACCATCAACAATTCCCAATCCACAATCAATTCCCTATGATTAAGATGGCCATCTTATATATGTGTGTCCCGGTGAGTACTCACGACCCCCTTTTGGTCTCGGTCCCGCACAATGTCTCTGGGCCCCTCCTGACCAAGATGATGGTCGGCGTCTCCGCACTCGGGCGGTTGAACGAACCCCGGGTGGACGTTTTTCACCGGGCAGGTATCGTACCGCTACCAGGCACCCCGGCTGCAGCCCCTCGTGGCCACGCGAAGCGGGTACGGGAAAGCAAGCCAAACCCCACGCCGCTTGCCAGGCGTGTTAGGCCCCAACGGGCGACCCGCACGCGTCTTTTTTGACGGTGTCGCGAACGGCGCCAAACGCTGGGTCGGTGCACGGCCACACGACAGTTTGACGTCCACCGGGCAGGTATCCGTCCCGGTAACTCCTCTCGCCAGACAGGCTCGGGAACGCCGCTTTTCCACACGGCTCAATCAATCCCTCCTTTCGTCGGAGCGGGGCGAGGAAGAAGAGAAGAATACCCGTCCTTTTTCCTCGTGTCTTTTCCTCTTCCGTTTTTCGGTCACTTCCGTTTCCGGCCACTATTTCAGAAGGGCTCCTGACCCTCCAACCACAACAACCCTTAATATAATACACACGGATAAGCAAAGACCTGAATGGTAATTCACATACATTCACATAAATATGTAACACAATGTACAAAAGAGCGCGCACAGCTGTAAGGACGAAGGACGGGAACAGTGGTGAGTTTGAGGTGAAGGTGGGAGTGCATCAGGGGTCGGTACTAAGTCCAATACTACGTAGTGTGTTCAAAAAGTATCCGACCTTTATTTTTCGTGCGTAAAAAAAAAAGAAGCTAGGGAGGCGTTGATTGGTGCACGTATGTAGGCGATCCTAATGCACACGCGTGAATTTTTTCCCACCTGCAGAAGCTGTCATTCGACGGCAGACCGCCGATGAGTGAGGACATGTAAGTGAGCGCTGTCGGATTTTCGTTTTTGACAAAATGACGGAAAAACTTGAACAACGCTACTGCATCAATTTTTGTGTTTTTTGGCCACGGGGATGTTGGATGCTTCCATTGTGATGACTGCAACTTGGATTCTGGGTCGTACCCATAAACCCAGGACTCATCGCCAGTGATCACTGTGTTGAGGAAGCTGGGATCGCTGTTCACAGTCTCCATCATGTCCTGTGCGATCTCCAAACAGAGTTGCTTCTGCTCAATCGTTAGCAGCTTTGGTACGAACTTCGCTGAGATTCTCCTGAAGCCCAAATCCTCCTTCATAATGGAATGAACGGTGTTGAATCTTGCGGATCGTTTCCACTTGGGAATCGCCAAGCTTTACACAAAATTTGATGCAGTAGCGTTGTTCAAGTTTTTCCGTCATTTTGTCAAAAAGGACAATCCGACGGCGCTCACTTACATGTCCTCACTCATCGGCGGTCTGCCGTCGAATGACAGCTTCTGCAGGTGGGAAAAAATTCACGCGTGTGCATTAGGATCGCCTACATACGTGCACCAATCAACGCCTCCCTAGCTTCTTTTTTTTTTACGCACGAAAAATAAAGGTCGGATACTTTTTGAACACAGTAGTATTTGTAGCTGTGATGGAGGTGTTGGCTCAGAACGTAAAGGAGGGTTTACCGTGGGAGTTATTGTATGCAGATGATCTGGTGTTGATTGCGGAAAGTATGGATGGACTGAAGGAAAAGATGAACAAGTGGAAGGAATGTATGGAGACAAAAGGTCTGAAGGTGAATATCGGAAAGACGAAGGTGATGGCAAGTGGTAAAGCATGTGGTGAGGTGGAAAGAACTGGGAAGTGGCCCTGTGCTGTGTGTCGGAAGGGTGTCGGAGTGAACTCCATTCAATGTACATTGTACAATGTGCGCTGAGTGGGTTCATCAAAAATGTAGTGGTCTGAGAGGGTCATTAACCAGTGTGGCAGCTACATTCAAATGTAAGGTGTGCACAGAGGGACCTGCAGATGGAGGAAATGTTGAGTTGGATCTTGGAGATGGCGTGAAGCTGGAAGGTGTGAAAACATTTTGCTACCTCGGAGACGTGCTGAATGGAGTAGGTGGATTAGACTCGGCAACGGTTGCTCGAGTGAGATGTGCATGGAAGAAGTTTCGGGAACTGAGTGGCGTGCTGATGATGAGGGGAGTGTCGTTGAAGCTGACGGGAAAGGTGTATGCTGCATGTGTGAGAAGTGTTATGATTTATGGGAGCGAGACATGGGTAATGAACGTAGAGCAGCAACGAAGGTTGGAAAGGGTGGAAATGCGAATGGTTCGACGGATGTGTGGAGTATCGTTGAGAGAGAGGAAGGCAAATGATGAATTGCGAAAGATGATGGGAATAGAGCCTGTGATTGATGCTGTGAAGAGGAACAGGTTGAGATGGTTTGGTCATGCGTTGAGGAAGGATGAAAGTGACTGGTTGAGAAGAGTGATGGAAATGAATGTAGAAGGAAGTAGAGGATGGGGAAGACCGAGAAAGACTTGGCTAAAGATGGTGGAAGAAGAAATGCGGGCAAGGGGGTTAACAAGGAGAGATGCAGAAAATAGGGCAAGATGGAGAAGATTGTCATGGGGACCGCAAGGCTAATCCCCGCTCTCGTATGGAAAATGGCCTTTAAAATGCATGTTGTTGTTTTTGTGATGCTCTTGTTCCGTGCTTGATGGAATTTAACCTTGCATCTTCTCCAAAATGTAATTGGAAAAAAAATAAGACATTATGGTTCCCCTCTCTCAAAAATCGCTTGCCTGGGTTATTGCCATTGCCACCACCCTCCCTTCCTGGAGAGTTAGAGTGGGGAAATGATGGCATGAAATACTTGGGTGTTTTTTTTTCGGATCCCCACAGTATGTCCAAAAAAATTGGGAAGGGACAATTGATCAGGTGGAGAAATGGTTGAGTCTAGAAAAGGGCTCTACTCCACCTCTCCTATAAAGGCTGTGTGTTAATCATAAACAATTTGTTCACTACCCTTTTGTGGCATCGATTTATCTGCCTGCAACCACCGGAAGTTTTGCTGAGAGCAATTCAGACCAAACTGGTTGAACGTGATGATGCTGAATCCCTGTCAGCAGAAAATAGTGAAGCTGTCCCAGTTTCCGCTCCGTCCATCACCTGGTGAAGCTGGAATCGCAGAAATCAATGTTTTGCAAGAGACTCCTATTGTGCTAGACACCGCCACGCCATCAGAGGTTGTTGCAGTCGAGGGAGGCAACATCGCTGCATCTGCCGATGCTGTTTCTGTTTCACCAAATCCACAGATTGTCGCTGTTATTCCACAAAGCAATGTTCCCATGGTGGGAGAGCACACAGATGTTACAACTAGTGCAGATCCATGTGCCGATATTGATGACAGTGTCGACATGCAGGACTATACAAGCTTGTGTGACTCGGAAATTCAAACTGACTCTGATGAATCTGACCTGGAGGGAGCAAACATTCAGGTGGAGGCAGTGGAGAAGCTTACCAGTCAAGGTCCTACTTCTCCTGAACAAATAAGACTTTTCTTGCAAAATACTTACAGGAAACGCAATTTAAACCAAACGGAATACTTTCCAGATTTACCGTCCTTCCTTGAGTGTGCTCAGGCTATTGTACGCAGGCCTGACTCATTCAACTTTCGTCAGACACATTGTCACCGTTTAAGAAAATTGATCGCCAAGGAGAAAAAGACTGAAGTAAACTCAGATCAGGAGAAGTTGTGGAAGTATTGGTCAGAAGAAGAGTGGACATATGTTGTGTGCAAGAGACGAGATGGAAGGGAAGTGGTGTGAGAATGGTGAAGGGTAGGCAGGGACAGAAATACAAGTTTGTGTGGCAAGGGTGCCCGGAGGGCGTGAATGGTGTTGGTGTCCTTTTTTCTGAGCAGTTTATAGACAGTGTGGTGAGTGTGACCAGAGTGAGTGATAGGTTGATGATGGTGAAAATGATGATTGGAAAGCTCTTGGTGAACATCATCTCGGGATATGCTCCGCAGGTTGGTCGGAGCGATGAAGAGAAGGACAAGTTCTGGTGTGCGATAGAGACGCTGATGTTAAACGTGAAAGATGAGGAGGAAGTTGTTGTGGTAGGAGGAGACCTAAATGGACATGTGGGAAGGAGTATGGACGGTTTTGAGGGAGTTCATGGGGGTTACGGATATGGTGTGAGAAATGGGGAAGGTGAAAGGATTTTGGAGTTTGCTGATGGAACTGATTTGTTGATTTGTAATACTCAGTTTCAGAAAGGGGATAATAAGCTTGTTACATACACGTCAGGTGGGTCGACGACAACTGTTGACTACCTGATGGTGCGAAGGCGAGATAGGGGGCACCTCCGGGACACAAAGGTGATTCCGGGGGAGGAGGCTGTTTCACAGCACCACTTGGTTGTCTGCGACATAAGGGTGAAAGGTGCGAGGAGAGCTCGGCGGGTGAAGTACCAACCGAGAATGAAGGTGTGGAGGTTGAAAGAGGTGACAGTAAGGGAGGCATTAAAAGAGAGGCTGAGTCAGGTCGAGGATGAGGTGGTTGAGCTTGAAAGTGGTTGGATGTCAATGAAAGATAGTCTGTTGGGAGCCGTTGGTGAGGTATGTGGATGGACAAAAGGACCACCGAGGCACTCGGAAACATGGTGGTGGGATGATGAAGTTGGAAAGAGGATTGACGAGAAGAGGAAGAAGTTCAAGGAGTGGCAGAAGGCGAAGGGTACGGGAGCAAAAAAAGCAGAGCATGAAAGTTACAAGGCAGCCAAGAAGGCTGCTGCAAAGAAAGAGGTAGCAAAGGTGCAGGAGACATGTAGGAAAATGTTCGGAGAACGCTTGGATTCGGAAGAGGGTCAGAGAGCGGTATTCAGGATTGCAAAGCAGATAGCGAAAGAGAGGTGTGATGTGATGGGGGTGAGTTGCTTGAAGGATGAAGTGGGACAAATCGTTGTGGACCCAGATGGAATTAAAGGAAGATGGAAAAGATATATGGAAATGCTGTTGAATACAGAGAATGAATGGGATGGCAACATAGAGAGTAACCCAGCTTTAGGACCGGCAGAGAAGATAACTGAGAAGGAAGTTGAGGAAGCGATAAAAGCAATGAAGAGTAGAAAAGCAGGAGGGCCGACGGGAGTTGTGGGAGATATGTTGAAGGCAGCAGGAAGTTGTGGTGTGAAGAGAATGACAGAGATCTGTAATCTGGTGGTGAAAGAAGGCCGCATTCCAGTGGATTGGGAACCGAGTACCCTTGTCCCTCTATACAAGGGGAAAGGTGACCCTCTGGAGTGTGGCTCGTACCGAGCGATAAAGTTATTGGAGCATGGAATGAAGGTATTGGAGGGGGTGTTGGAGGGGAGGATGAGGAAGAGGGTGGGGATCGACGGAATGCAGTTTGGATTTATGCCAGGAAGAGGAACGACAGACGCGCTCTTTATTGTGAGGCAGTTGCAGGAGAAGTACATGGAGAAGAGGAAGAAGTTGTATGCAGTTGTTGTATGCAGATGATCTGGTGTTGATTGCGGAAAGTATGGATGGACTGAAGGAAAAGATGAACAAGTGGAAGGAAAGTATGGAGACAAAAGGTCTGAAGGTGAATATAGGAAAGACGAAGGTGATGGCAAGTGGTAAAGCATGTGGTGAGGTGGAAAGAACTGGGAAGTGGCCATGTGCTGTGTGCAGGAAGGGTGTCGGAGTGAACTCCATTCAATGTACAATGTGCGCTGAGTGGGTTCATCAAAAATGTAGTGGTCTGAGAGGGTCATTAACCAGTGTGGCAGCTACATTCAAATGTAAGGTGTGCACAGAGGAGCTGCAGATGGAGGAAATGTTGAGTTGGATCTTTGAGACGGCATGAAGCTGGAAGGTGTGAAAACATTTTGCTATCTCGGAGACATGCTGAATGGAGAAGGTGGGTCAGACTCGGCAACGGTTGCTCGAGTGAGATGTGCATGGAAGAAGTTTCGGGAACTGAGTGGCGTGCTGATGAGGAGGGGAGTGTCGTTGAAGCTGAAGGGAAAGGTGTATGCTGCATGTGTGGGAAGTGTTATGATTTATGGGAGCGAGACATGGGTCATGAATGTAGAGCAGCAACGAAGGCTGGAAAGGGTGGAAATGCGAATGGTTCGGTGGATGTGCGGAGTGTCGCTGAGAGAGAGGAAGACAAATGATGAATTGCGAAAGATGATGGGAATAGAGCCTGTGATTGATGCTGTGAAGAGGAACAGGTTGAGATGGTTTGGTCATGTGTTGAGGAAGGATGAAAGTGACTGGTTGAGAAGTGTGGTGGAAATGAATGTAGAAGGAAGTAGAGGACGGGGAAGACCGAGAAAGACTTGGCTAAAGACGGTGGAAGAAGACATGCAGGCAAGGGGGTTAACAAGGAGAGATGCAGAAAATAGGGCAAAATGGAGAAGATTGTCATGGGGACCGCAAGGCTAACCCCCCCTCTTGCAGGGAAAATGGCCTTAAAATGCATGTTGTTGTTGTGTTGTATGGTGAGTTTCAAGATCAGAAAAGTAAATGTCAATGGTGGTGGAAGTTCACTCAATGTCAATGGTGGTGGTGTCTTGATTTTAGCAGTTTCACCAGGAGAGGGTTGCTGACAGATCTTGTGTATCCTGCAGGAATATTTGGGGGACAGAGCACAGCAGAGCAGGGGGAGCTAGGCTTGAGAGGAGTCAGTAAAAGACAGAAAGACCACCAAACCTGTCTGCGGTGTGAGAGGAAAGACCCTCAGAATCAGGTTCATCACTGGAGAAGCCAAACGTTCTGAAAGCTTTGGCTTCTCCAGCAAGAAGCCGAGCTAGGTGTGAGGCAGGAGCAGTACTCCATCAAGTTGTGGATGAAAGGTGAGGTATGTGTTGAGGAGCACTGTTATGCCAAGGAAGGACTTCACACAACTGAGGATGCCCAGTCGGCGACGGGCTTTGGAGGCCAGCTTGGAAATGTGGTTTTCCCTTTAATTTTCATTATTTTATCTTTTATTTATCACTTCTTTCAATTTTATCATTTATTTATCATTAATTTCATTTTTATCATTTAGATTTAATTTTTTTAAATATGGCTCTCGATTTTTACCTCATATAAGACCTGCAATGTCTGCAGTCAACCAGTAACAAGGAAACCAAAATGTGGAGAAGTATTCCCTGCCACAAGCTGAATTCATTCTCTTCTCTTCGCTTCCCTGTACATACCGACGTGGTCTCAAATGTGAGCATCGGAAATCAGGTCTCGATCTGCTTTGGTGCTCTGACGTATTTTCTCACCATTCCGCGATCTCTTTGCTTTGCCTTGTTTGTGAATTTCTCATGGGAAGGATTTTAAAAAAGCATGCGCCGAGTCTTTTATCCCTTGAAATTTCAACCTTCAGAAATCACAAAAACCTGCCTCACCTGGAAGAGTGTTTCAACACTCGTACTAACCTTTGTCATGTTTCACACCCTTGTCGTGGGTGAGACATGTGGGACTCGTATGAGATATGCATTGCTGCAGACACGCTAAAATACAACAGAGTACCGATTACTGTGAACGTTGGTGTCGGTTTGAATTAGCAGATCAGTTAATCAATTTTATCAGTTTATAATGTTGATAATACTCATGTTTCCTGTCGTTGGAAATTGAGTGTGGCTCATGATATTGAGCGTTAGTCACTCTTTTATTCCGATGAAGGGTTAACACTCAATTTCTGCTGCACCCACATTATGATGTTTGTCACCACAGCCATAAACATTTCATTCATTTAAAAAAAACATTGGCAAAGTCTATGATCCCTTAATTATATGATTTTGTATTGACCTTACAACTTGTAAGTACATTTTTAGAATCATCCCTGCAAGCGCATTCAGTTTTGGGTTGTTGTTTGTTGTTTTTGCCACCGAAGATGGACTGAAGTTATGTTTTCACCCTTGTTACTTGTGAAAATAGAAGACTTTTCAAGTACAGACTAGGCATTTAATATGGAATTTTTTTTTTTTCTTGACTTGGGTTTACTTTCTTAAATCAGTATATCAATCTGGTGAGTTTCTTTTACACTTCGGTGATTTATTTGTTAAAAGAACCATGTCACTGATTGTCTGTCACAGCAAGAAGTCAACAACAGGATTATATCACAGGTGGCGTGGCAAAATGTACGGACAGGTGCATTTGATGATTGGCTTCACAGTCGGGTATACAAGGGTTGTTGCATTCTGTATTAGTGGAAAACAACTGCTGCACGTCTCCAAAAGTTATTGCCGATTCCTCTGGAGATGGTCCGTCAACTCGACAATGCTGTTTCTCATGGAGTGGTGGCTTTATGAAATTACGGCATGAAACAGCGTGCTATTGCTCGGCAATATGGCATCACTCAAGGTCAGGTGTCAAAGATCCTGAAACGAAATGCTCAGAGAGGTGTCCCTACTCCAATACCGAGGCCAGGACGGCCCCACAGAACCACAAGGATGGATGATCGCCAGCTGCACCAGTTAGTCCGCAATGGCCGTACCAAGTCAGCTAATCGGCTTAGGGCTGAGTGGCATCAACTGACAAATGTGCCTGTATCCAGAAGGCTAGTCAACCAACGACTGGTTCAAGCAGGCTATCGTGCCAGGCGTCCCCTGAGAAAGCCACGCCTGACAAGACAACACCGCCAGCGCCGATTGCAGTGGGCCAGAGAGCACCGTCAATGGCAGCCAGGACACTGGAATCACGTGATCTTCAGTGACGAGTTTAGATTTCTGGTCTATCGTCAAGATGGCCGCGTCCGAGTGCGCAGACAAGTGCATGAAGCCTCCAACAAAGATTGTACAGTGCCAAGAGTCCAAGCTGGAGGTGGTGGGGTGACCGTTTGGGCTGCTTTTCATGCAGGGGGCAAAACTGACCTGGTTGTTCTAAATGGAAACCTGAACCAGTTCAAGTACAGGGCCATTCTGGAAGAAACATTGCTTCCATTTGTTCGTGCAGCCTTTCGAGGAAACTTTGTCTTCCAAGATGACAATGCACGGCCTCATCGTGCTCGCATGATCCAACACTTTCTTGCTGACCGTGGTGTAGAGCATATGGAGTGGCCTGCCATGTCCCCGGATATGAATCCGATAGAGAACTTGTGGGCAGAATTAACATGTCAAATCGACCACTTGGACCAGCAGTCGACCTCTGTGCGTGAATTGCAGCAGGCTATTGTCACTGCATGGCAAGCGATTCCTGTCCAAACCTTGGCAAATCTCGTGAACAGCATGCCTCAACGTGTACGTGCTCTCCTGAATGCTCGTGGGGGTGACACGAAGTACTGAACTGTAATTTTACTGTCCGTAATCCCAGTCGTAATTTAACTTTTGTTTCTGTTAAAAAATTATTTGGCTAATGTGTAAAATAAAGACACTTCTGGAAAACGCACAGAAGTTTAACACAGTACTGTCCATTAATTGAGTTCGATATCAGTTTACATCACTTTCAAGGATCAATTTATTTGTTTCGAAATGTCAAATGTGGTTGTTGTTTCTTTTAAAGGTCACATTAACAAAATCTAGAATAATTTCAACATAATTCCAATGAACTTTTGGTTCTAAGTCATCTTGAAAAGTAAGTTCACCCCCCCAAAAAAAATATTCCATATTAAATGCCAAGTCTGTATATTGGTTGGTCATGTGTGTTGTTCTGTCTGTCTATCTGTTTGTATGTCAATCGCCTATAGGTCACAATTTTAAAACTATCTTTACGAAATTTCACCAAATGGTGGGGTTGGTCATAAGGAAGAAGCCTATTGATTTTGAGGTCAAAAGGTCAACATAGGCCAAAGGTCAAATTTCTAAAATCCTCATTTTTCATCCGATTGACTTGAAATTTGAATAATATTTACATATAAGCTAATTGACTTCAAACACCAACTATTTTTGAGGTCAACATAGGTCACAAGGTCAACATAGGCCGAATTTCTAAAATTGTCACTTTTCATCTGATTAACTTAGAATTTTGAGATGATTTGCATATCAGCTAACTGAATTCAACGACCAACTATTTTTGAGATAAACATCGGCCACAAGATTAACATGGCCAAAGGCCAACAACCTTTTCAAATTCCTAAAATCCTCGATTTCATTTAATTGACTTGAAATTTGATTTGAATTTTCATGCCAGCTAAATGAATTCAACCGCCAACTATTTTTGAGGTCAACATCGGCCAAAAAGGTCAAAACAGGCCAAATTTCTAAAATTGTCAATTTTCATCCGGTTAACTTAAAATGTGAAGAATATTTGCATATCAGGTCACTGAATTCAACCACCAATTATTTTTGATGTCAGAAGGATGCTCGACTGAGTGTGATTCTACTTTGTTCTCTTTTTCCAAGGGTCGCTCAATGAGTGATTTGGTTTTTCATTTGTTTGTCCGTCTGTACATTTGTGAGCTGGACATCTCAAAATGTGTGGAGGGATTTGGATGAAACTTGGTGGACAGGTTGGGTTTATGACAAGAAAAATCGATTCGATTTTGGTGAAGATACGGATCCGGATCCAGGTACGATAAATTTTTTTTTTTAAAGTGATTCTTCACAATTGAGAGATGGGGCTAAAAACGATATGTAGCATGATGTTTCAAAAAATTGTGGACAATTTCTGACAAAACTTGGTGGATCAGTTGGTTAAGTGACAAGAACAAGCCGATTCTATTTTGTTTCAGGTCCGGATGTGGATCCGGACTATCATTGGCATACAAAATGTAAACTGCTCTCAATCATTTGCCGTGCTAGTTAAAACCTGCATTCTATATTCTTTCTGTCAGTTTGCAAGTTGTATTCTCACCACTGTTGCTATTTCCCTTTCGGTTTAACTTGTAAATATCTTCAAGAGTTTGTGTGTTTGTAACTTTTGTTACATATTTATGTGAATGTATGTGAATTACCATTCAGGTCTTTGCTTATCCATGTGTAGTAGATTAAGGGTTGTTGTGGTTGGAGGGTCAGGAGCCCTTCTGAAAAAGTGTCCGGAAACGGAAGTGACCGGAAACGGAAGAAGAAAAGACACGAGGAAGAAAAGCGACGAGTATTCTTCTTCCTCGCCCCGCTCCGACGAAAGGTGGGATCGACCTTGCGCCGCGTGGAAAAGCGGCGTTCCGAAGCCCGTCTGGCGAGAGGAGTTACCGGGACGTGTACCTACCCGGTGGAGACGTCAAGTTGACGTGGGGCCGCGCATCGACCCCGCGTCTGGCACCGTTCGCGGCACCGTCTAAACAGACGCGTACGGGTCACACGTTGGGGCCTAACACGCCTTGCAAGCGGCGTGGGGCTTTTGGCTTGCTTTACCGTACCCGCTTCGCGTGGCCACGAGGGGCTGCAGCCGCGGTGCCTGGTACGATACCTGCCCGGTGGAAACACGTCCACCCGGGGTTCGTTCAACCGCCCGAGTGCGGCGACGCCGACCAGCATCTTGGTCAGGAGGGGCCCAGAGACATTGTGAGGGGCAGAGACCAAAAGGGGGTCGTGAGTACAGAAGGGGACACACATATATAAGATGGCCATCTTAATCATATAGGGAATTGATTGTGGATTGGGAATTGTTGATGGTTGTTTGTTGTTGATTGCTCGGGGAATATCCGTGATTGTATCATTGAAATTGTATGATATCCTTACCCTGGAAATATATCATTGAACATCAGTTTCTCTTGGGTGGAATTCATAGGGATTGCGTTGCGAAAGCGCATATATAATACTACTTTCTGGCGAAGGTCCTCTCACGGTCCGGGGGTCACCGAGACCAGGTAGTCACCGAGGGGACCACGTAACAGAATTGGGGGCTCGTCCAAATTACGATTTGCGGATTCGCAATTGGGTCTACGTCCGGGATCTAAAAGTGTATTTGTATAAAATAATAAAATAATATTTTTATTAATTAAAATTTATTAATTAAGTATTAATTGGTAAATTTTTGGGGAAATTGGGGTAAAGTCTTGGGTGAAGGTTAACAGGTGTTAACGATAGTCACCATGGCGTTTGTGGCACAGAACTTTGCGGTAACACCGAGTGAGGCACAGTTCCGAGCGTTACTAAAATCGGACCTCTTGAAATTGGCCAAACATTTTAACTTGGAGGTCCGAACTAATTTGAGGAAGGCAGAGTTGCAGGCCACGGTGATACAATCTATGGTGGGATTAGGAACATGGGACGAGTTAGCCTGGGAGTGGCTACCCGAAGAACCAGAAGACGTTGAGCTCCGGAAACTGGAGTTGCAATTACGGAGCCAGGAACGGATCAAAGAAGAAGAAAGGAAAGCAGAAAAGGAAAGATCAGAAGAGGAAAGGAAAGCAGAAGAGAGGAGAGAAGAGAAACAAGCAGAGGAAAGGAGAGTGGAACGAGAACTCCAGGAAAGGTTAGAAGGGAGAAAAGCAGAGGAGAGGAGAGCTGCAAGGGACCTCGAAGCAGAGGAGAGAAAAGCGGAAAGGGAATTAAAGGAACGTGACATGGAGCTTCAGCAAGAAATCAAATTCAAGGAGCTGGAGTTAATGAGAGAACGGGGAGAGGCACCACCCTTGCTGACGGGGTCGACACCTAACCAGAAAACCTGGGATGTGGGCAGACATGTGAGGCTGGTTCCACCGTTCAGTGAAAAGGAAGTCGCGAAATTTTTTCCACACTTTGAGAAAGTGGCTCGACAATTAAACTGGCCGGAGGAGGCCTGGACCATACTCGTGCAAAGTGTGCTGGTGGGGAAAGCTCAGGAAATTTATTCGGCGCTACCAATGGACCAATGTGCAGATTATGAGGTACTGAAGAAGCACATCCTCAAAGCCTATGAGTTGGTTCCGGAAGCTTACAGGCAAAAATTCAGGAATGCCAGGAAGAGGGAGAGTGAGACCCATGTGGAGTTTGCCAGAGTGAAAGAAAACATGTTTGATCGGTGGTGTGAGTCAAAAGGAGTCGGGAAAGACTTCGAAACATTGCGGGACTTGATCCTGGTGGAGGAATTCCAGCAGTGTGTCCACGAGGACATCAAAGTGTACCTGCAGGAAAAGAAAGTACCAAAGTTGTGGGACGCAGCCACCATGGCAGATGATTATGCCTTAACCCACCGAATAGGGATCCACAAACCTAACTCCTCGCCTAGATCTCCGCAGGGGAGGTGGGGAACAGCAGGTGCGGAGAACGACCATACATGGCGGCGGCCTCGAGAGGATTATGGGCACAACGCGGATACCCCACCTATTCGAAATCAGAGGGATGCGGGCCCAAGACAAACTTATAGTTTGGGGGGCCCGAGGCAGACCACGAGTTTTTCCTCCGGGCCTACTTGCGCTTTTTGCAAGAAACCTGGACACTTGATGTCCAGTTGTTACCGCATGAAAAGGGAAGACCCAGAGCGGAGTCCGACTATTACGACTCCAAATGCAATGGCCATTGTGAGAAATCGCCATCAAAAGGGTTACCAACCATTTATTTCAGAGGGGTTTGTGTCACGGGATGGAGCCTCGACTAACCGGAAACCGGTTAGGATATTGAGGGACACAGGGGCACATCAATCTTTAATGCTTGAAGGCATTTTGCCATGGTCCGAGGAGACGGCAACGGGGGATAGTGTTCGTTTACAGGGGATCGGGGGCGGTGTTAGTGCTCCACTTCATGTCATCCATTTGGAGTCCGATTTGGTGTCAGGACCGGTCACCGTCGGTTTACAAGCCACGCTTCCTGTAGAGGGTGTATCTGTGGTTATCGGGAATGATTTGGCCGGGGGTCAAGTTTATGGTAACCTGAGGGTTGGTAAAGAGCCCAGCAGGGAAAATAACACCACACCAGCTCGGGATGGCGACAAAAGTGCCAAGTTATTTGTAGGGGGACTGAACTTCAAAACAGAGGAAGAAGTTCTGACCTCTGTCTTCAACAGATATGGGCCGCTGGTGGAAGTGCGGTTGGTAAGAGACTGGGAAACGCAACAGTCAAGAGGGTTCGGCTTTGTCACGTTTGCCAGCACAAAAGACGCCAGAGAGGCAGAGAAGAATTGGAATGGCAAGGATTTGGAGGGTCGGACCATAACAGTAGGGAAGGCATTTCGTAGGCGTCGAGAGGTCTACAGGAGAGGACAACTGGGCGGTAGTTTTGGTGGTGGCCGCAATCAATATTATTATGGAGGCTCCCTGAGTTACGGCAGCTCCCGAAGGAAGGATTGGCAAAGTAGTGGCCGAGAAGGAGACCGCTATTCATGGGACTACCGGGACAAGTGGTCCCACCATAATTATTAGGGAAGTTCTGAGAAGTTGAAGCACTGAATGCGGCGGAGCCGCCGAGCCAAGATTCCTACACGGATTTACCGTGAACGCCGTTCCTAAAGGCGTCCATGTAGTGAACTTTCATGCACGGACTAACCGTGAACTCCACGTTCCTCAAGGCGCCCATGTAGAGAACTTTCCTGCACGGACTAACCGTGAACTCCACGTTCCTAAAGGCATCCATGTAGTGAATACTCGGCTTGGCCTCCCGGAAAAAGTGCTATCGAGTTGCTTAACTTTGGATCTTTGATCAACCCCTTAACCTTCATTCACAAGAAACTGACGGTCAAAGTCAGAGGGTCATGAGATGGAGTTTGATTTGGCAGGGACAATGTCGTTGCTGGTGCTTAGTCCAGAGTGAGTAATCTGGAGGGGTTGTGGTGAAATTTTGGTTGCTTTATTTTTAAGTGATAACTGTGCCCGGGGGGAACTGATAATGTGGGGGGGGTTGAGTTATCTGGTTTGTTTCTCCAAATTGGCCGGCAAAGAAAGTTTTCGCTGGGTTCGAACTTTCTTTCTTGAAGGGGGGGAGTGTTACATATTTATGTGAATTACCATTCAGGTCTTTGCTTATCCATGTGTAGTAGATTAAGGGTTGTTGTGGTTGGAGGGTCAGGAGCCCTTCTGAAAAAGTGTCCGGAAACGGAAGTGACCGGAAACGGAAGAAGAAAAGACACGAGGAAGAAAAGCGACGAGTATTCTTCTTCCTCGCCCCGCTCCGACGAAAGGTGGGATCGACCTTGCGCCGCGTGGAAAAGCGGCGTTCCGAAGCCCGTCTGGCGAGAGGAGTTACCGGGACGTGTACCTACCCGGTGGAGACGTCAAGTTGACGTGGGGCCGTGCATCGACCCCGCGTCTGGCACCGTTCGCGGCACCGTCTAAACAGACGCGTACGGGTCGCACGTTGGGGCCTAACACGCCTTGCAAGCGGCGTGGGGCTTTTGGCTTGCTTTACCGTACCCGCTTCGCGTGGCCACGAGGGGCTGCAGCTGCGGTGCCTGGTACGATACCTGCCCGGTGGAAACACGTCCACCCGGGGTTCGTTCAACCGCCCGAGTGCGGCGACGCCGACCAGCATCTTGGTCAGGAGGGGCCCAGAGACATTGTGAGGGGCAGAGACCAAAAGGGGGTCGTGAGTACAGAAGGGGACACACATATATAAGATGGCCATCTTAATCATATAGGGAATTGATTGTGGATTGGGAATTGTTGATGGTTGTTTGTTGTTGATTGCTCGGGGAATATCCGTGATTGTATCATTGAAATTGTATGATATCCTTACCCTGGAAATATATCATTGAACATCAGTTTCTCTTGGGTGGAATTCATAGGGATTGCGTTGCGAAAGCGCATATATAATACAACTTTCTGGCGAAGGTCCTCTCACGGTCCGGGGGTCACCGAGACCAGGTAGTCACCGAGGGGACCACGTAACACTTTGTATGTTATTCTTTCATGGCCTAGCACCTTGAGGTCCCAAATTGTGGGTTTCGGTACTTCCGAATCTGGGCAATGTTGAACGCTACCACATGTTGTCCATTGAGGCCCAGCAAAGGCTGCTATAAAGTGTATACCTGGATTGGGATGTGGGGTCAGGCAGCCGATGCCACTGGCCCGCAGGAAAAATCACCACGAGGCCAATAACTCCATAACTTTTCAATGTCCAGCACATCCCCAAACCCCCTCCTGGAAAAGCTCACCCAGCCGAGCAGTGCCGGGCTTTCCTTCACCCTCTTTCCCCTGGGCAGGTGCCGGGTAGCCCCTGTCATCTTTCATAAGTCTTTCATAACTACTACATAACAAACAAGCCACCTCCTTATCAGAAAAAAAAGGAAATCATATATCGCTATGTTGAAAGGCAAGCCAAGGTTATATTATATGGCCTTCCAACATCTTGGGAAGGTATCTCTCCATGAACAGAACCCTGCTGTTATGGAGGAAACAGGAAGGTGAACTGCAGGGCATAATTAGCAGGAGCACTAAAAATTTCTTGACACGATCATTTTAAAGTTAATTTATGCTTGTCGTGAGAGGAGTGTGCTGCTTGAAAAGAAAGGCCCCAAGTTTCATTTGAATAAAGGCCTCGATGAGCAGTAAACTTGAGGGCTCGGTGGCAAAATTGTCTGCACTCGGCCCACAAAATGACACACTGCAAGTGCTGGAGAGTTTATACCTGGTAAACAAGATGACTTCAGTGTCAGGTGCGCGTGCACAGCAGGCGGTGCGAAAATGCTCCGGAGGAGCACGCTCACTCGGAATTCAAGTCCACCGCAAGCCGCCATCTTGCTCACAACAGGCATTTGGCAAGAAAGTTTGAGCTTCCTTATTTCATTTCATTTAAGGATGAGAAATGCACTGGAGCCACGAAGTCGGAGGCTTGATTTGGACCGATGTGGACGACCAAAGATTTTCAAGGGCTTTTTGCTGGTAACTGCAATACTTAATGAATCGCAGTTTTGTTACTGTAAAGTAGCACCCCACTGTGATTCACAATCTCTCGGGACAATGTGTTACATTCCGTGCTAAAGTTAGTATAAGAGAGAATAAGGTGTCTGGTGTTGTTCACGTGTCATGCAATGTTACGTGACAATCCAAACTCCTGTCTGTGCGACTCGACAAACAATTAGCTTTTGGACGGGAATAATTACCCTCGCCAGAGGGCGTCTTGTATTTGAGTTTGTTTGTCTCTTCGTTTGTCTGTTTGTCCGCACAGATTAATATGATTTTTCTCTGCAACCGTTGGTCTGATTCACAGGAAATTTTCACCATGGGTGCAATTCTAACTGTAGAATTTTTTTAATGATAATTATGACGTCATAGATCAGGTGGTTCGGCCGCCATCTTGGAAAAACCGAAAAACTTTGCACCTCTATATCTCCAAAAGCGCTGAATAGAAAAAATTGAGACCTGGCTCATTGTAAAGAACTCTCCATGGGGAATAAAATATGTTGATGATGTCATATGTGCCTCCATTATGACGCCATAATTCGACAAGTATAAAACTTCATCCGATCAAGATGAAATTTCTTGAGCATAATCTAGGAATAAATTAGTTTAGAAAAAAAATAATGATGTCATCGGTCACGTGGTTCGGCCGCCATGTTTGTTTTAACACCAAAGCCTTAAAACCCACAGAAAATACATCCTGGCAAGGGTTTGCAATCTCTGATTGCTCTTTTTCTTGTTTGATCTGCGGCCTGCGGGAAGCGAACTGTGAGACTTGGAGGTGGTTAAACTCTATTGGTCATTGGAGACTGGTTCAGGAAGAAGAGTGTAAATACCAGCTGTTTGCAGGAAATACTTTATTAATGGTTTCCAATTACTTATGATAATGAAGAAGGGCATTTATTGAAGTTTAAACCTTTTAGGGAGGGCTAGTGCCAGGCTGGTGGGAAAGAGTTTCCAGGTAAAATAAAATAGGAGATTTGAAAAAGGGAGTACTTCTGGAGTCCTTATTTGTTTCACCAAAACTCCTTATTTGTTTGTGAAACTTAAAGCCAGGAAAGGCTTTATATAAATAACTAGACGACCCATGACCCGTTGGGTCAATGTTATTATATATAATTAAGGGGTTACCATGGTTACAGTGGGGGTCAAAGGTCAACCTATGGCGAAGATATATAATTTTCTCACACTTTCTAATAGAGAGGCAAAATGCCATATAAAACTAAATTTACTGGTTCTAATTGCTTTTATTTATCAATCCTCACATAGAAGAGCAGTTTTTAGTAATGAGCAGTGAGGAGAAGACCCCTCAGCCAATGATGCCACCCCGCAGCCAATGATGTGACCCCTCAGCCAATGATGTGACCCCTCAGATAATGATGCTACCCCTCAGCCAATGATGCTACCCCTCAGCCAATGATGCGACCCCTCAGCCAATGATGCGACCCCTCAGCCAATGATGCTACCCCTCAGCCAATGATGCTACCCCTCAGCCAATGATGCCACCCCTCAGCCAATGATGCGACCGCTCAGCCAATGATGCTACCCCTCAGCCAATGATGCTACCCCTCAGCCAATGATGCTACCCCTCAGCCAATGATGCTACCCCTCAGCCAATGATGCTACCCCTCAGCCAATGATGTTACCCCTCAGCCAATGATGCTACCCCTCAGCCAATGATGCTACCCCTCAGCCAATGATGCTACCCCTCAGCCAATGATGTCGCCCCTCAGCCAATGATGCTACACCTCAGCCAATGATGCTACACCTCAGCCAATGATGCTACCCCTCAGCCAATGATGCTACACCTCAGCCAATGATGCTACGCCTCAGCCAATGATGCTACCCCTCAGCCAATGATGCTACCCCTCAGCCAATGATGCTACACCTCAGCCAATGATGTCGCCCCTCAGCCAATGATGCTACCCCTCAGCCAATGATGCTACCCCTCAGCCAATGATGTCGCCCCTCAGCCAATGATGTCGCCCCTCAGCCAATGATGTCGCCCCTCAGCCAATGATGATACCCCTCAGCCAATGATGATACCCCTCAGCCAATGATGCTACCCCTCAGCCAATGATGCTACCCCTCAGCCAATGATGCTACCCCTCAGCCAATGATGCTACGCCTCAGCCAATGATGCTACCCCTCAGCCAATGATGATGATGATGCTACGCCTAGACGACCCATGACCCGTTGGGTCAATGTCAGTTTGAATAGATATGAGAATAGAACTGAAGCGAACGCTGGACATCATCAGGGAGATTATTTGGGCGAGCAAGCCATAAGGCTCACCTCTCCAGCGTTCTAAATCACTTACCTGTGACACGTGATTTCGGCCCTTATCTCCGATCACGTTGACGGAAATCACCACAGCATATCGTCAAGATCCCTCCAAAAGGCTCGTCTTTGTCACATACATCAAGCAACGTGCGATCCACAGCCTCGAAACTCTCTCTCCTGATCATAGGACACTCATCCCACACGATGAGTTTTGTACTTCGAAAGAGGTCTGCGATAGTGGAATTTTTATCGATGTTGCATACGCCATCTTCCCTCGGTGTCAGAGGGATTTGGAACCTTGAGTGCGCTGTTCTTCCACCAGGCATGAGGGTAGCAGCTATGCCAGATGAGGCCACCGCAGGGGGCAACTTCTCCACTCGCTCTCACTTTAGGGAGAATCAGGTTAATAAGAAACGTCTTCCCTGTGCCTCCAGGCGCGTCAATGAAAATCATTGATGACTGATTCGTGCGGATGTTGCTATTCGCGTCCATAGACGTGAGGTGTGATTCGTTGTCCGCGTCCGTAGCGCCGTCGGAGGGTTGATACGACATTCTTCCTGCAAATAGTATTGTGTTTGTGCTATCGTTTTGCCAATCATCAAATGACAAATAAATTACATTGTGAAAATTAAAGATTTCAAATAAACCTATTTAAAGTGTATGCGCATATAAATAATATAAAAAATCGAAGAAATATCTCTCGGTAATTTCCTGAAACATATTTTACTTCCGGGTAATAATGTTGAATGAAATGACGAAGATATATACTGTATGCCTGTTATTTTAGGCGGTGTATTTTCGTATATCAACGTGGCGCGATTTTTAAAATATATCTCTGCAATTTCCCGTGTGTGCGTGAATGTTCTCAATTATTTCTTTTACCGAGTCTAAAACCATCGATAAAAATGAAATCAGATGGCGACTTAGATTGAAGATAAAGGCGTGAAACAGACTCAATGGCCTTGAAGATACAAGCCTTTCAGAATTCATTTCGTTCTATAAACGGAAACTTTCATCGGATTTTCTTCCCGTTTTTTTTCAACCGAGTCTAAAACTATGTTAGCGACTGTGAAAAATGAAATGATATATCGATTTTGATTTGAAATAAAACTGAGAGAGAGAGCAAGACACCACGGGCCTACAAAACAGGCCTCAAAGCTATGCGAGTTAATAAAATGGTGGATATTACTACTCTCTCAAAGGGGTAAGCCACGCCCCCGGACCGATCGAATGTTACATACAAACACGCAAGATTTCAATTTTATAATTATATAGATAGATAGATACAGTGGAATCGTCCCGCTGTTTGGACAATGGTGCACGGGGTCATGTTCGAGGCAACGTAGAGGAAACTATCCAATTCTATATTCATTGTACTCGTGGCTTTGTCACGATTGTAATAAAATGATATTATTATCAAATCTTCTGCAGGAGAACTGTGCAGAGGTAGTGCACTTAACTGCACAAACACCTGCCATAATTTACATGGGAGAACCGCTTAAGCATCAAAACCGCGTTCCCAGCTACACCTGCCAACCAATAGTCACGTGCTTCAGAAAAATGAATGATTTATCAAATTTGGACACGTCATTTGTCATTCAGAGACACAATGTCTTCCATGTTTTCTTTTCTTAAGTACTAATATTGAACATGTAGGCTAAAAAAAGACGTTTATAATTATCAAGGGGACATCTATGTATTACTCATACCAAAATAGTGCACATTTTGATTCATCTCCCATCTCCCACCACCTCATCGATGCCCCTTCCATCCCCAGGTTAATGTTATCCAACCTCCCATAAGACCTTCCTCTTCCTGATCCCTATTTTCCTCTTTCCCACACCCATTGCCTACTTATTATGTAAATTGCCACAACACATTTACTTAAGTGTGTGGGTAAACGGAAAGTGGTGAATGAAATTATCTTGTAAACCCTGTGGTCCTCAGTCGCCATCATTTGTATGCAGCACCTGGCTGCGGGTTAGCATCAGTTCTTGCATGGGAGCGGCAGTTCCGCTGATGTAGTAGCGCCCGCAAGTTGGAGGTTTGAGCAGGAATTTGGAACTTAGCCAGGTTTCCAGCAATATCTCGCCTGTACTCTTCGCAAACGACACTATGGGATCTTTAGCATCCGCTAACTGAAGGAAGGAGACGAATTGCCCAGTCTAACGTCTAACCAAGGGATGGCACCAACATTGATGTAATCGCCCTTCCTGTGAAACACTAGGACAACCACTTATAGTTTGGATTCGAATCCAGGCTAGATAGCTCAGTGGTGAGTGTGCTTAACTGTACACTATCCTGCCAACTCCCAACGGTACTATTATACTTCTTCAAACATGTTCAGATTATTGAACACACACTGGCTGAGGGATGCATGACCCGTGGATTCATTACCAAAGAACTTCGGAATCAAACAAGAAGGTTCCCCTCCACTACCATAACCTCCTCCTCGGTGACACCATCAAACAGTAAGGCAACAAAAGCAGAGTCACCTGAGTAAAACTAGATGGTATTCATAAAATACTGCTGCGGTTTTGAGATTGTACATATGACTTCAATAAATGCTGAAGGTTTGCCCCTCATAGTTAGTTCCACGAGCAACACGTAGGCCCACTTGTAGTATTATTTATGTCATAGCATGTGTAAGTATAGGCCATTTCCCCTATTAATATCTGCGTTGTGTAAAGACATGAGATTAGGTCCCGTTCATTTTGCGTCCACCCTCCGATTCCACCTCGATGGGCGGAATCCATCCCGCACCCCATTTGGCTGCCCGCTCAGTTTGTTAAGCATTGGCTGTCCGCTCAGTTTGTTAAGCATTGGCTGCCCGCTCAGTTTGTTAAGCATTGGCTGTCCACTAGTCGAGTAACACGAGGTAGGCCTAAAAAGGGTGGGGCCGGCGTTGAGGTCGGGGAGGAGTCTAGGCAGAGCGTCAGAGGCGATGACGGTAAGAGCCACCAGCCACTCAGGGCTCTAGCGGCATGGCGTGAGAGGGCGTGGAGAGGCGCGTCTGGTTAGTTCGAGAAGGTTCGCGGGGCGTGCCTATATAAGTCGCTGCGCAAAGCCCTTGAACAGGACTTGTTGGGGGAGGACTTTTACAGCGAGCGCATATCGAGAGGACTGGACTTGAGGGGGCGAGCACATTGTGAGCACTTGTTGGAGCGCATCGAAAAGGACTTGTGGAGAGAACTTCGTTGCGATAGTACTTTGAGGATTTGAGGACTCGCACGCTTTGAGGCTTTGAACTGTAACTCGCCATATTACGTACGCGCCAGAGGGGAAGAAGAAGAGGCGTTGGCGGTACGAGTACGCGGCCACAGCCAAACGCGCCTGTGGCGAATAGTGAATATTCCAGTCACGTGAGTAAACGCGGCCATAGCCGCCAGTGATTAACCGCCAACCGCACCAGAGCCCACCCCCTACCGTTCGCCCCGTAATAACCCTGTGCGTCCAAAGCGCTACGTGCTCCTGCCTTCTCCTGGATCCATCTGCATGGGATGAGCCGGAGACCGGAGGGCGCTGCACGAGAGCCATCCCTGGACGCTCGGACCATCATCCTGCAGCTGCAAGCCCCGTGTGAGTGTGTGTGTGAGAGACGGGCCCGTTTGTCTTGGGTATTAAATAAGACTGTGTAAGGATTGCCTTGTGTCTCTGCTTCTGAATCATTGTGAATAGTGTAAATAAATCTTGTTCTTCCTTTTTCCAATTCGATCGCCTTTGTGATTTCGCCATTGACTAAGCGTGGCACGAATAAGACCGCTAGAACCGGGTTCACCATCTAAACGGCACGGATCGTGTGTACGCACCGCTCGGCGTCTCAACACACGTGGTTCGTGCGAGGCTTATCTCCTCGTTTCAGGGCAGCGCGAGTACTGAGGTAATAGTGAATTTTAGTCCTAATACCATATTTAGCGCTGTCCGGAAGGGACATCATAGGCCTCGTGTCGCGCCTGGTCAGTCAAAGACAAGGGGACTAATCCCCCCTTGGTAAGGGGAGAAGGCCGGCGACAGATCCGCAACAATACTTACCCTGTGCAGTCAACTTGGTGCGAGCCAACTCTTCTGTTTTTGAAAGTTTTTTTTTTTCTTTCTTTGATCCGATATAGCTGCCACACCACGTGAGCGATGACATCATAAATTTATTTTCTCTAATATAATTGTTGCGTAGATCACGCTCAATAAATTTCAAACTGATCAAACTAAGCATTGTCCCTGTCGATTATGACGGCATAATTAAGGCACTAATCACGTCATTAACAACAATTACTCCCTATGTGAATTTCTTTGCAATGAGCCACATTTAAATTTTTTCCATGGAGTGGTTTCGGGGACGTGCCAAGTTTTTAGTTTTTCCAAGATGGCACCTTATCATGTGACCTATGACGTCATGATAATTCAAATATTCTACAGGAGGTCACGATCCTATGGTGAAAATTTGGTGTCCATCAGACCAACAGTTACAGAGAAAAAAAATCATACTGATCGAATCAAGCGCTATACTTGTCCAATTATGATGTCATAATGAAGGCACCAATGACATCATCATTAACATGTTTTATCCCCTATGGTGATTTCTTGGCAATGAGCCTAGTTACAATTTTTATATTGAGCAGTTTTGGAGATTTTGAGGTGTAACGTTTTTCCAAAATGGTGTCCGTGCCATGTGACCTATGATGTCATACTTATGGATAAAAAATTCTGCAGGCGGAGGTGCTCCCATGGTGAAAATTGTGTCAATCGGACCAACGGTTGCCGAGAAAATGAATTTTAAAAATGCAGACACGCCATACGTACACAACCGAACGCCTTCCCCTGCTTTTCGCTAGTGCTCCTGCAAATTATGCCCTGCAGTGCACCTTCCTGTTTCCTCCATAACAGCAGGGCTCTGCTCATGAAGAGAGCTACCTTCCCAAGATGTTGAAAGGCCATATAATATAACCTTGGCTTGCCTTTCAACATAGCGATATATGATTTCCTTTTTTTCTGATGAGGAGGTGGCTTGTTTGTTATGTAGTAGTTATGAAAGATGAGAGGGACTACCCGGCACTGCCCATGTGGCTTTGACAGGCCTCTCCATTTTGAGTGAGGAATAGGAGGGAAGGAGGAAAAATTTACCCGTGCAAAGAGTGCTTCATAACCTCAGTGTTGTCCAGGTAAAAAGGAAATTGTAATACCCTCTGCTGCCATCAGGTGGCGCTACACGGTACACATTTACATAGAGAATGTACGCCCCTCCCCCGGTCCTCCACACCCCTGAATGAGGCCGCGGCCACATAGCCTATGTTACCCTATGTTACCCCCCCCCCACCCCCCCAGGCAAAGTTGTGTTTGTACCCAGAGTAACGTATAAAAGTGTTTATAGCTGGAGTACCTGGTGTTGCTCAAGTGAAAAAGAAACATTAACATATTTGAAATGAAAGCAAATATAATGGAAAAGCAATTGCATCCAAATCAGAATCCATCACAAATGTCAAATCATCATTTACCTGTTCATTGAATATATGCTGGTGAATGTGCCGTTGATCAAGTTTCTGAGGTAAGTCGGATGACGTTCAGGAAGAAGAAGAAGCCTTACCGCAATCTTCGACCGCTTCCGGAATTGCTTGATTATTTGTGTTCAAATGTCTGGTAGTTGTTTTGCATTTATTTATCCGAAGGTGTACTTGTAAATAACTGTCATTAATCAAAACGGCTTAGGCACTATAGAGCGATAAAAAAATATAAAAAATAAAACAATCCAAAAAACCAACTTTTTCTGCCTAAAACACTCCCAAGCAGTCACTGATGAACCTCTGAAAGTTTGACGGTTTTTTTTTTTTTTTTTTTTTTGTATACAAGATCGAGGCTCGTGAAAGAGCTAACATTAATCACACAGAAAGACAAACCGACACATAAAACATATAACATGGGGAGAGAGGGGGAAGGACACAAACACAACATTTGAGAGCAGGGACAACGAGAGATCTGTGGGAGGGAGAGGGCTTTGGGGGGGGAGGGAGGCATGGGAAGGGGGGTTGGGAGAGGTATAAAACATATACACAAACCTGGACACCGCCAGGACTTCCAGGAAAGAAGTTGGAATTTCAAACAAAGTGGATCTGGGCTGAATTAGCGGGGGTAGAAGAGATCAAGGTTTTGGATGGGGGAAGATAAGAGATGGTGGTGAACAGCTGTTTTAAAGACCTGCTGGGAGGAGTGGTGTTGAAGGGAGTGTGGGAGTTTCTTCCAGAGGCGGGAGAAAAGAGGTATGAAAGAGTGAAGGTGAGCAGAGAGCCGAGATTTCGGCAGTTTAACCATCAGAGGGTTGCTGGCAGATCTTGTGCGACCTGTAGGAATATTTGGGGGACAAAGCACAGAGAGAGCTGGGGGAGCAAGGCCGGAGAGGAGTCGGTAGAAGACAGAAAGACCACCTACCTGCCTGCGGTGAGTGGTGAGTAAGTGAAAGGCTCTCGGAGATAGCTTCATCGCAGGAGATTCCAATGATTCTGAAAGCTTTGCTTTCAACAGCATGAAGCCTAGCTAGGTGTGAGGCAGGAGCACCGGCCCATAGGGGAGAACAGTATTCCATTGAGCTGTGGATGAAAGCCTTGTATGTGGTGAGGAGCTCAGGTGTGCCGAGGAAGGACTTCGCACGACGGAGGATGCCCAGACGGTGACTGGCTTTGGAGGCCAGCTTGGAAATGTGGTTTTGCCAAGAAAGATCATAGCAGAAAGTGAGACCCAAAAGCTTGAGCGACAGAACTTCTTGGAGAGGATTGTTGAGAAAGTAGATGGGAAGGTTGTCCAGTTGGTCTTTTCGGAGAGACATAGTAAGAGTGTGAGATTTGTCAGGATTGAAAGACATGTTCCACTTGTTTGACCAGTCTGTGATTTTGTCTAGGTCTTTAGAGAGTGAGAAGACTGCCGATCTGAGGGAAGAGGAATGGAGCGGCAGAGAGTGGAGTCATCAGCAAAGAGATAGGATTTTCCAGAGAGTCGGAGAGATCATTGATGAAGACAATAAAAAGTACAGGGCCCAGAACACTGCCTTGGGGAACTCCAGCCTGAACAGGAAGGGGAGATGAGAGAAATCCATTCAGGGCCACACGTTGACCGACCAGAGAGGAAGTCCGCAAGCCATGCATTGAGATTTCCATGGATACCATAGGAGGAGAGTTTGGTGAGCAGAGCTGGGTGCCAGACCGCATCGAAGGCACGTGATATGTCAAGGGAGACGACTCTGATTTCCTGTTTGGCATTGAGGACCTCCATCCCTTGTTGAGACAGCAGAAGCAGCATGTCCAGAGTAGAATGACCTGGTCTGAATCCAAATTGATGATCGGAGATCAAGCCATCGGTGAAGAGGAAGGATTTGATATCCGAAGCAATGATGGATTCCATGACTTTGCTGATAATTGGGAGCAGGCTGATTGGTCTGTCATTGCAAGGATCTGTTTTATCCACATTTTTGTGTGTGAAGCGGTAATGTTTGCTGATTTCCAGGATGCTGGCAGATGACCTTGAGCAAAAGAGAGGGTGAAAAGAACAGAGAGAGGGTGAGATAGTGCGGAAGAGCAGGATTTTAGGACCCGTGGGCTGATGCCGTCTGGTCCAGTTGCAGAATCAGAGTCGAGATTTGACAAAAACTCCTCCACCTTGTCAGGAGAGAAGGACACAGAGTCCAGGAGCAGTTGGGTTCGACTGGGTAAGGTGGGAACAGAGAGAGATGGGTTTGGGACACAATATTTTGAGGAAAACACAGAGTTGAGGCATTCGGCTTTGTCACGTGCGGTGTCAACTGTGTAGCCATTTGAGGTAAGGGAGGGGATGGAGGGGGAACAAACACCAGAAACGGATTTCACCAGACGCCACCAGGATTTGGAGGAAGGAGACAGGTTTGAGATTTCATTCTTGAGTGTGGAGAGATAGTGCTTCCTGGCACTCCTGAGGGTAGACACACACTTGTTCAGAGCTTGGTGGAAGGAACTGAGATTGCCTTCAGTTGGATTAGCCATCTCTGAGAAAAATTGCAACACACACAGGCAGATGGACAGACCAACAGCTCTCTTATATAGTAGATGAGCATCCTCCATCCTTTAATGAGCTTTCCTTATCCTCTATCCTGAAACCAACTTTTTACTGAACCCGACCTAACCAAACCATCTGACATGCAGTTTGCTATGTTTCTCTCTTTTTCTCTCTCTCCTTTTTGTTTTTACGGTTTGATCATTCTGTTGGGTTGTATCAATTTGAATGTCCACACACCAAGATAAATTTTGAATATTTAATTCTACAGAGAAGATTCGCTCAAATACACACAAGGATTACAACAAAGTTTAACAATACTATGCCGGCATACACGACCACAGAGCATCACAAACGTTTCCCAGGGAATCTTCTTGCCAGTGGTTGAATGCAGTTCCTTTTTATAGTAAGTTTGGGAACAAAGGAAATCTCCAGCTGTCTCCGGAGTCAGACGAAGAATGGAGAGGTCAGGGGGTTTTGCAGACAGTCTGGCGCCTTGGACGGACTCAATGAGACATCTGGTTATCATTACACCTCCAACCATTGAGGATAAGTATCTTAAGATGACGAAGTGCAGACTTGTTGTTTTTCTCAGCATTGCGGCGCCCAGAGGCTTTATCTGTTCTTGTCTGGTGAAAACAGCTCCATTCGCCCTCTGTGCATTTTAATACTCTTTCAAACATTGTATCTCTTTCCTTGCATTGATGATCAATGTTAGCCTTATTTCCAAGTACTTCGAACTACAGCAACACACAATATCTACAATTCATAATGCAGATTACTCAAATATTTATCACTAATTATACGCTTGACATTTATTGGCAATATACATTTTGAAGATTATAATGATTGGTGTGTCATGAGATGTGTAAATTTAAAACAACTAGTGGAAGATACCATCATTCAAAATTTGCCATCCTCTTTAAACAGCAACGAGAAATAACATTTATTAATCCTGAGCATTCAAACATGTGATAAAACAAATTTGAAACGAGATGCCGGTGATAACTGACTTTCTCTTAACAAGAGAAACATCTCGATACAGATGGGAGTCGAATCGGGCTCCCACAATTCTCTTGCCGATGATGTCTAACTGTTCCACTGTCAGTTCATCCCCTTTTAACGTCGCTCTTCCCTGACCTTCAATCCTGGAAAGAAACAACAAAAGGAATTTTGTGGGAAAGAATTAAAAATTTTGAACATATCTAATTACAGTATTCCAGAACAAAATCCCTAATGTTTCAGGGAAAAATCTTTTTTTGTCAGTAAGTTATATAGAGTATGTCTTCTTTGGAGTTTCCTTCCAGCTAAGGTACATCATGCACAGCGCTATGGATCGTTTGGCGCCATCTTTCGGAATCAGACTTCCATAGATAGGAGAAGCCATGCCATTAAAAAAATTCAGCCCGAGAAGGACCCGCCATTTGCTTTGAGAAATGTTTCTTGTCTTCGTCGTTTCATCACTATATAAAGAGACATCAATTCACTGCACATATTAAGTTAGCTCTTTTGTTCAACTCCAGTGATCCGTCTTCCTCCCCACCCCCTGGATGGTGTTTGTAAAATGCACGAGCGCAGCACTTGGAACAACAGTCGACAACACAATGAAAACGAAATGCTTGACCTCGATCCCCTGTCACATTTTCTATCTGCGCCTTGCGCATCACTCCGAGGCAGCTGCGCAAGTAACCTGTTCCATACTACTTATTCGAAGTGCTTGCAGCATGATGTTTGTTTCGGGGAAATATTCCAAAGGTTTGTTCTTTCGAAGAGTCTGCACATCTTGGAGGAATTTCAGAATTCTTGTTTAACTTCAGGGCAGCGGTAAACTCCTTTAGGTACGCGCAGGGTCTCTTTTCCTACAGTATTCACGAGGAACGCCATTTGGTTTAGTTTGAAAGTCAAATCGAAAAACCACAAAACTGGAACTACGAAACAACTTTGGAACAAAAAAACACACACTCGCAGGTGGTAAAATAAACTGAAAATACAGCTTTTCAACCTGTTCTGCATCATTGACAAGACCCGGTGAGACAATAGTCGGAGCGTCTAATCTGAGTCTGGGAAGTCGGTGGTTCGAATCCCGGCCGTGGTCATACTGAAGACTAAAACTGGTACGTGTTGCTTCCTTGCTTGACGCTCAGCATTTAAACATGATCGAGCACGGATAAACAACCATAGGTTGGCAATCATAGCGCATGCTTGGATTGGTCTAATGGCCTGCATCGACCTTCCTTGGAAGGGAACTCGTATTGGTATTTTTACCCCCGCCACTGAATGTGGATGGTTGTCTTTTCACCCGTCTGTTACTTGGCAAAAAATGTTTTTTTGACGGGTATGTTTATCACTCCGGTTTGTGTGTTTTTGTTTGTTTGTGTGTTTTTGTTTGTTTGTGTATTTGTTTGTGCGTTTGTCTGTCCGCTCACCTATACTTGCCTAAAGGTCACAATTTTAAACCGATCTTCACGAAACTTCACCAAATGGTCGAGTTCGTGGTCCGACAAAATCCTATATATTTTTGAGGTCAAAAGGTCAACATAGGCCAAAGGTCAACCACCTTTCCAATTTCTAAAATCCTCAATTTTCATCCAATTGACTTGAAATTTGAATAGGATTTGCACATCAGCTTACTGAATTCAACCACCAACTATTTTTGAGGTCAAAAGGATGCTCTACCGAGTGCCATTCAACTTTGTTCTCTTTTGCCAAGTGTCGTTCGTCGAGTGATTTTTTTTTTCATTCTGTCTGTTTCTGAACAGGATATCTCAAAAAGTTGTGAACCAATTTGGCCGAAACTTGGTGGACAGCTTGAGTGTGTGATAAGGAAGAATTGATTCAATTTTGGTGAAGATTCGAATCCGGATCTGGATCGGAGAATTTTAAAGTGATTTTTCACCATTGGGATTCGGGCTAAACACGATATACAGCAGGATATCTCAAAGCGTTATGGACGGATTTTGACGAAACTTGGTGTACAGGTTGGGTGTGTGAGAGACGAATGGATTCGATTCTGGTGAAGATCTGAGTATGGATTCGGATACGATAATTATTTTATTTTTAAGTGATTCTTTTAAATTATTTATTATTTATATTAATATTAAATATATTAAATATTAAATTTAATATAAACCATTGAGAGATCGAGCAAAAAGCGATATATAACATGATATATTTTTTAAAGTTGCGGATGACTTATGACTAAACTTGGTGGACGAGTTGGTTAGGTGACGAGAACAAGCCGATTCGATTTTGGTTCAGGTCCGAATCCAAATCCGGCCTATCAGTGGGATACAAAACATAAACTGGTGAGACTGGTGGAGGTTTGCGCTCTCCAGAGTGCCGTTCTAGTTATTATTATATTATCATAATTTCATTTTAGGTTAGCCTTTGTAGTATTCCCATTTGGTATCACGTGATGCTGAGATGCCAAGTTAAAATCCCATGTTTTAGATTTGTCCATAAACAGCTACTGCCCTCGTAATTCAGGTAAAAGTACACAGATGTCTCCTAATGTCCTTTCCCTCTGTGTAATTAATGGACAATCTCATCAATGAGTCTTAGATATCATAGTTTAAAAATCATTGTACAGGTACTCGTATCACTGACACTCTTGGTGGAAACAGGATACGAAGACTATTCGAATCCATTGAAAGGTGTGAGCGTATACAAAAGGCTGGCTTGATGACGCTGACATCTTGCGTAGCCTTTCGCTTGCGGGATAAAAGATACCCCGCTTCAATAATTCAGCAGGCACAGGTAAACTTTTCGAGTTTCACCTGCACAGCTCTTCCGTTGGCGAGCTTCGCAGGTGCTGCGTGAAAGTCTTGCGTCCATTTGCAGGTGGCTGTGGTGCCTTGAGCGCTTTGCACGAAGGAGCTAAAGTTGCAGGTGGAGTGACGACTGCTTGAGAAGCTTTGCAGGCATCATGGATCTGGTGGTGCACCTGATAAAGGTGTCGGAGTTGAAGGGAAAGGGAGACCGTGTTGCTAAACTCAACTTCAGAGGTAACTGATCCGCTGTAATTCCAAGCAAGAGGCTGATTATACCATTAGAATGCAATAAGTTGCGCAATTATTTTTTAAAGCCTTAATTTACTGACATGTGAGAAACGAAATGTTTGTTTTTTTTAACATATGATAACTAACTATTCCGAATAACCAAAACTGTGCTTCATACATTCTAGTCAAATAGTGTGTTGCTGCTTCATTGTTGAATAAGAACTTTTTGAAGTGTTTTTTTAAACAATTTTTAGACTTTATATAGAAATTCTTTATAACGCTCCAAAATGTATTCTATTTTTGTTATAAGATGCAAAACGAGGTTGTTAGTGGGATAAAAGGATCATTTTAAAGGGAATTTAAGAGGTGTGAGAAAATGGGGCATTTGGTGTATTTATTTATTTATATAACGAGTCGAGGCTCGTGGAAGAGCTAGAACATGGAACAGTAGCAGGAGAGGGGGGGGGGGGGGGGTCAACAGCAGGATTGAGAGGCAAAATAGAGGGTGACTTCGAGAAATTAGTTGTGTAATTGAAGACGTACACATGGGGTGGACAAGATGGATGTGGACGCAAGATCCCAGGAAGGAAAAACTGGAGATTGGGAAAGAGGTGTGTTGGTGATGGAATAGAAAAGCTCATGGTTTTGGATAGGGTTTGATCTGATTGCTGAAATGAAATAAGACTATATTGAAGAGAAGTAAGGATTTAAATGAAGATTAAGATGCTTCTTCCAGAACAGTTGTCGGATCACAAAAGGGATAAAAATGATGCCCACATTGCCCCCCCCCCATACCCCCCAACCCCCCCTCCCCATACAATTTACAGAAAGACAAAATATTACCTTTAGTTACAGCTTCCATTATCTCACAACCTGGATGGACTTCTTTTTTTTTAACTCCATTAGTTTTTGGGCTCCATTAGTTTCGTCTCATCCAGAGTCTGGCAGAGTCAGTCATCCATTCTGGAGTCTGACAGAATCAGTAATCCAGTCCGGAGTCTGACAGACCCAGTCATCCATTCCGGAGTCTGACAGACCTAGTCATCCATTCCGGAGTCTGACAGAATCAGTCATACAGTCTGGAGTCTGACAGAATCGGTCATCCAGTCCGGAGTCTGACAGAATCGGTCATCCAGTCCGGAGTCTGACAGAATCGGTCATCCAGTCCGGAGTCTGACAGAATCGGTCATCCAGTCCGGAGTCTGACAGAATCGGTCATCCAGTCCGGAGTCTGACAGAATCGGTCATCCAGTCCGGAGTCTGACAGAATCGGTCATCCAGTCCGGAGTCTGACAGAATCGGTCATCCAGTCCGGAGTCTGACAGAATCGGTCATCCAGTCCGGAGTCTGACAGAATCGGTCATCCAGTCCGGAGTCTGACAGAATCCGTCATCCAGTCCGGAGTCTGAGAGAATCGGTCATCCAGTCCGGAGTCTGAGAGAATCCGTCATCCAGTCCGGAATCTGAGAGAATCGGTCATCCAGTCCGGAGTCTGAGAGAATCGGTCATCCAGTCCGGAGTCTGAGAGAATCGGTCATCCAGTCCGGAGTCTGAGAGAATCGGTCATCCAGTCCGGAGTCTGACAGAATCGGTCATCCAGTCCGGAGTCTGACAGAATCGGTCATCCAGTCTCGAGTCTGACAGAATCAGTCATCCAGTCTCGAGTCTGACAGAATCAGTCATCCAGTCTGGAGTCTGACAGAATCAGTCATCCAGTCTGGAGTCTGAGAGAATCAGTCATCCAGTCTGGAGTCTGAGAGAATCAGTCATCCAGTCTGGAGTCTGAGAGAATCAGTCATCCAGTCCGGAGTCGGTTGATTCATCTAACAATTGGAGACTATCCGGGGTTCAGTGGGTCAAAACGTCACAATTTGGTCCTCAAAGCGTCATCCTAAAATAGGTGGTTACTTTGAGCCCTGACACTCTGGGCAGACTACGTTTCTGCTTCTAAAACCCACAAAAATATATTACAACTCATGAAAGTTTGCAAAGAAGTGCAGGATATGACACACTGCACCATGCATCTTCACTTTGCTATGTCAGAAGGAACATGATGTCCATTGCATATTGAACAAAGTCTTGTGAAAATGACATATTTGCCACATGTTATGAATATGGCCAAGAGAGAAATAATTATAGTTACTCATGGGCCTGGCCTAGTATTCTGATCATCCCATCTGTGGGCTTGTCTGTCTGTCAGCAGAATCGCTGCATAACAAGGGCAGCTAGAATCGTCAAATTTGGCAAACAGCTTCATAATGTGAATCATGCAGACCAGTTCAATGTTGAGCTCACAAGGAAGAATGAAAATTAGTGCAGGACTACATTTACTCGCACTGCAGCAGTACAGCAGAATAGGTTAGCATCCTCTGGGTTGGTTTTGCACCGAGAGAAACCAACGGTGTTGAGTCAGCACTTCCGTTGATTGCGTTCTAGTTGATAACTACAATGATATCAGCAAGGAAATGAAATTGCTGGCTGATTCTGAGGGGTTTTCAAGACTGTGCAGCATTTTTCATCAGGACATATTGCGGGGTATGTATTAACATGCAGAGGAATTAATTATAATCGAGAGAAGACCTTTTGGAAACGGTGACATGAATAAAAAGATGAAAATAGGACCACTGGACTTGTAGCTTATCTGGGCTCTGGCCTAAGTTGTGACCAAATTTGCTAGCATTATGAGTTGTCGGTCAGGGGAAGATGATTTTTGAAGGAATTTCCGCGATTTTCCCAAAAAATGACTGTCAGCCATTTTGACACACTTGCGGTCACATGATCGGCATGATCTCAGCAGTTTAACATCCCTAGCCTGGCCGAATGGTGTAACCCAAATGTGGTAGCATTTTGATTGGTGTGTCTGGAGAAAAATATTTTTCAACGAAATTACTAAGTTCACCATTTTGACACACTTCCGGTCACCTGACCGGAATGACCGTTGCAATCCCAGTTACCAGTCAGGAGCGGAACCTTGCTTCCAAATTTCAGCCGGATCAGCACAGCGGTTTGGTCGGAAAAGTCGAAATAGGTGATGGATGCATGGATGGATGGACGGACGGACTGTGCACCATGACAATACCTCATCTGGAATTCCAATTCCAGATAAGCGAAAAATACTTCCCAGTCTTTTGACAAGCCATAATTGAGACATTCAGCTTTTCTTTAGCAGCATCCTTAATGTAACGTATAAAATTAAGAAGATCATATTCTAGAATTGGATGAAAAAGGGCTGAAGATTGTTTATGAATAACCTTTTGATCAGAAATACTGGTAGTTAAAGATACCATGTGGTTGGAGCAGGACCATTTCCTGCCTTGCAAGGTAATTGATGCTTGTACAATGTAAAATTTGCTTTGGAAGATAAATCATCATCAACAATTCACCAATCTCAAGTATCACTCAAGAAATTCCTGGATAAACAAAATGTATACTGTATTTTATCCAGGACTTTCTTATCTGTGAGCAATTTCTGAGGTTAACCTGAATACTCAATAGCTCAGTGGGCTGTGGCCACATAATCAATGAGGTTTTTGGGTTTGAGTCATGGGTTGTCAGAATTTTTTCACACTAGCCCCATGCAGGAGTTTATTCCTGTTTATTAAATTGTACATGCATATATATTGAACTGTGGCATCTGTCCGTGTGTCCGTCTGTCTCGTGTTTACGAGGCAGCTTCCCTCGCTGCATTATGAAAAGCTTCTCATTGGTTATTTTGAATTTTCATTTCACTTTTTTAATTTAAAGTAATTTAAATTAATATATTAACCTAAACTTTTCCCGTCACTGGGGGTGGGTACTTTTGCGTATAATCTATAAAATAATGAGCTGCCTCAATTGTATAAGGAGGGTTGTTCACAAGGTTGAATGAATGGGGTACTCTCAATAGTCCAAGACTGTACAAAATCATGAAGGCGTATGTGAATGTTTTTACGTTTCCACGTTTAAACACTGAACGTAAATTGCCAACGTGCATTTAAAAAATATATTTTAAAGGCTCTTCTGACAAAACAGTTGCATAGGTAGGATTATACTAGAGCCCCCTGGATTGTACTGCAGCCAAATACCGGGAATAGGATTTAGTTATCAATTGTACAGACCAGTCCGCCCCAGAGAGGAAACGTCCACGACGCCGCTAGCTCTGCTAATTGCATGCCCAATAGGCATAGCCCATGCAACTGGTTAGCCAGAAGAGCATTTTCATTTAAATTGGTTCTATCTTACCCCAGAACTGTTTTGTGCACCACAGACAGGTGAATGTGTGGTAGACATTTTAGTTGGTCAGGATGCATGCATTCATAGATGGTGTGGCACTTGCTTCCTGGTGCCCACTACAGTGATGTGGTCTGATCTCAACATGTATATAGAAACACACCCAGAAGAATTCAAACCCAGTCATGCCAGAGCGAATGCTCCACAGGGTAACTTGAGTGTGAAGTGAGTTTCATTTGAATGAGTAAACAGAAACTCAGGGTTACCTTTATCAATTTGTGTTAATGCGATAATATCTTGGCAGGCTTATCGATCCCCAGAATAATTTATTATGCTGGAGGCAACATCCACAATCTAAACCGCAGAATAGGAAGAAGAGACAAATTTATTACAATAAACAATTGGGAAGCCAGAAAACTCAAACTGTGCAAACAAACACACGCTTGTACTTAAAACTAGCTTGTTGTTATTCACCTCTCTTGTTTTACACTTATAAACACACACACACACACACACACACACACACACACACACACACACACACACACACACACACACACACACCAGAGGCTGCCATTACCGTGACCTCCTCGCCGGCAGCACGTGGATGTAATTGAATAAGGGATTAAAGGATTCAAAAGAACTTGTAATCAGTGAAACAGTAGATTGGAGGGGAGATGAAGGTCTAATCTGGGCCTGTGACAGGTTGTCCATACAAACTAACACTCGCACCTAAGCTGGCTAGCCTGGGTTCGAATCCCGACCCAGCTTTAAACTGTCATTCTGGTGTTTCACAAGCAGGGCGATTCATCAATGAGTGTGCCGTCCCTCGGATGGACGTTAAACAAGCATCTGGCATTTGTTGGTCGACGTTAAAAATACCACGTGTTCTTCGTGAAGAGTAGGTGAGCTATCACCAGAACCCTGGCCAAATTCCAAGGTCCTGCCTTAAGTTCTGCTGGGAAGGCAATGGCAAACCACCCAATGCAATCCGCTTCAACGGCGTCGATGATCTGTGAAGAGTATGCTACATCATCGAGAAAAGAAAGATCTAATCTAAACAAGGGAACTTGGCTGCACGAATTGGGGTAACATGATACAACTAAACCCACATAGTAAAAAAATGACTAAACCCACATAGTCATTACAATATACTGTTTGTGTGTCTTTGTTTGTATGTTTGTTTGTGTGTGTGTGTGTGTGTGTGTGTGTGTTTGTTTGTGTGTGTGTGCGTTTGTGTTCGTTTGTGTGTGTATGTTTGTGTGTGTGGGCGTTGACTACGACCAGAGAGGAAGTCCGCAAGCCATGCGAGGAGATTTCCATAAATACCATAGGAGGAGAGTTTGGTGAGCAGAGCTGGGTGCCAAAACATATCGAAGGCACGTGATATGTCAAGGGAGACGGCTCTGATTTCCTGTTTGGCATTGAGGACCTCCATCCATTGTTGAGACAGCAGAAGCAGCATGTCCAGAGTAGAATGACCTGGTCTGAATCCAAATTGATGATTCGAGATCAAGCCATTGGAGAAGAGTAAGGATTTGATATCCGAAGCAATGATGGATTCCATGACTTTGCTGATAATTGGGAGCAGGCTGATTGGTCTGTAGTTGCAAGGATCTGTTTTTGCACCTTTTTTGTGTAAAGCGGTAATGTTTGCTGATTTCCAAGATGCTGGCAGATGACGTTGAGCAAAAGACAGGGTGAAAAGAACAGAGAGAGGGTGAGATAGAGCGGCAGAGCAGGATTTTAGGACCCGTGGGTGGAAGCCGTCTGGTCCAGTTGCAGAATCAGAGTCGAGGTTAGACAAAAACTTCTCCACCTTGTCAGGAGAGAAGGACACAGAGTCCAGGAGCAGTTTGGTTCGACTGGGTAAGGTGGGAACAGAGAGAGATGGGTTTGGGACACAATATTTTGAGGCAAACGCAGAGTTGAGGCATTCGGCTTTGTCATGTGCGGCGTCAACTGTGTAGCCATTTGAGGTAAGGGAGGGGATGGAAGGGGAACAAACACCAGAAACGGATTTGTCCAGACGCCACCAGGATTTGGAGAAAGGAGACAGGTTTGAGAGTTCGTTCTTGAGTGAGGAGAGATAGTGCTTCCTGGCACTCCTGAGGGTAGACACACTTGTTCCGAGCTTGGTGGAAGGAACTGAGATTGCCTTCAGTTGGATTTGCCTTCCAAGACGCAAAGGCAAGTTGTTTCAGGGCAACTGCCTCACTACAAGACTCAGTGTACCATGGACGGGAGGAAGGGTAAGACAACTGAAGACGAGATGGGATAAATCTGTGCATGAGAGAGAGCAGTTTGCTTTGGAAGAATTCCCAGGAAGAATTAATGTCAGAGGCAGTAGAGATGGGAGTCCAGTCCAGATGATTGATGGCTGTTTGCATCCCATGCCAGTTGGCCTGATTGAAATGCCAGACTCATCGACGCTGAAGTGGCTCTCTGAGAATGGCCAGAGAGATGTCCACTTTAACCAGCACATGATCAGAAGAACCGATTGGAGCAGAAGAAGAGCAGCAGACATTTGCAGGGAAGTTTGTCATAACCAAGTCTAGAAGAGAAGATACTCCATTGGCTGAGATCCGGGTCGGGAAATTGACAGATTGTGTCGGTCCCAATGAGTCGCAGAAGTCCTTTGCTGAGTTGCCATGGCTGGTGAGAGATGAACCCACACCCAGCCAGCTGGCATGATGACAGTTGAAGTCGCCACATATGAGGAAGAGAGAGTTTGGATGAGTTGATAGAAGTTGGTCCATGTTGTCAGACAGCGACATGTAAATGGAGTCATCACTGTTTGGAGGACGGTACAGAACACATATGAACAAAAGGTGGGAGCGGAGAGGAAGCCGTAGCCATAGGTACTCCTGGGGGTGGGGTGGAGAGAGGGCAGTGCAAGGAGAGTGAGGAAGAGAGTTTTTGATAAAGCTCCATGTAAGCCTTTTGATAAAGCTTTGCTGCTCCATGTGAGGTCTGTTTATTTCCCGTCAACAATTCCACTTGATGATATATTACCTCTTGACCCTAACACTCCTCCCCTTCCTTTCCTCCCCCTTCCACCCATTCCTCCTCTCCCTATTTTGCAGGAATTTCATTCAGTACTGCTGTGCTCGAGAACTGTGAAAATGAGGCAAACTTTGATGAGGTGAGGCTTCCTTTGCAAACTTTGCTTTTAATGAAAGTTTTATATGAACCAGATATACATCATGAGTGGCCAGCCCGCAGATGTCTTTAACGTCCAAGCAACAACAATGCTTTTCAATAAGACATGCAAAATGCAACAAGAAAAAGCAATCACAGATTGAAGACCCTCGCCAGGACATGTCGTGTGTGGTGTTTGTTTCGTGTTGTTTCGAATAAGGTTCGTTTTTATGCCTCCGTCGACTAAGTCGCAAGAGGCATTATGTTTTCAGGTTGTCCGTCCGTCTGTCTGTGCTGTGTCCACCAAACATCCCTGCAGGTCGCACAAGATCTGTCAGCAACCCTCTTCTGGTGAAACTTCCAAAATCTCGGCTCTCTGCTCACCTTCACTCTTTCATTCCTCTTTTTTTCCCGCCTCTGAAACAAACTCCCCCACTCTCTTCAATCCCACTCCTCCCTCCAGGTCTTTAAAACAGCTGTTCACCACCATCTCTTATCTTCCCCCATCCAAAACCTTGATCTTTTCTACCCCCCTTAATACACCCCAAATCCACCCCTTTCAATCTCCGACTTCATTCCTGAAATTCCTAGTAGTGTTAATTTGTTTTACACCGTGTACCCCAATCGAGAATGGCTGAAGTGATCTAATTCAAACTTGGTGCAGGTATGTATAATGTTGTAAAGATTACCTGATTAGAATTTGGGGCCAAGAGGTCAAAGTCCAAGTCTGTAATAGGTACACAACTTGAGAAAGGCTGAAGTGATCTAAATAAAAATTGGTGCAGGTATGTATAATGATGCAAAGCTTAACTGATTAGATGTTGGGGTCCCGAGGTCAGAGGTCATATCTATCTATAATTCCAGTAATCTCTGTGTGTATGTTTGTATGTATGTATGTATGTATGTTTGTCTGTGACCGCTGTTTCTCGACAACTACCGGTCCGATATACTTGAAACTTGCCAGGTATATTGCTGGGGACCCGAGGATGTGCCTTTTCAAGGTTTCATATTAATCGGAGAAGTAGTTACCGAGCTATGTCCAAAAAACGATTCAACCAATCGGAGAGCAGCGAGCTATCACGTGTGCCGAACGTGGCGAACAGACTCTGCCTCGGACGGCACATTTGAGAGCGTATTCATTTATTTCACGTTGGCAAACTATGTTGGCGTTCAACTATGTTTTAAAACTAATTAAAACTAATTTGCGATTCATCGTAACTGCGATATGCGACCTTCCGGACAGTGAAGACTGCACTTCCGGCAGCCAATCACAGAACGCGTTGTTGCGTAGGCGTGGCCGATGTGAGAGCGAGCCGAGCCGAGCGCGTGCGCCATTACGGTTCGTAATTCGATTTCTTCCGGAGAAAATAATAATTTCTCGATTTCTTATGCGCATTATTTCTCCCAATTCAGTCAGAGCGAAGGGCGGAAGCGAAGAGCGTTGTTTTTTTTGTTTATGGGCGTACGGGCGTACGGGCGGGGTAGAGCGTACGGGTAGCGTTTTTTTTTTTTTTTGGCAAGGAACGGGCACCCACGTACGGGCATGCCCTAATCAGGTAAAAATGTGATAACTTGTGAACAGCTGAAGGGATTTATATTAAAACTTGGTTCAGGTATATATAATGATGTAAACATGAACTGCTTAAATTTGGGGGTCAAGAGGTCAAAGGTCAGAGGTCATGTCATATAAAAATGTGATAACTTGAGAGCAGCTGAATGGATTTAAATCAAACTTGGTACAAGTATTATAATGATGTATTAATGTGGGTGGAGGCACATCGGTCGACGTTGTAACGTCGAAGAGTGACGTTCTAGTTCTATCTCGGGTGGCTGCCAAAGCATGTGACCTATTATATCACCATTTGCACACGAAATGCAGCTATGGGGTGAGATGATATTTGTAAGACTTCGCATCCATAGGGTAAGTGCTTTCAGAAAACCTTTTTTTTTTTTTTAAATTCTCCTTGAATCCAATATGGCTGCCAAACCATGTGACCGATTACTTTTTTTTTTTTTCAAAATTATATCCCCATGGGTAGTTGAACATGTGGTTAAAATTTTGCATCGATCAGTTCATTGCTTTCAGAGAAGAAGAAGAATTTCATTTATGTAGTTTTTGTAGTTTTTGCATAAAATCCAATATGGCTGCCCGACCGTGTGACCTATGACTCAAATGTTTTCAAACTTTAATCCCCAAGGCTACTAGATCATGTGTGTGGAGTTTCACATCGATCTAGTAAGCTGTTCTGGCAAATAAGATTTTTGAAGGTTTTCATTTTCAATTCAATATGGCTGACAAACCACGTGACCAATGACATTATCAATTTAATTGTCCCATGCAATTTTGGTGTAGCTCACGCTGAAGAAATTTTGAACTGATCGGATCAAGCGTTCTACTTGTCTAATTATGATGTCATAATGAGGGCACCAATGACATCATCATGAATCTGTTGTTTCCCATGTGGAGTACATGGCAATGAGCCATGTTTCGATTTTCTTTTCCATGGAGCGGTTTCGGAGATATAGAGGTGTACGTTTTTTTTGTTTTTTTTTCCAAGATGGTGCCCATACCACATGACCTATGACGTCATAATTATCATGACAAATTATACAGGAGATGGAGCTGCTAAGGTGAAAATTTCGTGTCAATCGGACCAATGGTTGAAGAGAAAAGCATACTCACGTTCAGTGCAGACAAACAGACAGAAGACAAACGGACCCAAATGCAATACCCTCTCTTCTGGCGGATGGTCATTGTAGAAGATTAATCGTAATACAGAATGTATGCTTCCTGAAGAACAAAGAAAAATTGTCAGAATATCAGATGTTCTTTTTAAGAGGCCATTCTATTTATTTTGTATATAAATATGGCAGAATGTTTGACCACTTCTGCTACTACCACCATCACCACCCTGCTTTCGTCATAGATCTTCCATTCCCTTTCTTTATTTCCCTCACCTCGAAAACTTATCTCCCTTCGATTTTCAATCCCCCCACCGCCACCCCCACATATCCAAAACCACCTTTCTATTTCCGATCATCCTTTTTCCCTTGTCTACCTTCTCTTAATTTAATTTCTCAATTTATCTGACCCCAAAGCATCCCTTTTGATGATGGAAATTTGGCTGAGAAAATGGAGCTAATAAGGATTGGCCGGATAGTGTAGAGGTAGTGCATTTCCCTGCGTACGGTTTGATTCCCACCCTGACTTTCAGAATGGTGCTTCAGGCAAGGAGTTGCATCACAAAGTGTGCCTTCACACGGATGGACTGAGCTGTGGACCCGTCTGCCAGCATTGCTTGCTGGTGGACGATTCAAGACCCCACTTTGTCTTTCGCAAAGAGTGGGTGATTGTCAGCTCCCTGAACAAATTCCGTTGTATACCCCAACGCAAGTCAGGGGCCAAATCTTCCCCATTCTTCCCTGTTGTCCGGATTCGTCAAGGCAGCATAGTCACGGTCAGTGCCAATCGGACCCCATGGACCAGCCCTTTCCCTTTTGTCTCTTTCTTTCTTTCTTTCTCTCTCTCTCTCTATCTCTCTCTCTCTCTCTCTCTCTCTTTCTCTCTGTCTCTCTGTCTCTCTCTCTCTCTCTTTCTAAGTCAGTCGTGGCCCTGACTTTGTGAAGGCGGGGGTACACCATCCTGAATGTGGGAGATCTCTGGATCGCTCCTGCGAGATCAATCGGCTGTCTGTCTCACGAGCTTGTTCGAGGGAACTGTCAGGGGCTATACAACAACAAAAATTCCAAATTCCTAGCCAAACCAGGTCTGGTCAATGGTCAGGTGGTGAGGCCAGTTACAGCACAATCCATTGTAATGGTCAGGTGGTGAGGCCAGTTACAGCACAATCCATTGTAACAACAAACTTATTTGATTTGTCGTTACATTTCTTGGCGGAGCATGCTTATCTTTTATTGTTTGTTTGTCCACACATGTATTGCACTCACGCCAAAGCAAGCTTTGTTGGAGTTCCATTAAAAGGTTGCTACGCCAGCGGGTTCTTTGTGCTTATCGATGTAGTTCTTGCCAAGGCGCGTAACTCCTAACCTTTACCAAAAACCTAGCACTCAGCTTCCCATGAGAAGGCTCGCCTAATTGAGTTTATCACAGTGAAAATTGGTATTGTCAGCTGTTTCGTTTTGTAATCGCAATTGTGCAGCCTTTATTGACAATGCAGTAAGGAAGCAGGCCTCCCATTACACACTGCCAGCTAAAAACTACACAAACATGTAAAACAACTGATGTAACAGATTTAATATTTCATAGATCGGCTCTCTCTCTGATGATAACCTTCAAAAAAACAATTTGTGCCAGTATGTAGTTGAGGCTCCTGAAAGAGGTAGTACACTAAATTGATCAGGATGTAAAAGACAAAAACTAGATGCAACACGCATGCATGGGGTGGACAAGTTGGATACAGAAGGAAACCCCAAGGAGGGAAATCTGGAAATTTGGAAGAAGGAGGCATTTGGGTGTGGTTAATGAGGGTAGAAAAGATCATGGTTTTGGATTGGGGACAATCGGAGTTTGTGGTGAATAGCTGTCTTGAAAACCTGGAGGGAGAATGAGATTGAAGAGGATGTGGAAGATGATTCCCCAGGTGGGTAAGAAGGGGAACAAATGAGTGGAGGTGAACAAGGATCCTGGATTTAGGCATTTTCACTAGAATGGGGTTGATGGTGGACCATGTGTGCCCTGCAGAAACCTATCGATGGGGGGAAAAGCACCAAAAGAGCAGAGGGTGCAAGAACAGAAAGGAGGCAGTAGAAGATAGAGAGAAGACGGAGTCTGTGGCGGCAAAGTGGGGAGCCCAAAAACTCAGTGTCATCGCACGAGATTCCAATGATCTTGAAGGTCTTGGTTTCCACGGCATCAACTTGAGCAAGATGTGGAGCACGGGAACCAACCCACATGGAAGAGCAATATTTCATCAAGTTGTGGACGAAGGCCTGGTTGATGAATAGGAGTTCAGGTGTGCTAAGAAAAGACTTTGTACGATGGAGGATGCTCAGTCAGAACTTGCTTTGGATGCCAACTTTGAAATATGGTTTGCCAAAGAAACATCACGGCTGATAGTGAGACCCTGGTGTTTGAATGACTGAATTGCCTCGAGGGTTGTTGAGAAAGTAGATAGGAGGGTTTTTCAAATGGTCCTTTTTGGAGAGGGATAGTAAGTGTGTAAGATTTGTCTGGATTGAAAGACATATTCCAAGTGTTTGACCATCTTGTGATTTTTTTTAAAAGGTTTGAAGAGAGGGAAAAGGCTGTAGCCTGCCTGCCTGGCTGAAGGATGAGGAATGTCATGGCATAGGGTGGAGCCATTGTCACATCAATAGAGGATTTTCCAGAGTGAGAGAGCTCATTTATGAAGATCAGCAATAGGACTGGGCCTAGAACACTGCCTTGGGGCACTCCAGCCTTGACAGGGAGAGGAGATGAAAGGATTCCATTGAGAGCCACACGTTGGCTTTGAGAGGAGAGGAAGTCAATGAGCCATGGTTTGGGTTGGCCTTGGACAACATACGCAGAGAGCTTGGAGAGTAAGGCAGGATGTCAGTCTGTATCAAAACCACGAGATATGTCTAGAGAGACGGCCCTGATCTCATATCTGAAATTGAGGGCTTCCATCCATTGTTGGTTGAGTAGAATCAGCATGTCCAAGGTGGAGTAACCAGGTCTGAATCCATATTGTCGATCAGAGATGAGGTTGTTGGAGAAGAGGAAGGATTTCATATTAACTGTGGTGATGGAATCCATGACTTTGCTGATGTTTGAATTAAGCTGATAGGTCTGTAGTTGAGGGGATCCGTTTTAGCTCCCTTTTATCTCACCCGGAACATAGTTCAGGTGAGGTATTGGCATCATGCCTGAGAGTGGACACATATTTGTTGTGGACTTTTGGAATGCACTGAGATTGCCTTCGGTCAGATTAACCTTCCAGGAAGAGAAGGCAAGTTGTTTCAGAGCAACTGCCTCACCATAGGATTCAGTGTCCACGGGCAGGAAAGTAGGGGAGGATAATTGAAGCCAAGGTGGGAGGAATATGTGCATGATAGAGTAGATTTCTGTGGAAGACTTCCCTGGCTGAGCTAATATCAAGGGCAGTAGATATGGGAGACCAGTCCTGAAGAGAGATGGCTGCTTGCCAATCTGTCTGAGTGAAATGCCAGACTCGCCGACATTGAGGCAGCTCTGAGAATAACCAGAGAGATATTGACTTTCACAAACATATGATCTGATGAACCAATTGGAGCAGAGGAAGAGCAGGAAACATTTGCGAGAAAGTTGGTCGTTACCAAGTCAAGAAGAGAGGATTTACCATTGTGAGAAATCCGGGTTGGAAAGTTATCCTGTAGAAAGTTATCCTGATTGAGTCAGTCCTGTAGAGACACATAAATCCTTTGCTGAAGTGCCATGGCTGGTGCGAGAGGCACCAACACCCAGCCAAGTTGCATGGTGACAATTGAAATCTTCACCAATGAGGAAGAGAGAGTTGGGATGAATGATTAAAAGTTTGTCCATGTTGTCTGAGAGAGATGTAGATGGAGTCGCCACTGTTGGGAGGACGGTGCAACAAGCATTTAAGCAAAAGGTGGGAGCGGAGGAAGCCATAGCCAGATGTACTCCTGGGGGTTGGGAAGTGTAAGGTCAGTACAAGGGCAGTGGGAAAATGAGTTCCTGATGTAAAGTGCAACTCCGCAGCCGTGGTGTGGTTCAGGCCTATCAAATCGGAGTAGACCGTAACCGGGGAAAGACACGAAGGAGTCGGGGATGTCCTGTGGGAGGAAAGATTCTGTTAAACAGATGATGTCTGGTTTATCAATAGTGGTTTGGATTGAGAGATAAAGATCTGTCAGGTTAGAACAGAGACCTCGGATGTTTGAAGAGCACAGTTGGAGATGGGGGAGGAGGTGTTGGGATGATGCAGGATGGTGGGGGGTGGTTTTGTGAGGGGAGTGAGGAGGAAGGTTTGAGTGTGTGGGGTGCAGTGGAGGCTTGAGTGTGCAGTGGAGGCTTGAGTGTGCAGTGCAGGGGGTGGTTTGTGCGTGTGAAGGGTGCGCGGGAAAGATTGCGTGCATGCGGTGTGGGAGGAAGGTCCCTTAACCCAGTTTTTCACATCACACGCGGGGTAACCATTGGTCTGTGGCATGGAAAAGGGTTCGAGCTCCCACTGTCTGCCACCACGAGACAGTTTAAAGACCCTTGGTAATTGAGACATTATTTTTCCATCTCATATTGCTTCAAACCAAATGGGAACATTTTTCACATAAATAACAGAATTATTTCGAGGGTGAGATGGGTTCACAGAACAATCCTGTGTAATCTCTGAGGAGCTTTTTAATTTTGCATTCGGAAGGGAATGCAGGGCTTCGGATCTTGTGCAAGATGTCATGGATGTTCACTTTGGGAAGACCAGGAAAAGTACTTTAATGCACGATTTGCAGTGAAAATGTATCCATCATGTTGATGCAGTGGGATGGTTTGGTTGAGTTAGGCCCTGGGGGCAAAAGGGATGGGCTGAAGGGGGAGGGGAGAAATTAGTGCTAAGTTTTTGTTTCCTTGCTTTTATTTAATTCAACATGTTTAATACTATTTGATGCAGTTCCAACGCGTACAGGATTATGTGTGTGAAGTTGAAAATTATATCCCACTGAATTCAAAATCCTTTTATTCCACTCAGTTATTTTTTCCATTAAAGGTTTTTATTCTGGAGTACCCCATACCCCCTCAAGCAACTTTATCGGGCTCTGTTGCTTTCCGTTTCAGTCTAAGTTGTAACAACTTTTTTTTTTTTTTCTTTTTTTCTTTTTTTTGTATACAAGATCGAGGCTCGTGAAAGAGCGAACATTAATCACACAGAAAGACAAACCGACACATAAAACATATAACATCGGGAGCGGTAGACAAGATGGGGAGAGAGGGGGAAGGACACAAACACAACATTTGAGAGCAGGGACCGAGAGACATGGAGACATCGAGAGATCTGTGGGAGGGAGTGGGCTTTGGGGGGGGCATGGGAAGGGGGCGGTGGGAGAGGTATAAAACATATGGACACTGCCAGGACTTCCAGGAAAGAAGTTGGAATTTCAAACAAGGTGGATCTGGGGTGAATTAGCGGGGGTAGAAAAGATCAAGGTTTTGGATGGGGGAAGATAAGAGATGGTGGTGAACAGCTGTTTTAAAGACCTGGAGGGAGGAGTGGGATTGAAGGGAGTGAGGGAGTTTGTTCCAGAGGCGGGAGAAAAGAGGAATGAAAGAGTGAAGGTGAGCAGAGAGCCGAGATTTCGGCAGTTTAACCATCAGAGGGTTGCTGGCAGATCTTGTGCGACCTGTAGGAATATTTGGGGGACAGAGCACAGAGAGAGCTGGGGGTGCAAGGCCGGAGAGGAGTCGGTAGAAGACAGAAAGACCACCTACCTGCATGCGGTGAGTGAGTGAAAGGCCCTCAGAGATAGCTTCATCGCGGGAGATTCCAATAATTCTGAAAGCTTTGGTTTCAACAGCGTGAAGCCGAGCTAGGTGTGAGGCAGGACAACCGGCCCATAGGGGAGAACAGTATTCCATTGAGCTGCGGATGAAAGCCTTGTATGTGGTGAGGAGCTCAGGTGTGCCGAGGAAGGACTTCGCACGACGGAGGATGCCCAGTCGGCGACTGGCTTTGGAGGCCAGCTTGGAAATGTGGTTTTCCCAAGAAAGATCATGGCAGATAGTGAGACCCAAAATCTTGAGCGACAGAACTTCTTGGAGAGGATTGTTGAGAAAGTAGATGGGAGGGTTGTCCAGTCGATCTTTTCGGAGAGACATAGTAAGAGTGTGAGATTTGTCAGGATTGAAAGACATGTTCCACTTGTTTGACCAGTCTGTGATTTTGTCCAGGTCTTCAGAGAGTGAGGAGGCAGCAGACTGCCGATCTGAGGGAAGAGGAATGGAGCGGCAGAGAGTGGAGTCATCAGCAAAGAGATAGAGAGGATTTTCGAGAGAGTCAGAGAGATCATTGATGAAGACCAGAAAAAGCACGGGGCCCAGAACACTGCCTTGGGGAACTCCAGCCTGAACAGGAAGAGGAGATGAGAGAAACCCATTCAGGGCCACACGTTGACGACGACTAGAGAGGAAGTCCGCCAGCCATGCGTGGAGATTTCCATGGATACCAAAGGAGGAGAGTTTGGTGAGCAGAGCGGGGTGCCAGACCGTGTCGAAGGCACGTGATATGTCGAGGGAGACAGCTCTAATTTCCTGTTTGGCATTGAGGACCTCCATCCATTGTTGAGACAGCAGAAGCAGCATGTCCAGAGTAGAGTGACCTGGTCTGAAACCAAATTGATGATCAGAGATCAAGCCATTGGAGAAGAGGAAAGATTTCATATCCGAAGCAATGATGGATTCCATGACTTTGCTGATAATTGGGAGAAGGCTGATTGGTCTGTAGTTGCTAGGATCTGTTTTTGCACCTTTTTTGTGCAAAGCGGTGATGTTGGCTGATTTCCAAGCAGATGGCAGTTGACCTTGAGCAAAAGAGAGGGTGAAGAGAACAGAGAGAGGGTGAGATAGAGCAGCAGAGCAGGATTTTAGGACCCGTGGGCTGATGCCGTCGGGTCCAGTTGCAGAATCAGAGTCGAGGGTTGACAGAAACTTTTCCACCTTGTCAGGAGGAAAGGACACGGAGTCCAGGAGCAGCAGGGTACGACTGGGTATGGTGGGTACAGAGAGGGATGGGTTTGGGACACAAGATTTAGAGGCAAACACAGAGTTGAGGCATTCAGCTTTTTCACGTGCGGAGTCAGCTGTGTAGCCGTTTGAGGTAAGGGAGGGGATGGAGGGGGAACAAACACCAGAAACGGATTTGACCAGACGCCACCAGGATTTGGAAGAGGGAGACAGATAAGAGAGTTCGGTCTTGAGAACAGAGAGATATTGTTTCCTGGCTCTCCTGAGGGTGGACACACACTTGTTTCGGGCTTTGTGAAAGGAAATGAGATTTCCTTCCGTTGGATTTGCTTTCCAGGAGACGAAGGCAAGTTGTTTCTGGGCAACAGCCTCACCACAAGATTCCGTGTACCATGGACGGGAGGAAGGGTATGACAACTGAAGACGAGATGGGATAAATCTGTGCATGAGAGAGAGCAATTTACTTTGGAAGAATTCCCAGGATGAGTTGATGTCAGAGGTGGTAGAGATGGGAGACCAGTCCAGATGATTGATGGCTGCTTGAAGACCGTGCCAGTTGGCCTGAGTGAAATGCCAGACTCGTCGACGCTGAGCAGGCTCCCTGAGGATGGTCAGAGAGATGTCCACTTTAACAAGGACATGATCAGATGATCCGATCGGAGCAGAAGAAGAGCAGCAGACATTTTCAGGGAAGTTAGTCATAACCAAGTCCAGAAGAGAAGATGTTCCGTTGACTGAGATCCGGGTCGGGAAATTGACAGATTGTGTCAGTCCCAGTGAGTCGCAGAAGTCCTTTGCTGAAGAGCCATGGCTGGTGAGAGAGGTACCCACACCCAGCCAACTGGCATGGTGACAATTGAAATCACCACATATGAGGAAGAGAGAGTTGGGATGAGTAGATAGAAGTTGGTCCATATCATCAGACAGCGAGATGTAGATGGAGTCATCACTGTTTGGTGGACGGTACAACACACATATGAACAAGAGGTGGGAGCGAAGGGGAAGCCGTAGCCAGAGGTATTCCTGGGGGTGAGGTGGAGAGAGTGCAGTGCAGGGCGAGTGAGGAAGAGAGTTTTTGCTAAAGATAGCAACCCCGCCTCCAGGACGAGGCTCAGGACAACTTTGGAGGACACTCCAGCATTGTGTAATTAAATTCTGGAGATTGTTATATTCTCGATTTTGGAGGGGGAAGGGGATGCAGTGGGGGTGTGCGCATGGTGCTTACAAAGGGTGGAAGTTGGGGATCAACATTTCCAGAAATTTTGCTGCCGTAATAAATAGACAGCCCCAATAAATAAATCAAATAGAGCTCAAAAAGAAAATACGACTTGATCATACACCGACTATTTTGTATATGTCTCAAATGATTTATTTCTGGTTGAAAGTTCCTTATTATTCCAGAATAACTTGGGAGAAGCTTCTCCAGTACTCAACTCCAGAGAGCTCTGTGGCTGAAAAACATAAAGTTGGAAAATAGCTCAAATAACAAATTCTGAGTACTGTATGCCTGGTGTTGGCTTCGCGGTTAAGGTGGCTGGCTTGAGATCTTAGGGTCCCGAATTCGAGCCCCTGTTTATTCCGTTGAACTGGTAACGGGCTTTGCATCAGCGGCACAGCCGCGCCCCGAGAAAATGATGCAGCCAAACAGACACAGGCTGCTTATGAACCACCACTGCAGTACTCTTAGGTGTCGTTTAGCGGAGCCATTTTTAAGGGTGATTACATACCCAAGTTTATCGTTGGAGTTGATCACATCCCCAAGCTTGTCGTCACGGCTGAGTGTCATTTTAGAATTATTTGCAGGTCCCTTTTTGGATTTAAGCAGCTTTAAACAGTCAGTACACAATGCAATGCAGTATAGCTCCCCTTTGTGGGCTTTGCTGCTCCATCTCATGTCCCCCTCTCTCCGCCCCTACCACCCCAAACGCCATGAGGCTGTGGATTCAAAGGGCCAATGGCAATCAATATCTCAGCAAAATCCTGAAGCATACCATATGAAGTTCCTGTCCCACTACAGTTGTTGTGTTGGCGGCTTTTCAGTCCGACCACCTCTCACATGGTTCAAGTGTCTTACCCTTCTGCCCTGGTCAGCAACTCCCCAGCTCCTCTAGGGTGAATATACTCCTCCAGGATCCCATACCTTGTTACCCTTGCCAAATATTATCTCACTGCTCACCTAACTTATTTTGGCCATTTCTTCCCTCTGTGGAACCATGCTCCTTGAACCGCAGGCATCAGCCAGATTATCATTCATAACTGACAACCTGAGAATGATTTATCCTTCATAACCGACAGGAAAGAAGACCATGTGGATGTTCAAATGGTCAGTTTTTAGAGTAACACTTGTAACTGCGATAGTTTGATCGAGCTTGGTTTTTAACAGTTCCGTTTGGAGCCCAATGGGAGAGGAGCAGAGCATCCTCCAAAAACCCAGGTGTCATTCATTCATAGCAACACTGCATGCAGGTGGAATCAAACCTCTCAAATGTGTATCGCACTTCTCTGCACAGGTACTGTCAGTTCTCAGTTTGCCAGTTTTGAAAAATCCGCTAAACGAGGCTTTTGGGTTTAGATGATTGCCAAATAAAAATTTAATTAGACTTCCAGAAGACAGGAATTTGGCAAATGTCTGTAATTTGACATTTTATCCAAAAGCAAAATGGAAATATATGAAACATTGAGCTCAATGTCCTCTCTATTTGGATGGAATTCATTACTATTTTGCACCTAATTATCCTTTACCATAACAGTCCTTGGTTAGTTTTGAATCCAAATGGAATATTAACTAGCGTAACTGGAAACCATTGATTTTCATTGGTTTTCGTGTTCCGGCGGAAGTGATTGTAGATACGACATTTATAATAATTGTGTGGTTTGTTTCCCCATTATGAAAAACATATTTGTACAATACGTTCTTTCCATGACCGTATACCTTCCTCTCCTCTACCTGCACCTGAAATACTGCCTGGTTTCCGATTTTCAGACTTTTATAATTCATAAGGTCTGCCCAATGGCTCTGCTTGAATAATTCAGGTCTCTGTGCTGATTAAATGTGGGAATTGAGCTCTTTGTGTTCTGCTTGTAGCCCACCGAGTAGCATAGTTGATGAGGGCTTGCGATGGCTTGTGCAGCCGGAGTCGGAACTGCTGCTAAAAGTGCAAGTTTTCCAGGTGATGGTCTCATCAGGGGGCTGATTTGACACCGCACCTACCAGGACTTGCCTGCTGGTCCGAAGCCTCCCCGCAGCGTGCACTCCCTGTCGCTGTGTCCATAGCTGGCACGAGAAATGTTCCTCTTGGCATGGAGAAACGTTCCTTTTATCACTTTCATCATCATGATCATCAAAATCAATTGTGCGCGTAAAGGCGCCACGATGGATACCATCGCAGGACAATCACCGTTTTCACTAGAGTGGGTCTTGATTGTCTGTTCATTTTGTACTCTGTTGGTTTGGGCCCAATAAAGCTTCTGAAACATGTTTTACACCAACTACCCTGTCTCATTCGACCTTTGGGCTGCCAGAATACATGGCAGGTAGAGGAAGTGTCCCGCTTGTTGAGGGTTCATTTCCTGGCCAAGAATGAAATCTCACCTTGGTACTTCGCCGCTGGTTAGTTTGCTCACATGAATTTGCTATCCTTCAGAGGATATGTTGATCCATCTGCTAGTGTTTCCTTTCCTTGAAATTTTGAAGAAACAAAAATAAAGTATGCCATTATCGTGTGCTGACACCTTCACAATTTCATGCTCTAGTATACAGGATCATCCAAGTAAAGTATGCATTAACCAGATATATTTCGCCAACAAATAAGTGTGCGGCCTTTTGTTTTCTTTGCTTTAATCGGTAACTTTAATCACTCAATGGTGAAGAATCTCTTTAAAAATTCGACAAGCTGAATCAGGATCTTCGCCAAAATTGAAACGATTTCTTTTTTTCTTTTTTTGTAGACAAGATCGATGCTTGTGTAAGAGCTAACATTAATCACAAAAAAAACGGACACACAAAACATATAAAAAAGGGAGCGGGAGACAAGATGGGGAGAGAGAGAGGGAAGCACACAAGTACAAGAGTAGAGAACGAACATCGGGAGATCTGTGGGAGGGAGAGGGCTTGGGGGGAGGGGGGTTGGGAAAGGTATAAAACACAAGGACACTGCTCGGACCTCCAGGAAAGAAGTCGCGGTATTGCAAAAAAGTGGATCTGGGGTGAATTAATGGGGGTAGAAAAGATCTATGTTTTGTATGGGGGGAAATAAGAGATGGTGGTGAACAGCTGTTTTAAAGACCTGGAGGGAGGAGTGGGATTGAAGAGAGTGAGGGAGTTTGCTCCAGAGGTGGGAGAAAAGAAAAATGAAAGAGTGAAGGTGAGCAGAGGGTCTTTATTTTGGCGGTTTCACCAGAAGAGGGGGGTTGCTGGCAGATCTTTTGTGACCTGTAGGAATATTTGGGGGACAGAGCACAGACAGACCTGGGGGAGCAAGGCCGGAGAGGATTCGATAGAAGACAGACCACAAACCTGCCTGCGGTGAGTAAGTCAAAGGCCCTCGGAGTTAGCTTCATCGCGGGAGATACCAATGATCCTGAAAGCTTTGGTTTCAACAGCGTGAAGCCGAGTTAGGTGTGAGGCAGGAGCACCAGCCCAGAGGGGAGAGCAGTATTCCATTGAGCTGCGGATGAATGTGGCGAGGAGCTCAGGTGTGCCAAGGAAGGACTTCACACGATGGAGGATGCCCAGTCGGCGATTGGCTTTGGAGGCCAGCTTGGAAATATGGTTTTCCCAGGAAAGATCATGGCAGATAGTGAGACCCAAAAGCTTGAGTGACAGAACTTCTTGGAGAGGATTGTTGAGAAAGTAGATGGGAGGGTTGTACAGTCGGTCTTTTCGGAGAGACATAGTAAGAGTGTGAGATTTGTCAGGATTGAAAGACATGTTCCACTTGTTTGACCAGTGTGTGATTTTGTCCAGGTCTGCAGAGAGTAAGGAGGCTGCAGACTGCCGATCTGAGGGATGAGGTGTGGAGCGGCAGAGAGTGGAGTCATCAGCAAAGAGATAGAGAGGATTTTCCAGAGAGTCGGATAGATCATTGATGAAGACCAGAAAAAGCACAGGTCCCAGAACACTGCCTTGGGGAACTCCAGCCTGAACATGAAGGGGAGATGAGTGAAATCCATTCAGGGCCACACGTTGACTACGACCAGAGAAGAAGTCCGCAAGCCATGCGTGTAGATTTCCATGGATACCATAGGAGGAGAGTTTGGTGAGCAGAGCTGGGTGCCAGACCGTATCGAAGGCACCTGATATGTCGAGGGAGACGACTCTGATTTCCTGTTTGACATTGAGGACCTCCAGCCATTGTTGAGACAGCAGAAGCAGCATGTCCAGAGTAGAGTGAGTGACCTGGTCTAAATCCAAATTGATATATATATATAAGAGAGTAAGCTGTCGCTATACAGTCATGTCGCTATATAAAGTAAATGTATTATTATTATGATCAGAGATCAAGCCATTGGAGAAGAGGAAGGATTTGATATTTTAAGTAATGATGGATTCCATGACTTTGCTGATTATTGGTAGCAGGCTGATTGGTCTGCAGTTGCAAGGATCTGTTTTTGCACCTTTTTGTGTAAAGCGGTAATGTTTGCTGATTTCCAAGCAGATGGCAGATGACCTTGAGCAAAGGAGAGGGTGAAGAGAACAGAGAAAGGGTGTGAAAGAGCGGCCGAGCAGGATTTTAGGACCCGTGGGCTGATGTCGTCTGGTCCAGTTGCAGAATCAGTCGAGGTTTGACAGAAATTTATCCACCTTGTCAGGAGAGAAGGACACAGAGTCCAGGAGCAGTTGGGTTCGACTGGGTAAGGTGGGAACAGAGAGAGATGGGTTGTTCGGGACACAAGATTTTGAGGCAAACACAGAGTTGAGACATTCGGCTTTGTCACGTGCGGTGTCAACTGTGTAGCCATTTGAGGTGAGGGAGGGGATGGAGGGGGAGGAACAAACACCAGAAACGGATTTGACCAGACGCCAACAGGATTTGGAGGAAGGAGACAGGTTTGAGAGTTCATTCTTGAGTGTTGAGAGATAGTGCTTCCTGGCACTCCTGAGGGTAGACACACACTTGTTCCAAGCTTGGTGGAAGGAACTGAGATTGCCTTCTGTTGGATTAGCCTTCCATGAGGAGAAGGCAAATTGTTTCATGGCAACTGCCTGACCATAAGCTTCAGTGTACCCTGGATGGGAGGAAGAGTTTGACAACTGAAGACAAGTGGGGATGAATCTATGCATGAGAGAGAGAGAGAAAGAGAGAGAGAAAGAGAGAGAAAGAGAGAGAAAGAGAGAGAAAGAGAGAGAAAGAGAGAGAAAGAGAGAGAAAGAGAGAGAAAGAGAGAGAGAGAGAGAGAGAGAGAGAGAGAGAGAGAGAGAGAGAGAGAGAGAGAGAGAAAGAGAAAGAGAAAGAGAAAGAGAAAGAGAAAGAGAAAGAGAAAGAGAAAGAGAAAGAAAGAGCAAGCAATTCACTTTGGAAGAATTCCCAGGATGAGTTTATGTCGGAGACAATGGAGATGGGAGTCCAGTGCAGATGATTGATGGCTGTTTTAAGACCGTACTAGTCGGCCTGAGTTAAATGCCAGACTCGTCGGCGCTGAGGAGGCTCTCTGAGAATGGCCAGAGAGATGTCCACTTTAACAAGCAAATGATCAGAAGAACCGATTGGAGCAGAAGAAGAGCAGCAGACATTTGCAGGGAAGTTTGTCATAACCAAGTCGAGAAGAGAAGATACACCATTGACTGAGATCTGGGTCGGGAAATTGACAGACTGTGTTAGTCCCAGTGAGTTGCAGAAGTCCTTTGCTGAGGTGCCATGGCTGGTGCGAGAGGTATTTACACCCAGCCAGCTGGCATGATTTCTGTTGAAGTCACCACATATGAGGAAGAGATTGTTGGGATGAGTTGATAGAAGTTGGTCCATGTTGTCAGACAGGGAGATGTAAATGGAGTCATCACTGTTTGGAGGACGGTACAGAACACATATGAACAAAAGGTGGGAGCGGAGGGGAAGCCGTAGCCAGGGGTACTGCTGGGGGTAAGGTGGAGAGAGGGCAGTGCAAGGACAGAGGAAGAGTTTTTGATGAAGATAGCAATCCCTGCACCAGGACGAGGCTCAGGTCTATCATACCAGAGGAGGGAGTAACCAGGAAGAGATATTAAGGAATCAGAGTATTATCATATTAATCAAGGATTCTTCCTCGTCACACACACAACCTGTCCATCAAGTTTCGTCCTTATCCATCCATAACTTTTTGAGATATCCTGCTGTGCATCGTTTTAACCCTATCTCCCAATGGTGAAGAATCACTTAAGAAATTAAATAATTCTCATATCCGAATCCATATTCAGATCTTCACCAAAATCGAATCATTTCCTCCTTGTCACATACGCTACATCATACATGCGATATACACCAAATTTCGTCTGAATCCGTCCACAACTTTTTGAGATATTTTGTTCACAGACAAATCGACAGGGGTGAAAACATAACCTCCATCCACCTTTGGTGGTGGACGTAAAAATCTAAACACAGGAAAAATCTAAACACATCAGACCTTTCTCATGTTTCCCCACCAATGGTACCATGCATAAATCATGGACCTGAAGGAAAAATAAATAAATATGTAAAAGATGAAGAGGGGAGATTGTGAAGTCTTCCTATTTTATGCAAAAAATAGGTGCTACCCCCAGCACATCAGCGATGACGTAATTGTCGAAGTCTTCCTGTTTAAACTTCTGCTCCCATTGTTCTCTCTTTTTCGCCGACTAAGGATAAGGCCCGAAACGTTCGTTTTACCTTGTATTCAAGGCAGATCAACCTGTTTTTAAGGTAGTTTTTAGCTATTTATCATTCATGTCCCCCGTCGCACCGCGAAGCGAAAGGGGGACTATGGTTTTCCCCTCCGTCCGTGTGTCCGTCCGTCCGTCTGTGCGTGCGTAAGCGAAAGGCCGAATTCTAATTTGGTGTGTGGGTGTATCTAGGCAGAAGGAAGAACGCTATTGAAAATTGGGTCGCTACGTCAAAATCCAAGATGGCCGCTACCATATACAGTCACGTGAAAAAGTAAGTACACCCCATGTAAAGTTTTGACTTTTTCAACATATTTCAACATACAGCTATTTGATCCTCATTTCAACAATATTGATAGATAAAGGTGATATAATATAACAAATATCATGAAACATATACATTTTGTAGTCCATTGTATAATTTAAATAAACATAAATGCAAATTTCGCATGTGGAAAAAGTAAGTACACCCTTGGCTCGAATAGGTGGTATTGCCCCCTTTGGCAGAAACAACCTCAAGTAGGCGTTTCTTATAACTGTCTACCAGTCTCTGACATCGACTGGGAGAAATTTTTGCCCACTCCTCTATGCAGAATTCTTTCAGCTGTGCGATGTTTGAGGGGTTTCTTGCATGCACAGCTCGTTTCAAATCCCCCCACAACATCTCGATGGGATTTAGATCCGGGCTTTGACTTGGCCATTCCAGAACCCTCCATTTTTTCTTTTCAGCCATTCCTTGGTGGATTTACTGGTATGTTTAGAGTCATTGTCATGTTGCAAGGTCCACCTTCGGTTGAGCTTCAACTTTCTGACAGATGGCCTCACATTATCCTCAAGCACCCTCTGATACAATGAAGAATTTATTGTGGATTATATGATGGTGAGCTGCCCAGGCCCTGATGCAGCAAAGCTGCCCCAAACCATAATATTTCCACCACCATGCTTTACAGCTGTTGTTATCAGGTTCTTGTGGTCAAATGCTGTCGTTGGTTTTCGCCAAACATGTCTTCTGGTACTGTGGCCAAATAGCTCTACCTTTGACTCATCTGTCCAGAGCACATTTTCAGAAGTGCTGGTCTTTGCCTCGGTTGTCATTGGCAAACTTTAGTCTTGCCCTGATGTTCTTTCTGGACAGCAAAGGTTTCCTCCTGGCACACCTCCCATGTAGATCAAATTTGTGCAGCCTCTTTCTAATGGTAGACTCGTGCACTTTGACATCAACAGTGGCAAGAGCTACCTGTACGTCCCGTGATGACATTCTGGGGTTCATAGAGACTTCTTTCAGCATCTTGCGGTGTCCTCTCGGGCTGAACTTGCTGGGGCGGCCTAGCCTGAACAAGTTGGCAGTTGTTTGGAATCTTCTCCACTTGTACATGATCTTCGGGACAGTCGAATGATTGATTTCTAATTGTTTGTAGATATTTTTAAATCCCTTCCCAGATCGTAGGCATCTATAACCTTCTTTCTGAATGCCTCAGAGAGCTCTTTTGATCTCGGCACGGTGACGCCGCACACTTCAACAACAAAGAGCAAACCAAACTAAATGTCTGAGGTTTAAATAAGACAGGTTCCTCCAAGATCCTCTCTAACGATGTTATAATCATTTTCACCTGAGCTGGTGCACCTGATTCTAATGTTAGGTGTTTGAAGTAGTGATAAATGTAGGGGTGAACTTACTTTTTCCACATGCGAAATTTGCATTTATGTTTATTTAAATTATACAATGGACTACAAAATGTAAATGTTTCATGATATTTGTTATATTATATCACCTTTATCTATCAATATTGTTTAAATGAAGACCAAATAGCTGTATGTACAAATATGTTGAAAAAGTCAAAACTTTACATGGGGTGTACTTACTTTTTCACGTGACTGTAAATGGCTGAACCTTGTGAGCGAAATATCTTGAAAACTAAACGAACTACCAACTTCTAATCTGGTGTGTTGGTGTATCTATGCATAAGGGAGAACGCTATTGAAAATTGGGTCGCCACGTCAA